>NC_137032.1:21576943-21694443 GCF_032717465.1 Coenobita brevimanus | reverse complement strand
AGTTCCATTAGAGAGTATTGTGTGTGTGTGTGTGTGTGTGTGTGTGTGTGTGTGTGTGTATAGTCATGCGTGTGCCTGCACAACTCAACGAAATTCACCGCCAACACCCACAACACTTTTCTCCTTAATTTCTTACCACAGAGAACTCTTACATTCCTGGATCTTTTCAAAAACTTGGTTCGACGTCGTTCTTATATATTATGAAGGAAAAAAGATAACTGTTGATATAAATGTTCGTAAAAAAAACATTATATATAAACTGCGGGAGATATATTCTTTTCAATTTCACTTGACCCAGATTTTCGTCCTTTTGCAGCTGATTTCACGTAGTTCAGTGGCAGAAAGTACAATGCTATGGCTCTACAACCTTGCCTCTGCACTTCTTCGTGACCAGCATCATCTTCCAGTGTTCATCTATTGCTACACCCCAGCATTCAGGACGGAAATAGGGGAGTTTTAGGCCAAGTTAGAGTAAAAAGAGTATAGTGGACAATATTCAGTCTTGGCTTGGTTAGAGTGTGACGTTTATGTGTTAGAGTGATGTTACACACACACACACACACACACACACACACACTGAATTAATCATCCGCAAGTCCCATCACCTTAGTATACTTTTAGATTTGTGTGTAAGTGTGTGTGCTTGCTGACTGTAAGCCATAGTAGGTCACATATATCTGTACATTGCATATGATTATGTATAATTATATAATATACTGTAAATACAATGAGTGCCAAGGATTAGTGTCATTTATGTCTGGGTTGGTAGAAAACAGATGTGTAGAGGCACAATATTTGGTCCTCTTTCAATAAATGTTTGATATCATTAATGCACAGTAATAGACATTGGCAACCTTTGGTGAGTATTACATCTAATAAATCCGTGATTTGATTTTTGGCCGCCATTTTCACTGCACCCTAATATCTGTATCTATATCTATCTATCTATCTATATCTATATCTAGGTCTATCTATTATCTATATATATAGTGTATGTATATATATATATATATATATATACATACACTATATATATAGATAATAGATAGATAGATATAGATATAGATAGATAGATAGATATAGATACAGATATTAGGGTGCAGTGAAAATAGGGGCCAAAATCGAATCACGGATTTATTAAATGTAATACCTACCAAAAGTTGCCAATGCTATTACTCGTTAATGATATAAAAATTATTGAAATAGGACTACACTTTCTGCCCTCTACCATCTGCATTTTACCAACCTGTGACACAAATGACACATCCTTGGCACTCATTGTACTATACAGTATAATATACAATTATACATTATAATATGCTATGTACAGATATATGTGACCCACTATGTGCAGCTTAAGTCAGCAAGCACAACACTTACTAACAAATCTAAAAAGTTACTGTGTGGTGCGATATTAATTCAGTGTTAAAATGTTGGCATAATATCTCCAGCATGTATCCATGCTAGAATAAAGCCATCCCTTGCTTCTTGTCCAAAAACAGCTATTGATGCCTCTGTGGCTGCCTTTATGCACATTTCCACTGCTTGTGTATGAGATGGAAAACGTGGAATTTCAGTGGCAAGAGTTGTTTCGTTACGAACCACACTTTCCAGGTCAGCATCGGAGATTGATTTTGTGTTTGGAGGTTCAGTCAGGACACACTTCTGCCAGTCAAACAAATAAATGTACTCCTCGGCACTGGGACTGAGAGATGGTACTTGAAAACATCTGATACCACGTTGACGTGCCTTGGAGGCTCGAGCTTGCATGATTCGTCGAACGCCCAGCTCCTTGATACGTTGTTGCTCGTCGGTTACCATGGTCAGCAAGATGTTATCAGGGTGGCCAAAGTAACCATTTCGCTTAATCACTGGACCAACTACTGCTTTAAGATCTTGTGACAGGTAGAAAAACCTCTTAATATGCATCCACAGGAGCTTAGAGCCATCCTTGCATGAAGGTTTGGAATCGATCGTGAATCAGACTGAAGCATAAACCTTCAGAATGAATTCAGTAATTGTTTTTAGATTAGCGCTAGGCCTTTCATTTGCAACACATAAACGCAGAACTCAATTGTCCAGTGTGACCCAGCGGGACATAACGAGTTTACCTGGCTGACGATGTGACAAAGAGAAAGAGCAATTGGTAGTGATTACTGCTTGGTAAATATCCAGTAAATACTGCTGATCCGAACTCAAATCTTCAGCGTTGACATCTGGAAATTAACATGTTCTTGGCTCAAAAGCAACGATTGACATTTCCTCACAATTTGCCCATAAAGAGCCGATTGGCCCTGAGAAACTTCTTTGTCCTGTCATGCAACCATCCAGATGTTCGAGCAAATGACGTAGAGGAAGTTCATTTGCATGGAGAAGGCAAACAAACCACTGCAGAGGACGTCTGACATGTTCTTCAAGGAGTGTTAAAACACCGCCCTTCTTCCCTGTGTTCACTGCAGTGCCATTACACCCAACTGCCACCAGCTTGTGAACGTCTATGCTATTTTCACCAAGAAAATGAGTGATAGCCAGCTTTATGCATGCAGAACTGCCACTTTCCAGTTTTAATGTGACCGAGACAGTTGAAGCCAGGCTCCCTGTACCAGTGATATATGTTCCTCTACAGTCACTCTCCAGTGAGCTGTGTCATCGACTGTTTCGAGAGTCAATGCTTTATCCTTTCTGCCATCAAAATATAGGCCTTGTATTTTCAGCAGTAAGACTTGCCTCTTCAGCACGGATGATTTCACGATACTTCTGCCGTTCTCTTCTAACTTTGCTTCTGTCGATGACATCATTGCAGTCCTCCAGATGTTACTATGCCATAGTCTTCCAAGACTGTAGATGCAATCTCTACCACTTCAATAACTGAAACTGCAAGTCGCTCCAAAGCCCTCACAGTATTCTCTAGCTGATGTCGCTTTTGTGATTGCTACTTGAGAAGTACAAGCAGCAGTAAGAAGGGAGTAATGCCTGCGAAGTACTGTACATGCAACTTGAGTACCGGTAGCAGATTATATTTCAGTGTCACTATCTGTACTTTCACCAGGTTCATCATCTGCAGAACTGCTAAAGCTGCTTTCATTTTTCTTTGATGTTGATGAACTGGCACTAGCTTCAGGGTGATACTGGGTTAGCCTGTCTTGTTCCTTCGACTTTCTTTTCAGACGCTCCTATAACCTCTTCGTAGCTATGCTGTCAAGTGGCGCTATCATCATCTTGCGTGTGATTCGTTGATCTTGAAGTAAAGACAGCTCAGGAATTGGAACCTTGCAAGACTTTGCACACGAACATGATGAATGGTTAACTCATTTCCATGTTGCAATGTGGAAAAGCTTCCTGGCTTGCTCCTTGAATTCGGTGACTTTCTGTACATACTGTTTATTTCTTTTCGACATTGGATATCTGACAAGTTTGAGATATTTATTATTGTGATTTCGTATCAGCTGTATAATGCGGGTTGATGTCACAGTAGGTATTGATGCTCGGGTCCAAATTTCTTTAATTTTGACAGCCATGACATCAGACACTTCTGCAACAGTTGCTCTTTCTTCTACTTCTTCTTTTTTTTAAAATTACTCTTCAAAACCAGTCTGACCCAATGATAGTCCATAGGCATGTCTTTATTGGTTGGCAACCTGTGCAAGTTCATTCTATAAGGATTACCGAAAATTTGGCATGCCGGAGGTTTTCTCGGATGAAGCTAAGCCATCTTGTCACCATGCTCCAACACTCAAACTGCATAAGAAATGCAACAGAACATAGTAGGCTTAACAGACTAGAAGTAGTATATGCATTACATAATACTGTATATACACTCAGGTACTCATAAAAGACTTGAGAAGCATGTATCTGAAACCTTATTTGCCTCGTCCTCTAAAGTGTTTGGTATGACTGAACATGTGTCCCGGCATATAAAATTAGCAATTTTGGTAGTGGCCAGAAAATGTTGGTTTTTGGAATGCCAAATTTTACATACATGATATGTGGGACAAATGACAACTTAGGAGGGGGTATTTCATGTCAAGATTCAATTTTGAAATTTTTCTCCACCCTAATATATATATATATATATATATATATATATATATATATATATATATATATATATATATAGCGCTGGGGTATCCCTGCTAGTATATATATATATATATATATATATATATATATATATATATATATACTAGCAAGGGATACCCAGCGCTATATGTATATATATATATATATATATATACTAGCAGGGATACCCAGCGCTGCCCGGCCCAGAAAAGAGCAAACACACTAATCCTATTTGTTCTAGTTCAATTTTTTTTTCTACCCCACAAAGAACATGTACCTCCTATGCTTTTGAAGAGGGATTATAAGAAGTCCAGGAACCTATTTCAGCTTCCGCAGATTAAACACACAGTATTTGTCCGCACTTGTTTAGCCTACCATTACTGGTGAACCTCCAAATGACCTCCAACAAGTGTCCTGAAATGACCTCTGGGAGTCAACCTCATATAGCCCTATGTCCGAACTCAAGGTCATTTAAGTCTCCTTGCCAAAGTATTGGGCTGCAGGGGTATCCAACATTGTGCGAGATCAAAAGGCAAATTCCTCTACCAGTTACCTCAAATGACCCAGATCCGAATTATGACCCCCTAAAACTATCCGTTGGTCACTCTGATTCAGAATATATATGGGTCTAGGGGTCTCTGGCCCTTGGTTTGGGCGTGACTGCAAGACAAACAAACGAAAAACGCAGCTTGATATATATATATATATATATATATATATATATATATATATATATATATATATATATATATATATATAATGTGTCCAACTCTGGGCAAAGGCGTCAGGGTCTATATCTCGGGGACAGTAGCCTATCCCAGGGCCCAGTAGTCCTCATACAGCTCCACATGTTAGCCACTTCGGCGCGTTAACACCCACCGTCCATACTACAGAATACATGCCTAGGGCTGTCTCATATACAGGACTGGTGTATTGGTATTAAGCGGGGAGTACTTTTATGACATGTCGGCGGGTCATCTGGTAGATCAGGAAAGTCTGCTTTCTTATGAATTTCCAAATCCTTAAACCTGTTCCCTGCCCCAGCCGGGATTCGAACCTGGGGTCCCTCAGGACAACAGGCAGCCTCTCTACCGAATTCCAGCCACCTCCCATATATATATATATATATATATATATATATATATATATATATATATATATATATATATATATATATATAATCTGTAGTAGTTGGGATATTGTAGATTTAGGGTGAGATCCACAGAAATGTGAAGTAAAAGTAATTCAGCTTCAAGACAGCAACTACCTATGGCTTTACTACAGAGGAAAGCAAAATCAAGAGTTATTGGTGTAGGATTTCTAATTACAGAAGCCTTACAGACAACATTGTCAAATTCAGCAGTGTATCTGACAGAAAAAGCATGGATTTGTAATTAGTCTCTGCAAATAATATACCTTGAAAGTAATAAAAGTATGTGAGGCGACTTCTCAAAGCTCAGATGAAGAAATAGAAACATTTTATGACGACATCGCCCAGATAACAGAAGAAGAAAACACCACATATACTATAATCATGGGCGAGTTCAATGCAAAAGTAGGAAAATAAAATAAAAAAAATGGAGAAGCATGTATGGGAAAATTTGGAGTTGGAAAAAGGAATCAAAGAGGAGAAATGGTGGTAAATTTTGCTGACATGTATAACATGATTTTAATGAACACATTATTTCACAAAAGGACAGGAAGAAAATGAACTTTGAGAAGACCAAATGGAGACACAAAGAATGAAACTGTCTTCATTATAGCAGATAAAAATAACACGATCACAAATGTCACAGTTATCAACAAAGTAAATATAGGAAGTGACCATAGAATCGTGGGTTGCACAGCCAGATTCAGTTTCAGAAGTGAAAGACAGTTGATTAAAAATAAAAAGATATGTCCAATAAAAGTAAACGAAAACAAAGTAGCCTTTCAGTTGGAAATAACGAACAGATTTCAGGCTCTACTGTAAGTAATGATGAATATGATGAGTTGGATGATAGACTAATAAAACTGCTATCAGAATCAGCGGAGGTAATAGGGAAACCTAATAAAATGAAAGCCAAGAAATAGACACTCGAGTTCATGAAAAAAGGAAAGGAAAGGAAAGTAAAAACAAAGATGAAATAGAACAAGCGGAATTAAATAAGCTTATCAACAAGAGACAAAGAGAAGAAAAACGAAAGAGAGACATGGATCAGATCACTGAAACCATCAAAAAAGGAAAAATGTCTGAAACAGGTCCGAAGTAAAATGGCACTAGGAAGGCAACAAATTATATCAGTGAAAGACAAAAACGGTGAAGTCATTAAATTTAGAGATAAGATGGTGACGAGAGTTGAAAATTTTTACAAAGAACTGTATGCATCAAAGACCACAGTACCAATAGCTATCTTTTCAGCTGACACAAGTGAACTACCTGAGGTAACATCAGACGAAGTAAACATATCTTATAAATATATGAAAAGATTGAAGGCTCAAGGTGAATATGGAGTAGTAATAGATTTACTGCTGGATGCAGGAGTAGAAGTACAGAACAGGCTAGCCCACTTATTTACTTAATGTACGGTAGAAAGAAAATTCCTAAAGCATGGTGTAATGCAATAGTTATTTTATTTTAAAAAAGGCATCTCAAAGGATCTTAGTAACTATCGACCCATTAGCTTATTAGCAGTCATTTACAAACTCTTCACTAAAGTCCCTACGAACAGTATAACAACAATTTGGAGGGAAAGAAACCTCGAAAACAGGCAGGATTCCGAAGCTGGTATTCGAATACTGATCATCAACACACAGTGAATCAGCAAACTGAGAAAAGTGTAGCATATAATAAACCACTGTGCTTAGGTTTGGTTGATTCCGAAAAGGTTTTAGACTCGTGGAGTACATAGCAATCATAAATTCATTGCGAGAACAAGAAGTAAATGAGAGCATTGCAAAACTGCTCGAAAACATATATAAAGAGTGAACTGCTACAGTTAAATTACATAAAGACTTTAAAAAAAATTAAGACTCAGAAGTGCGTGCGTCGGGGAGATACAATTTCACCAAAATTATTTACAGCATGCCTAGAAAGTATTTTCAGAAAGCTAAACTGGGAGAACAAAGGAATGATTATAAATGGAGAAAAGGTAAACCATTTAAGATTTGCAGATGACATTGACCTAATCTCAGAATGGGCAGAGATACTGGAAGAAATGTTAAATAACATGAACAGAGAAAGTTTCAGCGTAAGGCTAAAGATGAACCAGAGAAAAGCTAAAAGAATGTTTAATCCACATACACCAAAGAGCATCATCAGAATAAGCGAAGAAATTCTTGAAGAAGTCGAGGAGTAAAATTACGTGGGGCAAAATACTAATATTAACGAAAGACCATGATACAGAATTAAAATGACTCATTACAATTGGATGGAAAGCTTTTGGTAAACAGAGGGAATATGAAAAGTATACAACGAATGTTTAATTCCAGCTATGACGTAAGGTTGTGAGACCTGGGAACTAACAAAATCGATGGAAAACAAAGTAATCCGTTCTCAGTGAGCAATAGAAAGATCAATGTTGGGAATATTTTTAAGAGACAGGAAAAGACCAACTTGGGTGAGACAGCAAACTAAAGTCAAAGACATAATAGAAGTTATAAAGGAACAGAAGTGAAGGTGGGCAGGCCATGTAGCAAGAATGAGTGATAATCGATGGAGCAAGAGCAAGACTGACTGGACACCAAGAGATTGTAAGCGTAGCAAAAAAAGGCTGTAATGTCCCTGCTTCGGTAGGGATAGGCCGGTCCTGCGGTGGACCTCAATGGCTGATGATGATGATATATATATATATATATATATATATATATATATATATATATATATATATAATCATATATATATATATATAATCATATATATATATATATATATATATAATCATCATCATATATATATATATATAATCATATATATATATATAATCATATATATATATATATATATATATATATATATATATCATCATCATCATCAGCCATTGAGGTCCACCGCAGGACCGGCCTATCCCTACCGAAGCAGGGACATTACAGCCTTTTTTTTGCTACGCTTACAATCTCTTGGTGTCCAGTCAGTCTATATATATATATATATATATATATATATATATATATATATATATATATATATATATAGTCGGCGCAATGGAAGTCTGGACCCTCTAATTCGCACCATATATTTGGTAGGGTCCAATGAATATTGTAGGAATATTCCTGTAGTCGGTGGATTTTTTTCTGGTGGCTTCTATCAACTTTACAGGCTTGCCACTACATGCTGTGAGTTTAAGAGCTCAGTGCCTGCCTGACTTTGGATGGGAGAGCACGTTAGATTTTCTTGTCCTGCCTGGCCCTTGTTAATTTCAAAGCTCTCGTTTTCACACCCTCCTTTGCCTTAGTGAATCATTAGAGATGGGTCCCAAGCCACTAACTGATGTAGAAAAAGCCCGAATTTTAACTATGAGAGAGGAAAATGTAAAAATTAAGGAGAGGCTTCAGTGCAGCAGTACGGCTGGGGATCTTGAAGTCTTTCTGAAGTCGATGCTGTATGGTACTGTCAGACACATCTTTCAGCAATTCTGGGTACATATCTTTCAGTTGTCTAGCAGTCAAACGTGGGTCTTTCATCACAGCTTGCTTCAGTAACATGTCTGTAGTTGGTGATGTCTTCTTTTAGGTCCAAGCCTGTCTTTATGTTGAGGAGTTGTGTTTTTTGGCAGGTGGCGGGCAGCAGCGAGGAGTGCCATAACGGTAGATTTTCCTCACCCAGTTCGAATACAAATATTATTAATTTTTACATTTTCCTCTCTCATAGTTAAAATTCGGTCTTTTTCTACATCAGTTAGTGGCTTGGGACCCATCTCCAATGATTCACTAAGGCAAAGGAGGGTATGAAAACGAGAGCTTTGAAATTAACAAAGGCCAGGCAGGACACGAAAATCTGACGTGCTTTCCCATCCAAAGTAAGGCAGGCACTGAGCTCATAAATTCACAGCATGTACTGGTAAGCCTGTAAAGTTGATAGAAGCCACCAGAAAAAAATCCACCGACTACAGGAATTTTCCTACAATATTTCTTGGACCCTACCAAATATATGGTGCGAATTAGAGGGTCCAGACTTCCACTGCGCCGACTGTATATATATATATATATATATATATATATATATATATATATATATATATCATCAGCCATTGAGGTCCACCGCAGGACCGGCCTATCCCTACCGAAGCAGGGACATTACAGCCAATGTATCTCAACCCAGTGGCTTAGGTTGTCTGGCAGAGACTTTATGTAGGGTGAGAAGTGCTTGTGAGTGTAACTGTAGTTTTGTAGTGGCTTTGAATGTGTGTGTAGTCTGTGAACCAAGTGTAATTGGCTCACCTTAAGCCGATTGGGTGCAAGCATACTAGTATGCAACACTGGCTCAACCACAGCACCCCTTACATCCGCCAAAGCGGACAGTGGCTCAGTGAACTCTTCCCAAAGTTTTTATAACTCTGGCAGGGAAGAGGAGCAACGTCCACCAGCATGAGAGATGCACACTCTACCACTGTTCCACCAAGGCTCCATATATATATATATATATATATATATATATATATATATATATATATATATGTATATATATATATATATATATATATATATATATATATATATGGAGATAAATAGATATATATGTGTGTGTGTGTGTGTGTGTGTGTGTGTGTGTGTGTGTGTGTGTGTGTGTGTGTGTGTGTGTGTGATTAAAGGATGAATGATGACAGTTGGGTGCGGAAGATGAGAAATTTGAACGTCGGGGGTATGGCTGTGAAAGGCATGCTGGAAAAGTGCTGGGACGAGGGCTTAAAGTGTGACCCAAAGGACAAGAGACTGAACTGGGTGGTTATCAGAGACTGAGCAGAGTAGAAAGCTGCCATTATGTAACTAAAGCCCGTGCATGCAAGCATGGTAGAGCCTTTAAACACGATATGTATATATATATATATATATATATATATTGTTACATAGCCTATGATTTCATCATCCTTTGTATAATTCTAACGTACAGTATGCTGCATGTTTGATCACGAGCATGTTCTGCCTCACTCCCCCTTCTCTCCCTTATAGTAGAATAAGTCGTTCTTTCTGTTGTTCAGAGCAGGATTGTCAACTCTTTGTCCCCTATGGCTTCATTTGCGCGTCCTTCTTACAAGTTGTATCAAGCTCTGCCGGCCCCTATATAATGAGCTCAGTCTCTGCATTAATTGCCACTTAGATCTACTCCTCATTTTGCTCACATCTCTGTCCTCCCCTGTACAGTTGTTATTATTGTGAGTGCTCAGGAAGTCTCCAGCCATCTAGCAGCTGTGTAATTTGAGTATAAGTGTTATTACATTTTTTCTTGTACTGTATAGCATAAGGTGTTAATTCGTAGGCCTAGTGAGGTTTTTGTGATTCATGTGTTTTAGGTGTCAGCCATTATTAATAATATTTTGTATCTGTAATAATATATCTTGCATTCACTGAGCATTATCCGGTTTTCTCATTTTATCAGGGCTGACTTAGATAAATTTACACTTGCTAATTTCGTGTTAATAGAGGCTATTGCAGTTAACCATATATTTACCTGTTTTTGCCATTACATTATCCTTATGAGTCCTGAATGTTTAGTTGTTAGTTTGAGCATTAAACTATAACTTGTAATTTTACCTAACTCTTTTGTTTTGAACCTGGAACTTTGCGGGACAGTTTTCTCTGTTCCGTAACAATATACATATATATACATAATACATCCCCACAGTACGCGAGTTCCGAGTGCGTGATCCCCCTTATATGCGAGAACCTTTTTTTTTTTTGTGTGTGTGTGTGTGTGTATTTTTTATTAGTACGCAAATTGAATTCCTTGTAAGTGAGATGGGCAGCGAAGAGTGGCCCAAATCTGGGGTTTCTCTGAGTACGTGACATTCCCCCCCCAAGAAGCAATAACAGTTACTTACGCTCTGCCCACCTTGTGCAGAGAGTGGATGAGGCCGACACAGAGTTGGAGACAGCAGCAGAAAAGGCAGCAACACCAGTGATGGAGAGTGAAGATTTGACCATGATGGAGATCAGCAGGGTACTGTGGGCCCTTGATAAATTCAAGGAAGAATTCAGAGACATCGAACGCTTTCAGTTGTGAGTGAAGGAGGTGATGTCTTCACTGGACAGAAACTTCCGCTACTACACTGACAAGCACAACCAGGAAGTAAACAGACGGAAGCAAACCCTCATCACCCGTTTCCTTTGGATTGAACAAAGTGAGGAATCACTCCCTTCAACATTAGAAGGGCCATATCCTGAGGAGGATCAAGAGGATGACGCGATGTTTGATGTGTCACAAATGGACTTTGAAAGGTTTATGAATGAAGTGAGTGCATTAGGTAGTGAAAGTGTCGAAAGTGCTGGTGACAAAAGTGGTGAGGAAGGTGGTGTGTTGGGTGGTGTGGTGGGTGATGCAGGAGATGAACGCTAGGTACCTCATCCTGCCTTGGATTCTCTTCTTACCTTCATCAAGCCTGTTGTCCTCTTGGGTTAAGGTAAGCAGCCATATTCCTGTTGGTTTAGTTCAGCCATATCCTTGTTGATTTACCTAGTTAAGCCATAATCTTGATGGTTTACTTTATCTTCGGTAATATGTCTTAGATAGTTTCCCTGTACAGTACAATACTTAGGTCTGAAAGGTATCTCAAGGGTTGCCCATGAAGGGCTGTGCCACCCGAAAAAATAATTTTTCCCATTAGTTTATGTATTCACAGTACGCGAATTCCTAGTACGCAAAGTGTATATATATATATATATATATATATATATATATATATATATTCTATATACCTAGATTACTTCCCCCAAGGAAAGGGAGGTAGCCGAGACAGGACGACACACTCCCCATTTACTCATCCATTCAAACACATTCATTCGCATCTTAGCCCCAAAGGGGAGAACGGACAGATCCTCACCGCACCACACTGCACAAGGGTCAACTGCGCAATGCAATTAGTGACATCCGCAGCAGGGCCCGACAGCAGAGCTGGTTTACCCCTGCCACATCATAACAGACTCATCCCCTTACCCGCACCTGACCTGATATAGCTGATCAGACCAAATGCGGGAGAATATCCCCTCAGGGCTGCGTCATCACTTATTCATTCACAATTTCTCTCCACCCACTTCTGTCACGCACAGCCACTCTTCCTTGCTCAACAGACATCCCTCTCGCATCCAACGCTCTCTTCACACTGTCCATCCATCCTATTCGTGGTCTTCCTCTCAGCCTTACACCTCTCACATCAGATCTAGTTATCTTTTTCACCAACTGCTCATTATCCATTCTCTCCATATGCCCAAATCATCGCAACACCCTCTGCTCAACTCTACCAGCCATCTCCCGAGCAACTCCAGTTCTCCTTCGCACTTCATCATTCCGCACTCGATCCATACGCGTCACTCCACACATACTCCTCAGACACCTCATCTCCATTACATTCAAACTTTTCCTCTCTGCTACACCCATATTCCTTGTTTCAGCCCCATACAATGTAGTCGGTACCACAACATCCTCATACAGCCTTCTCTTTACATCCATTCTAAGCGAACGACATCTAAACACTTTTTTCATTCCTCCCAGCACCTTTCCTACTTCATTTATTCTAAACTTCACTTCTGCATCTATTCTTCCATCCACAGCAACATGTGACCCTAGATATTTAAAACACTCTACCTCCTCAAGCAACTTGCCATTCAAAACTATATTCATCCTCTTACTATCTACCAACCTAGTACACTTCATCACTTTACACTTATTCTCATTTACTTTCAATTTCCTCCTTTCACACACCCTTCCAAACTCCTCTACCAACTGTCTCAATTTCTCCTCTGAATCAGCCACCAGTGCAGTATCATCTGCAAACAGCAGCTGCTTCAGATTCCACTCTCCACCATCAACATTCACCAGATTCAGACCTCCACCTAAAACTCTTGCATTCACCTCCCTTACAACACCATCCATGTAACTATTAAACAACCAAGGCGACATCACACATCCCTGTCGCAGCCTCACTCTCACAGGAAACCAATCCCTCAGAGCATTTCCTACTCTTACACACACTCTACTATTTACATAAAAACTTTTCACCCCTTTTAATAACCTACCATCAAGTCCATACAATCTTAAAACAATCCACAAAGCCTCCCTATCAATTCCATCATACTATCTATTCTATCTATTGCCAGACGCCTCAATCCCGTTTGGGGTGGCCACAAACAAATCGCCTCCAAGTCGCCCTGTCCCCCGCCATTTCACTGCCCTGCTCCCAACTCACACCCCCCTCTCTCATATACCTCTCCACCCCATCCCTCCATCTCATCGTCGGCCTCCCCCTCCCTCTTCCCCCCTCCACCTTACTCACATACACTCTCTTCGTCAGTCTTTCACCCTCCATCCTCTCCACATGGCCAAACCACCTCAGTGTGTTCCTCATACCGCTTCCTATCACATCCACATCAACACCACAACGCTCCTTTATATCCGCATTCGTCAGCCTGTCTCTCCATGTGACTCCACAGGCTCCTCTTAAATAGCTCATTTCCACTGCTTTCACTCTTGACTTGTGTCCTTCCAACAACGTCCAAGCTTCACTTCCGTACGGTAGAGTTGGTATCACAATACTGTCATGTATTAACTTTTTCACTTCCATGCTCACTTCCCTGTTTCTTATCACTGCTTTCAAAGAACCAGCAACCTTTCTTCCCTGCTGTACCCTATCAAGCACTTCACCCTCCAAACCTCCATCCTTACTCATCACACTACCCAAGTGCTTAAACGTACTCACATTTTCCAATTCCTCACCATCCAACCTCGCTATATATCATATATTCTATCATACGCTTTCTCTAAATCCATAAATGCCCAAAACACATCCTTGCCTTTCGCTAAATACTTTTCACACACTTGTCTCACCGCAAGCACCTGATCCACGCATCCCCTCCCTCTCCTAAAGCCACACTGCTCATCACCAATCACTCCCTCTGTACCCTCTCTAACTCTCATAATTAACACTCTACCATACACCTTACCTACAACACTCAACAGACTTATACCCCTAAAGCTAGTACATTCATACTTATCACCCTTGCCTTTATACAACGGGACCACACAAGCACTTACCCAGTCAACTGGCACAATACCTTTCACAAAGCACACATTCAACAATCTTACTAACCAGTCAACAAGTCACTCCACCACCCTTCAGGCATTTCACAGCACACCCATCCATACCTGCAGCTTTCCCTGTTTTCATCTCCTTTACTGCCTTCTGCACTTCCCCCTTCGTGATCAAAGAATCATTCAACTCTCCCAACACATTTATTCCTTGCACCCTTCCATCCGCCACAAGCTCAGCCACCCTTTCCTCCTCTACATTTAACAGTCTTTCAAAATACTCTGCCCATCTCTTCCTTACTGCATCCATCTCAATTAACATCCTTCCATCCTCTGCTTTTACTCGTTCTTCCTTCCCAGACTCTCCCTTTCGCATCCTTTTCACCTCCTCCTAAACATTTTCTTATTCTGTTGAAAATTCTCTGTCAGCCGCCTACCCCACCTCTCATCTGCTGCCACTTTAGCATCACGCACAGCCCTTCTCGCCTTATTCCTCTTTTCCTTATACATCTCATATGACATCTCATCCTTCCTCTGCAGCCACACTTCATATGCACGTCTCTTCTCAGCCACAGCCATACTTACTTCCTCGCACCACCATTCACTTCCTTTTCTTACACCACCACCCACACGTCTCACACCACACACCTCTTCTGCATGCCTCACCACAGCACTCTTAAATAACTGCCATTCCTCCTCCACACTGCCATTTTCCTGATCTTTCACTGCGTTCCACTCATCTTTCAATTTCTCCTGATACTCTATCTTGTTCTCTCTTTTATCCAACTCACTCACTTTCAAAACCTCCCTGCCACACCTAACTCTCCTAGCTTTCACCCATCTCTTACCTACTCTTAACTTTCCCTCCACCAGGTAGTGGTCAGACATACCTCCACCCTCCCCTCTCAGAACTCTCACATCCAACAATCTTCCTATTACATTCCTAGACATAACCATATAGTCCATCAAAGCTCTATCAACAACCCTTCCACCCTCCTGTCTCACCCATGTATACTTATAAATATCTTTCTTCTCAAACAGCGTATTTCTAATCACCATCTCTCGCTCAACACACATCGCTATCATTCGCTCCCATTTTCATTCTTCCAGGCACACCATGCATACCAACTACACCTTCAACTGCTACATTTCCCACTCTAGCATTCAGATGACCCATCATTACCACATTCACATTCGCTCCAAAACTCTGCAGACACTCATCAACATCATTCCAGAAAGACTCCCTCTCTTCTTCATCCCTTTCACTACCAGGCCCATATTCACTCACAAACACCCACAACTCACGTTCAAAATTCGCTTTCACCCACATCAGTCTCGATGACACCTCCTTCCATTCAATCACACACTACATATATATATATATATATATATATATATATATCAGCCATTGAGTGTCCACTGCAGGACTGGCCTACCCCTACAGAAGCAGGGACGATACCGTGTCTCTAGCCAGTGACTTAGGCCGTCTGGTAGAGACTGTATGTAGGGTAAGAAGTGCTTGTGAGTGTAATTGTAATGTTGGAGTGGCTCTGGATGTGTGTGTGTGCAGTCTGTGACCCAAGTATAATCGGCCCGCCTTAAGCTGACTGGGTGGAAGCATACTAGTATGTGACACTGGTTCAACCACAGCACCCCCTATGTTCGCCATATATAGTGGGTTGGTGTGGACGCTCACCATCAACTCACGTAATTCCACTGTAATATAATGAATGCGGCGGTTTAAGATTTACGTTGGGGGCCATTGTGCTTTGTCTTTTTCTGTCACCTGCCGGCAGGCGAGTGACTACCGGGGTACATATCCCGGTGCTTGTTCACGGAAACCTCCATATTGTCATCAATTACGAGGTTCCCTGACTCCCCCGAGGAAGAGCTAACCATCCTCTCCCTCGCTGGAGTGGGAACTGGAAGAACATGAGGACGAGACTGTTTTGTGAGGGTGGTCATGTTACTTTTACTAGACTTGTCGGGCTTTGCTTTATGCCGTACTGATGGAGAGGCAGCAGCAGCCTGAGAATAGGTTGAAACCTTAGGGATGTCAGTGAGAGAGTTGGAGCGGACAGGAGGTTGAGATGGAGAGGTACTGTGAGTGGCAGGACGGAGAAGGACAAGATCAGTCTGCGTCTCTACAGAGCACATCACAGGACGGGACATTACCGCCGAAGCATAGGACCTATTCGGCGTGGGCATTGCATGCAACTCCACCTTTTTCCTAGCTTCGTAGTAGGAAATGCCCTCCGTTGCCTTCACTGTGCAGACCTCCTCCTCCTCCCACTTGGGACAATCCCTAGAGGAAGTGGAGTGAGCGCCCTTGCAGTGGAAGCAACAGACCGTCTCAGATGTGCAATGTTCCGCATCATGACCTTGGCTTGCACACTTGCCACATACTGGCTGGGAAGCCCGACAAGTCTTGGAACCATGCCCATACAACTGGCATTTCAGGCAACGGAAAGGGTTGGGAATATATGGCCGCACATGAACAATTTCATAACCGATTTTTACTTGGCAAGGCAGTGACACTTTACCAAAAGTCAAAACGATAGTCGCAGTCTTTGTCCTGACACCTTCCGAAAATCTTCTTGTGAATTTAGCAGCAATGACAACTTGTTGAGCGAGTTCCTCTATGATCTCTTCCTCACTCATCACCATGAGATCCCTGCAAGTGATAACCCCCTTGCAGGAATTCATGGAAGTTGGGATCTTGGCTTCGACATCATAGTAGTGAAACTTGTGCAACTTCAACAAGTCCTTTACTTGAGATGAGGTACAAGTCTTAATGAGGAGGTCTCCGTTTCCATGTTTTTTTACTTGTTCCACCTCCCCAGCACTGCCATCAATGACCTTCTTGATCATGAAGGGATTGAGACTGCTCAAGGGAGTGGAACCTAGAGCAGTGATGATTACATACTCGGCATTATTTATAGGGACGTCACGGGGCAAACGCGTCTGGGGCCGCTCTGTCTGGGGGCTGTCAGTCTGTGTAGTAGTCGGGGGTCGGTCAGGACTACCTCCCCCCCTGAGGGGGGGGAGGCAGTAGGGGTGTCCGCCATAGAATGCACTCCCCCCTAACAGGGAAAGTGGGAAGGAGAGAAAACAACCAAATGACACAATACCTTGTGTAGAACGCCTATGTCTGAGGTTGCCCTCTCAAACCACTCCAGGGAGGCCCGACCGTGTCTATTCATGCCCCAGAGCGATCAGTGGGGGGAACCCTCCATGGGCGATAAGCAAAGGCAAACTCAGTGTAATGGCACAGACACCTGCTGTACCTAGCTGCAGGGAGGGGAGGAATATGAATAACTATCCATCCTATCGCAAACCAGAAGGGTGAAAAAAAAAGAGCTAATGCCAGTGAGGCAACCCAAGAAAGCTAGAGAAGAGAGCCAACATGCATACATCAACTCTCCTCACAACCATTCCAACATCTGGCACATTTCCACCTGTCGTCACGACTCACGCCAGCAGTGTTACCAATGCAGTGATTTTCCCGCTAAATCTAGCAGTTTTAAAAGCAATCTAGCTGGTAAAAAAAAATAATTTTTTACTGTATATCTGGCGTTTTTTTGTAAGTCCAGCCGAGCATATTTTTTATCCCAATTTCCCCCAGTCTGGTGGATTCCTCCCTCCTGCTACAAAAAGAAGATACATTCAGCTGCTATTCTTCCTACCTCCATCGCCAGAATGCTGAGCGGACTTGGAGTGTGTCCACCCAACACTACGATCACTTCCATCTATCTCATCCAAAGTATTATCGACATGGCCTTATAGTTCGCATACGCAATGTTGTGGCTGCTCGATATCGGCTAGGATATCGCCTGTCAGACAAGTCTCTGACGTAGGGGATGTGCCTCACTTCTCCTGCAAACTATGTGACTGTCCTAGTGCCAACAACCTTCAGCATTACTGCCTTGGGTGTCCCTCAGTCAGGGACCTATTGCCCTAGGGAGAATCCCTGATTGATACATCTATTTATATACTCACAGACAATCATTTAGAAATTATTCTCATGCGATATCCACACTTTGGTGGCTGCTAACTCCTGTATTGCAAACTCTGATCCATCTCCGTAACAAAACAGTGTGCCTTGCATCACACAAGTTCCTTTGTATATAATACTTTGGTTGATGCTAACTCCTGTTTGTAAACTCCTATACTCGTATATCTATATGGCAAAATAGTGTGCCCTGCGTTATACATGTTCCTCTGTACATCTTACATTGGTGGAAATTAACTTTTCTCTTGAAAACTCCAATATATTATCTTTATAACACAACAGTGTGCCCCACAAGACATGAGTCCCTCTGCACATAATGCTTTGGTGGATACTAACTCCTATATTGTAAACTCCAATATATCTATGTAACATAACAATGTACCCTGCTTGACACGAGTTCCTCCATGTATAATACTTTGGTGGGTGCTAACCTCTGTATCGTAAGGTCTAACATATCTGTGTAACAAAACAGCTTGCCCAGCGAGACACGATTTCCTTTATACATATTTCTTTGGTGAATCCTAACTCCCGTCTTGTAAATTTGACATTTCTATGTGACAAAACAAAGTGCCTTGTGTGACACGAGTTCCTGTGTACATAATACTTGGCCTCCTGGTCCTGCTACCAGGTCTGTACCCTCTTGTGCAAAATAAATTTGTTCAAACAAAAGTCTGGTTGATTTTTACCACTTTCGAGATCAATCTAGCAGATTTCTATAATTTTCCTGTGGCAACACTGACACTGCACACCACGTCTTACGTCAGTCATTGTCATGCCATGGATGGGAGTGGAGATATCTCGGCCTTTGTCACGATCCCCCCTCCCCTTTTTCTTTTTCTTTTTTTTAACTACAATCCTTTGTCACGGGGGGATGTGTAATTAAGAATAAAACAATAATATAATGTATATAATCAGTTGACACAAGGTGAATCGACTTGTGAAATTAAGTAGTAAGTTTTACTTTATGCCGGCTTACTTCGCCAGTTCTCTAAGGAAGAGAATTTTATAAACTTTCTCAACAGTACACAGTGGAGACTACTCACTAATGCTGTATCATTAGTACTGTTAGCCTCTGAGAAAGTGTCCTTACCCCCTGACAATCAATAATTGATACTAATAATAATGGACAGGTCCTAGTTGGCACAACGGACTTAAGAATTAATACCAAGGAACTGGCCTATATACCAGTTGTGATTAATTTAAGAAGTTTGTGAGAACTGGGTGTGGCACAATAGTGTAAGTTTAATGTGGAGAAATCAAACACGATTCTACGTTTACATTAAGCCCAAAGAAAAGAACTGTAAATTTATTAATTACAATGAAATTAATTTACGCTACAAGAATCTAAAAAATGCATTCAAATATAAAAGGAAATACACTCACTCATTCAAAAGCTAGTCTTAAGCCTAGGAAAATGAACGGAAATACTGGTCAGTAGAGGGAACGGAGCTAGCTGTGGAGAGCTAGGTGTCATTGCTAAGGCACTGAAATTCGCAGCTAAGGTCACTACAACCGATCACCAACTCGGTGGGGAGACACGGGGAATCATTGAACTCTGGAGACTGTAGGCGCTACAGTGATGGGGCTGCTCTCAGTACTGGCACAACGACCCTGCTCCCGTGGTTGTCCGACACCAACTGAATAATGTAAACAAACCGGGCACAAGGCACAAGAGATGGGAGGGCTCAACTGAACGGTCAGAGAGTGATGCATGGGAGCAACAATTACCCAAAAATTTTCACTCAGTGAAATGCACTGTCTATACAGAAAGACAGTCATGAAAACAATGACAAAGGTTATGAAAACTCATTATGATCTGAGTGCAAAATTGAGGCAGTTAATGGAATGAGCGAAAGTTTATGCATTTCAATATTCTTCAGGCATTCCTTTTATAATACTAATACAATGTCGCGAATTAATTCGTGACATTACGTCCAATTAAAATGAAATTTTTCATACAATATTTAATAGTAGGTGATATTTGCATCCTAACTCAGTCACATCAGATTCACACTGCGTTGTGTGTACTATCCTGCTACAGGAGAAAATCATTATTGCCAATGAGCGTAAAAAACTCGTATATTTGTTAATAGAAGCAACCTTGAGGGAAAAAACTCTGTGACAACGGTGAAAAATCCTGTACTCAGATCAAACTGAGCGAAAGTTTCTACATTTACATTAACAACTAATTGTTATGTTGTGTGGTGTATGTAATACACGGTGTAGGTGTGACAGTTGTAGTGTAATTGTACCTATGTGTAAAATGATATAATACAAATTAATAGTAAATGGAGATGACGAGGCAGAAGAGAAGAGGCAGCAGGATGCAGCAAAGACGATCAGCTGATCTGGACGACGAAACTGCTGTACCTGCCAACAGTACCTGCGAAATCTATCAGGGTGGAGCACCAAAAGTGTCAGTGTGACAAACAATTTGTATCAAATTACAATTTCTCTCTCTGCCTAGTAGTCAGTACACATGCTACAAAAGGTATAGAATTATTTTCTTACTGGGTACATTATTAACCAGGAAACGTAGTCCTTGGATTGCTCAAATCTCTCAGAACCCCTGTAGTTTACTGATTAAACCTAACATGCAACATGGGTGTGAACACATGTGGATAATGTGTATTCTCTGGGAATCCTCAGAGAGGCTCACAGCTTGAGACACAGAACAAGGTAATTCAGACACAGCCTCGGATTGTCTCTGAGGGAGTCTCGAACTTCCCCCTTAACCTTCGGTACATATGTATGTACAAACTCTGGACGTAATGTGCCCTATGGGACCCACGAGCAAGATACTGGGAACCAAGCTAGTTCCTGGATTGTTCAGATCTCTCAGGACCCCTGTCTTATGGGCCCCAGTGTCCAACAGTTGCCCGTTAGTCATCAGTTAGCAGGTGAGACATCAAGTCTGTGCCTACATTGTCACTTCCCTTGATGTATCTCACAACAAGATGAAACTGCTGCAAATACAGTGTCCAGCGTGTCAGTCTTGCATTAGCTGTCTTAGTTGTGCTGAGACTAGTGAGTGGCATATGAATGGTTTCCAGAGTGAATGGTGCTCCATATAAATAATAGTGCAGTATTTCTTAACACCGTCAACCACGGCCTTCTCAACAGTACTGTAATTCCTTTCGGCGGGTTTTAGCTTATGCCTGTGATATGCCACTGGGAAAATTTCACCTTCCGATTCTTGCATTAGTACGGCACCTACTCCATCTTGTGAAGCATCAGCGTGCAGTGCGAAAGGTTTATTGGAATCAGGTAACTGCAAGATAGGCTCTTTACGCAGCATATCCTTGGGAGTGGCAAAAGATCTCTCTTGTACTTCTCCCCATTCAGTGGTATTTGGAGCATGTTTCTGAAGCACCTCATACAACGGTTGAGCAATGAGAGCAAAGTTTGAGATAAAACTTCTATAATACCCCACTAGGCCGAGGAATACCCCAACCTGTTTCTTGGTCACGGGTCTCGGGGCTTCCCTAACCTTTCTGATCTAATCTCCCTGACACCTGCAGCGATTGTTGCCAACAATATGTCCGAGGAACTCCACCTCACTGTGCGCAATTTTACACTTGCTAGGCTTCACAGTCATGTTGAAATTCTGGAGTCTACTGAAGCCAATTTCCAAGAGTCTGAGGTGCTCCTCCAACGTGGCAGAATGAACAAGGACATTGTCAACGAACATTTCTACTCTTACGATACCATGGAGCACTTGTCTAATGGCTCGATTGAATACTGCTGGGGAATTGGTAAGTCCAAATGGGAGGTATAAAGGTACAACCCCCTAGGAGTAGCAAGGCAGTGAGCTGACGACTCTCGGGATGAAGGGGAATCTGAAAGAATCCCTTCGCCAAATCGAGCTTCGTGATATATCGTGACCCTGCCAGCTTGGAGAAGATGGCAATATGGTCACCCATTGGCTTAGCATCCACTTTGGTGATTGCATTTAGCCTCCTTTAATCGCCACAAATCCTGACTCCACCATCCTTCTTGCAGACTACTAGCACTGGACTACAGTAAGGAGATGAAGACTTTTCAATACTACCTGCAGTCTCCATGTCAGCAACTTCCTTGTCTACTGCATCCAGTAGTCGCATAGGAATCGAGTATGGCTTAACCTTTATGGGGGTATTGCTTGTCAACTCAATTTTGTGACACTCAACCTTTGCAAGTCTAGGTTTGTAGAGAAAACATCAGCATACCAACAGAGTAGTGACCTTACGGCATTCTGGTCACCTAATGCTAAGTCAGTGTTAAGTAAGACATCTCCGACAGTCTCCTCCTGACGGGACTGAACGGTTAAGGGCTCATCATCATGGTCATCAGCTGGAATCACTGCAGCTGCCCCAGTTTCTTCCAGTGGCTGGTCACTGTCATCGGCTACTCGTAGGCCAGTTTCCTGGGGGTCTGACTCGTGATAAGCCTTCAACATGTTAACGTGGAACCTTTTACAAAAATTCCCCATCTGGATTATGTAGTTGAGGTCTGAAAAGGACACTACTACATCATATGGACCCTTCCACTGTGCCAACAACTTGTTCTGGGCAGTAAAACCAAGCATTTATCGCCTGGACTGAACTTCTGAAGCTTTGTTTTCTTATCAAAATTAGCTTTCTGAACTTCACGAGCCTTGATCAGTTCTTCAGATAACTCGCACGTCGACTGGGGGCAGTCAGCTAAATCAAGGACGTAGGTGTAGGTGGTCTTGACTTCAGGGTCGGGTTCTTCATCGTCCCACAACTCACGAAGGACTTGAAGTGGCCCACGAACTGACCTTCCATACACCAGTTCAAAAGGTGAGAACTTCAAAGAATGCTGTGGGGCTTCTCGAAAAGCAAAAAGAAAAAGAGGCAATGAACTGTGGCCATTTCTTTGGCTGTTCAGCAGCCATTGCTTTAGCATCTTCTTAAGAGTCCCATTGAACCTCTCACACAGCCCGTTACACATGGGATGATAGGGCGTAGTCTGCAAGCCTCGGATAGACAACAACCTGAATGCTTCATTCATCATCGCTGAGGTGAACTGCGAAACTTGGTCACTTAAACCTCCTTGGGGATACCTACACGACAGAACACTTCAATCAATGCCTCTGCAACAGTAACGGCCTCTATATTCTTAAGGGCCACGGCTTCAGGCCACCATGTGCTGAAATCCACAACAGTGATGATATATTTTCATTCATCATTAGCCCTAGAAGAGATTGGCCCAACAATGTCAACTGCTACTCTCTCAAATGGTTCAGAGATTATAGGCATTGGTTTCAGTGGCGCACGACGGACACGCCACCAGTCAGTGGTACACTGACACACATCGCAGGAAAGCACAAGCCTAGTTATTTCCTGTCCCATTCCTGGCCAGAAAAAGTCAGCATGGATGCAGTCAGAGGTTTTCATTTGGCCCATGTGACCTCCCATCACTGAACAATGACCCAATTCAAACACTGCTCAGCGATACTTTGCGGGAACAACAAACTGCACTCGAACCTCGCCCTGGGATGTTTGTGACTCACGGTACAGCTGTCCTCACTTACGAAAGAACCTGTTTTGACCTCCCCATGAATACTTAATTACATTACCCTCCATCTTCTTACACACTGAGGCAAGTGTCGGGTCAGACTGTAGTTCCTGGACAACATCTTGAGTACGAATCAGATCTTGCAGCGCTGCGACGGTCAACGGAGTGGCACGGTTCGGAGCCTTGGCCATGGCTCGTGTTACTGCAACAGCCGAAGTCTGAGTAGCAACATCTATGGCGCAACCATTTTTTACGCCTGGCATGTTACCTATTATGAGGTCAAACAAAGGTTCTGGCATGACAACAGCAGCTGTCAAGACAGTGTATAAAGGAGATGCCACCTGGATATGTGCCTCAGGGAACAATCCCACTGATCCATCAATAAGAACTTGGATCTGCCTACCTGTGTACTCCTTGGGCCGAACTGGACTCTGCTTGACGGAGTAACCTGAGGAACCATTGTCTCTCAGAACATTTATGGAAACACCTCCCACAGACCTGGCTGAACAAGAAAGGCAATGTTGCTGGTGGATGGGTCTGAGGAGGTACCAGGCAGTCAATGATGAGACTGTGGAACCAATGATGCAACAAACATGGCACCCTGAGAACTAGATACCCGAGGGGTTGTGCTCACCATCTGAGGAGTTGGAGCATTGACCACCTGTGGATGAGTGTTCACTGACGCAGAGGGACTAGTGAACTGTGGGGAAGTACCTGTACTGGTGGGGACGACACCACTGTGTGCTTATTGTGGAATGAAAGCTACATTTGGCTCCTGCCTCCGATACACTAAAGTTGATTGTCCTGACTGAGGGTTACGTGGTTTGTCCTTGTTCTGCTGCTGCTTGGGCTACTGCTGCTGGTTGGGGTACTGCTTGTACTTCTTCCAATGGAGTTTCTGAGTATTCTACCCCTGGTTCTACTTCTGCGGTTTGTTTGGACCATGGCCATTATTCTGAGAATGGCCTTGACGCTGGGGTTCAGTCTGAGATGGCTTCCTAGACTTGGCAGTATCTTTCCTGTTCCAGGTCTGTTGCTTACGAGTTTGGTACCCGTACGCAGTGAAGAATGCATCAGCCTTTCCCACGATTTGGCTGGCATCCCTAACCTGACAGATCTTAAGCTGAGCCATAAGCTCAGCAGGCCATGACTTTTCTAGCTGTGTTCGCAGCATAAAGTCAGTTATCCCCTCTTGCGTGGGAGGGCCATAAGTTCAGCAGGCCATGACTTTTCTAGCTGTGTGCGCAGCATAAGGTCAATTATCTCCTCTCGCGTGCGAGGGGTCTCATCTTTCTCCATCCACTCATCTAAGTAAGCAGTGAGATGGTTGAGGAACTGATCAGCAGTCTCCTTTTCTTGGAGACGCGCCCTCTTGAACTGACTCCTGGCATCGTCAACTGTGAGACTATATGCTTTGATGAGTGCAGCCTTCATCAAATCATACGTGAGACTGTCTCCACGAATTCTGAGAAGAATATCGAGGGCAAGGCCCTCAAATAAGCTAAGAAACTGGAGATGCTTAGTTGCCTCATCCAGCTGGTACAGCTGCACCATGTCCTCAAAACAAGCTATGAATGGCTCGATTTGCTCGCCTTCCTTGTATGAAGGAAGCCTGAGGCGTGGGGTTGCCAGAACATGTGCAGGGAGAGCACTCATGGAGCTCGGGTCGGCTGCAACAGATGTGCCTGAAGCCAAGGAGTCTCACTTGAGCTTCAGCATCTCAAGTTCATGTTTCTCACGTGCCTCGCGCTCAGCACGCTCGTGTTCGCTTTGTTCTCGCTCGTGTTCACGTTCTCACTCATGTTCACGTTCTCTCTCACAATCCTCACACTGAATTTTATGCTCTTCACGAGCATCACTCTAACGTTGCTGCTCATAAGTGTACCATGAGAGCACACAGTCTTTAATTTCCTGGGGATTGGTAAGCCCCATATCCTTGGCTTCCTGTATAAATATACTAATAGCCATGATGCTAACTCAACTATGAGTGAACTAAAGACTGAGTACTGACTGCTGTTTTGCAGAGAAATGCTAATAACTGAAAGTAAGGAATATGGGCACAGGCTGGTGGTGATCGGTTCTATCTCCTGTGGAGGAGGATTCATTGTTGCAGGGGGACTACTGAATTGTGACCAGTTTTATCTCCTGTGGAGGAGGATTCACTGTCCCAGGGGGACTAGTGAGTTGTAACCAGTTATACCTGTGGAGGAGGATTCACTGTTGCAGGGGGACTAGTGAATTCTGACCAGTTTTATCTCCTGTGGAGGAGGATTCACTGTCGCAGGGAGACTAGTGAATTGTGACCAGTTTTATCTTGTTAAACTGGTAAGGTATTGCCTACAGACTTTAATGATAACAAATACCTAGGTAAGAGTGAGTTAGTATTATCTCGTTAATAACATTAAAGCTAGGAGTTAATATCCTGGAATGAGGTCACCAGACGTCAGGGGGGGATGTGTAATTAAGAATAAAATAATAATATAATGTATATAATCAGTTGACACAAGGTGAATAGACTTGTGAAATCAAGTAGCAAGTTTTACTTTATGCCAGATTACGTCGCCGATTCTCTAAGGAAGAGAATATTATAAACTTTCTCAACAGTTCACATCAAAGACTGTCTACTCACGAATGCTGTATCATTAGTATGGTTGGCCTCTGAGAAAGTGTCCTTACCCCCTGACAATCAACTCCTAGTTGGCACAACGGACTTAAGAATTAATATCAAAGAACTGGCCTAAATACCAGTTGTGATTAATATAAGAAGTTTGTGTGAACTGGGTGTAGCACACTAAAGTAAGCTTAATGTGGAGAAATCAAACAAGATTCTACATTTACATTTAGCTCAAAGAAAAGAACTGTAAATTCATTAATTACAATGAAATAAGTTTATGTTACAAGAATCTCAAATATGAATTCAAAAATCAAAGGAAATACACTCACTCATTCAAAAGCTAGTCTTAGGCCTAGGAAAATGAATGGAAATACTGGTCAGCGGAAGGAATTGAACTAGCTGTGGAAAGCTGGGCGTATCTGCTAAGGCACTGAAATTCACTGCTAAGGTCACCATAACCGATCACCAACTCGGTGGGGAGATACGGAGAATCGTTGAATTCTGGAGACTATAGGCGCTACGATGATGGGCCTGCTCTCAGTACTGGCACGATGACCCTACTCCCTTGGTTGTCCGACACCAACTAACTAATGTAAACAAACTGGGCACAAAGCACGAAAGATGGGGGGGCTCAACTCAATGGTCAGAGAGTGATGCGTGGGAACAACAATTACACAAAAATTTTCGCTCAGTGAAACACACTGTCTGTACAGAAAGACAGTCATTTATGAAAAAAATGACAAGGGTTATGAAAACTCACTACGATCTGAGTGCAAAAGCGAGGTAGTTAATGGACTGAGCAAAAGTTTACGCATTTAGATATTCTTCAGGCGTCCTTTTATATTACTAATACAGTGTCGCGAATTAATTCGTGGCATCCTTCTCATCTTTAGTTCTCTTCATTATCGCAATCTTGCTTTTGACCATCACCCTCTCCCTCTAGTTTTTTCATGAAAATGCCCTTCATATTTTATTACATCGGAACTTCACCGTGTGAATAAAAATGACCAATTTACCCCCAATATTTGCACTAGTTTCACTAACTTTACTGATTACCAGCAGATTAATTTGCTTCCTTATAGCAAACCAGGTTGTTAGGGATTGTTCTTCAGCACATGCAATAATTTGTCTGTTTTGGTGTTGTGCGATTAGGGGTTGCGCATGGTAAATTTTCTGTTCTGCCTCTCTCAGCATCTCTTATACATCCGTTAACAGCCCTGTTCTTGATGTTAAGCTGCCGGGATATCTGTCTTGCTGAAATATTAGCTAATTAAAACGCAATAATCTGCTCGCACTGAGAGACAGTAGTTTCCTACCAAGGATTACTCTCGCTTACAGCTCTCACGGCTTTTTTTTTTTTTGCGTACATGTTTTCCTGCATAATGTATCATCCTGCTTGGAGATTTAAATGTGGATGGTAATATATTTTTAGATGTTTATTTATCTGATTTGATGACACCCGTGATTTCCACATTACGATTATCTGTGGGTTTTATTTTATGGGGCATTTTTCCTTCAGCATTGTTTATTTAGGATGTAAAATAAGTAATACGAGAGCTTCTCCTCATATTAACCCTGAAACTATTGTGCGACAGGCTGTGTTTCACATTCTTTCGTACGGCTAAGCCCCAACTATAGTATATGGTAGTTTCCTTTCACGTAATGATATATATATATATATATATATATATATATATATATATATATATATATATATATATATATATATATATATACGGCTTTCTGTTGTGCAGCATAGGAAGTATGCAGTTGCCAGATACCACTTTCTGAGCGAAACGTACTGGGAATAGGGTCATCACTTCTTTGGGCGTTATACAGTACATGAACGTATATTGTTTTCACTATAAATATTTACACTAGACTTAACCGAATAGCAATGTATCGGGAACGTTGTGATGATGTAGTGGTAGTCATGAGGTGAGGACGATGTTGTGGTAGCACTGAGAGAGTAATGTGTCAGGACTGTGGTGGTCATTGTGGTGTGGTTAAGATGTGAGTATGGTACGGTCTTATTATAGCAGTGTCATCGTCGTAGTGTGTCAAGGTGGAGTCTTAATACAGGTAGTGGTAAGAATATTGTAGTCTTGTGATTGTGTTGCGACAGCAGTGCGTCAGGAATGTTTTGGTAGTAGTATGGTAATAGTATGATATGGATAATCAGTAGTACTGGAGCACTAGTGATAAGGTGGCAGAATGGTCTTGGCGTTGTATTGTTTTAGTAGTAATGAGCAAGTGTCGTGCTGGTGTGCTTGTGTTGTGGTAGTACTGCTTCAGGGTTGTGGTACAGTAGTAGTATTACCAGAACGTAGTGCAGATGTGTTAACGTTGTGGTAGTAACATGTCAAGGCTTTGCTAGTGGTATGGTAAAAGTTCAGTGATGATGTGTGAGCGTTGTGGTAGCAGTGTGTCAGGACTGTACAAGTGATATGGTAACAGAGTGACGCTAGTATGGTATCCCTGTGGTAGCATCCTGCCAGGGGTGTCGTAGTAGTGATAGAGCAGTAATATGGTAGTGGTAAGTCTTGTGGTAGCGGTGTAGTAGTAATGTCTCATGGTAACTGTACTGATGTGGCAAGACCGTGGTGTAGGTGTGGTAGAGCTGTTGCAGTAATATGTCGAGGCTGTTAATGGTATAGTAAGACCGTGGTGCTGGTGTGGTAGCACTGTGGTGGAATGAGGGGACACCACGGAGAAGAATCTGGGAGATTCCCATTTTAAAGTCAGTTCGATTTAATCGTGTTTGCCGTCCTCTCAAACTTTCTCAAACTCGGGTTTTTTTTTTGTGTGTGTGTGTGTGTACCAGCTCCGGAAGTTTCAACATTTTTGACATTTCTTACTTTATCTTCCCTTTCCTCCTCCTCATCGCGTCTGGTCATACATCTCTTCCGCCGTTTATTTTTCTCAGGTGTTTCTCGTCACACCTCAGGTTGCATAGCTTCGTCTTTTAATCACCAGTTAGTGTTATTATTCATGATTCTTACCTATTGTTGAAGTCCATTACTCTGTATTCTGTCTTTGTTGTTATTTAACAGCCATGTATTTCGTCAAATTTATTCCATGTTCTGGTCATACTTCTTGCTGATATTTATTTTTTCTGATTGTTCCATGTTTCCATTTATGGATTTGCCTCTGACTTCTTCCTTTTTTTTTTTTTTTTTTTTTCAGTATTTTTGTATCTCCTTGGTTGATTATTCTTGTCACTCAATGCAAGTTTCATATAGATTGCTTCTTCCAAAAGCTCATTTTAATGACTGCATTATGAAGTGCAATTTCTTATGAAACGTTTTCGCTTGTAATGGAGAATGGAAGTTTTCCAAGACTTTAATGATGAGTGGATGTATATGTAACACATTTTCATTTTAAGGTGTGATAATAGTTTTACCACTTGGCTATTTCCTGTTCCTATTTTTCGATCCCTCCCACTCCATTTAATTCTGAAATGGAGGTGATGAAACGACTAATGCTGTTGAGTAAAATAATAATGATGACCTGTAGCCTTCACCAGACCAGTTCACGCCGAGGTCTCTCCCAACTTTCTCCCCTCTGACCTATTAAGCTGCTCCACCCAAACCCGCTATACTAAAAGTATTATTCAGTTTCTTTCTTCTTTTAAGTGCTTTTTCCTCCCGCTTCATCTGTCGGCAGCTATACTGCTATGCTTAGCCTTTTTGGCCGGGACAGCCATGGTTTTTTTTTCTAACGAACGCCATACAATTTGCAACAGGGTGTGAGTTATGGAAGTACGGGAGACTTATTGTTGTCTATTTTTTTTTTTTTTTTTTAATGACTGGAACATCTCTAGTACTCTATTCCGATTAGCAACAAACATTGCTATTCGGTTTAAAGTGAGTTATAAGAGATAAAGCATGTTATGCCTAGGTATATAGATATAGATAGATAGATATATAGATAGATGCATAGAGATAGATAGATAGATAGACAGATAGATAGTTAGATAGATAGATAGATAGATTCGAAGCTGCACGATCTATGACAGCCTCCCTATACAGTCCTTCATCCCCGGGGTCACATTTCATGACCTCGTCCCAGGACTTTTTCGGTCTATCTCTCGCAACCCTACCTCCAGCGCTAACACTTCTCACTTTCTACGCGCAACTGTCATCCTCCCAAACTCTCCACATGCCCAGACCATCTCAGTGTAGGCTAGCTCTTCTCATCGCAGCATCAATAGACTACACTCCAGTCCCTATCTTTTAACTCTTCCATCCTAAACCTAGCACTCCCAGGCCTCGCATCAAGGACGCACTGCATATCCACTTAATCACTGGCATTTTTTACGTTAGTGCCTGCCAATATCCTCTCTCTTTACTGCTCAGGTCTCACTGCCTTACACCATTACACTCCAAACACATGCTGCATACAAAGATCCCCTAGCACGGAGGGAGAGCCCTCTTCATTGTTAGTGGCAACTGGTCCCTGTACTTCTTTAAACTACTCCTCACTGTAGCTCCACCACCAGCACATAACATGTTTCCCAGATAACAAAACACTTCCACACACTCGACAGAAACACCAGCAAGATCAATCCGTTTACACCTGGTAATCTCCACAGGCTCTCCCCTAAACATAGCATAAATGAAATCAGCATTATCTCGCAGGCAACCTCTCATACCACCTCATCTCTAATGCAGCCAATTATCACAGACACTGCACATTATGGAATTACTTCCCACACCCTTGTGGCAAACCATACATGACCACACTTTCTCTTGTCTGACAGTACCGCCACCAAACCTAGATTCCATCACATTTGTTTTATCTGCAATTACTTTCAAGCCCATGTGCCTCATACCATCCCTCCACTTAAATCTTTCCTCCACCTCCTTTTCATTCGCTGCAATCAACGCCAAATCATTGGCATACAACATCTCCCACGGGAGTCCATTTCCGAAGTCACGTGAGAGGGCTTCAAGCATCATGATATGCAAGGGTCTCAAGACCGACCACTGATGCACACCAACATTCACTGAAAACTCGTCACTCAAGTTTCCATTCGCTCTTACCTGGGTACGAGCACTCACATACATAACAATTACCACTCTAGCCAGCCACTCCTCGATCCCAAGCTTTCTCATTGCCCACTTTGCCACCTCCATAAGGACTCTGTCAAAGAGCTTCTCGAAATCAACAAAAACAAAGTATGTATCCCTTTTATTTCCTATATACTTTTCCTGAAGCTGTCAAACAATGAATATGGTATCAGTGGTACTTTTGCCTGGCATAAACCCAAAGTGCATCTCGTCAGTGTTTACTCTTTCTCTAATCGTACTTTCTAGAACTCGTCATTGCCTTCATTATCTGGTCCAAATTTTATGCCTCTGTAATTTCCTCTTTCTATGGCATCACCCTTCCCCTTGTATAATCAAAGACAAAAGTAGTGTCGTGAATTTTGGTGAAAATATCTGCTGAAAGACTGTAGTTTTGATGCAGTGTCTGTGTTGAACGGACGGTTGGCGGGACTGACTGGAGTTGCCATTTGGTCCAGGTGACCGGTGTCGTATGCACGGAGTGACTTATGCTGGAAGTTACCGTTCCGCTCAGTGCGCATGCGCCGGTTGCCCCCTTTTTTTTTTTTTAATTGCTGGCTGAAAGTATCCGCATGTTATCTGAAGTATTGTGCCATTTATCAACAACATTTTATGAAATAAATGTGTCAAGGAAATAGTTGGATGCCTTATCGACCTATAGGTAACTATAGGACGGTATATAGATATATATAAATAAATAAATAAATATACATATGTTTATTACAGGCAGATTGTGGAAGCAGTCATTTCGTGAATTAAAGTTAGTTTAATTTAGGTTTATTTATGTTAGGTTGATCTAGGATAAGGTTAGGTTAGGTTAGTTTAGTTTTGGTTAGGTTAGATTAATTTAGGCTAAATAGAGAAGGGAACGGTAACTTCCTGCAGAAAGTCACTCCGTGCATATGACACCGGCCTGTGGATGCCAGCAGTTTTTTTGTGTAATTAAACGAAACTAATTTACTTATTAAGTCTTTCTGACTGCTGTTTTTATTTGATATATATGATGGGTTTCTCTTCTCTTTCATTACCACGTCCACAGCGCTACAATTCGTTCAATCAGTGTTCGGAAGTTAGTTCTCCATCTTTACTAACTGTAAATTAGCTTATCATTTGATAATTATGACCTGGGATTGACCTTATTTAACAGTGTTGTAAAACAAAACTGACTTTAGTATTCAGCACTTGGGAACAGGGTTACTGTATTACGATAATCGATTTTTTCTAGAGTGGCTGGCGGACTGAATCCCACAGACGAGTTCAAGCAGATAAACCAGACGACCGAAGTCTATGCAAGACCCATACAAACAAGGTCAGACGGTCTACGGACCAGTTTACACTCGCGCAGTGTTGTCACGTGTAACGCACGCCTGCTCCCCCCCCCCCGCCTCTCTCTCTCTCTCTCTCTCTCTCTCTCTCTTAAATAATTTGTCTATCTTAGACTGACAGTGTATTTAACATGTTTTTAGTATCTTTTTTTATTTTTTCTGAAAGGGAAATGAATATGCAACTATTACTGTACTACAAGATTTATTTACACCAGCAGTTTATTTATATATGATATACAAAGGTGAAGCTTGAACATTGTTGGAAGGACACAAGTCAAGAGTGAGAGCAGTGGAAATGAGTTATTTAAGAGGAGCCTGTGGAGTCACGTGGAGAGACAGGCTGACGAATGAGGATATAAAGGAGCGTTGTGGTGTGGATGTGGATGTGATAGGAAGCGGTATGAGGAACACACTGAGATGGTTTGGCCATGTGGAGAGGATGGAGGGTGAAAGACTGACGAAGAGAGTGTATGTGAGTGAGGTGGAGGGGGGAAGAGGGAGGGGGAGGCCGAGGATGAGATGGAGGGATGGGGTGGAGAGGTATATGAGAGAGGGGGGTGTGAGTTGGGAGCAGGGTAGTGAAATGGCGGGGGACAGGGCGACTTGGATGCGATTTGTTTGTGGCCACCCCAAACGGGATTGAGGCGTCTGGCAATAGATAGATAGATAGAACATTGTCAAATTTGTTCTAGATACTGTCATGTTATCATCATAAATTTTCTATTTTCACTTCTGCAGGTCGTGCCATTTTTCTTATTTATTCTAATGACACTGTTTAACTTCCCAGTTCTAAAGAACACAGATATTTTGGAAAAGAATGCAATGATATCCTTCGGTAAATCAGCTCTTACTCTTTCAATTTCAAGAACAATTCGCTTGAAACATTCTTATCTCTCCATTAGATTGTCTATGTACAGTTTGATATACCTCCCTCACTGTGGATAATTGAGAATAAAATAACTCTGAGGGAACATTAAGTCCATCTATGTTTACTATGTCAGTCCAAATCTTATTGTTGGTGGTGCACTCACTAGCTTTCTGACCTAAGAGAGGGTATTTTACGCAAAGCTTCCTTGCAATATATACACCTGTGTATCTAAGAGTTCTTCTTCTATAACTACATCAATTGATTTACATTCTTGTTCGCTAAGGGTTATATTTTTCAAGGTACAGATATTCATCACTCATCATTTACATCATTCCCTAGCTCGTACACAACATCCAAGTCTTTGAAACAGTCAATAATAATGTAAAGTTCGACTGCTAGATCTCTTTCACAGAAAGTTGTACCTTTATTATTTGTTTTCATCAGGCCATCACTTGTAGACAGACAGTCAAAATTATCAGTAGCTGTGTTATTTTCTCGAGTATAGCACAACATCTTTTCCTAGGAGTGGCTTCTTTAATCTGAATTTTACATTGAGAGCATTTGGGTGGTCATAGGATCCGTGCATTTGTCGTATACACCCAAATAAATGTTCCAGGCCATTTTTTATTTAATTTCCAAGTAAGAATGTATTCAACATTAACAAACTTACGAAGCATATTGCACAAGCCTGTCAGTGAGTGAGAAGATAAAATTGCACCTTTCCGAAACATAAAGTATATAGTTCTTCATCCAGTGGATTTTTTGCTCTCATTGTTGTCATTCCTTCAGTCATTCTATGCAGAACATTTATTTGGTCACATAAAGTTACTCTATATGCATTACGTGACTGCATGTCGCCACTCTTATGAGAAGAATTCATTACATCAAACCATTCGTCCACAATGTTGATGAAGTCAGCAGTTTCTTTGCAGTATCTTTTCACCAACAGTACTCTTTCTCCAAGATAAAGCATGTATTTGACAAAAGCTGGGTTGCATATTTAACTCTTTGTCGTTGCTGACCCGATACATTTAAATGCATTTTCACTTAGTTTATATGCTAAGCCATACTCAGTCCCTGTTGCTGTTAACATTTCCCTGATACAGGAATCATATATAAAACTACCGTCCTTCAGATAGAAGCAAGATCAATAAAATGATTTGTAATCAATTTAATTACATGTTGTGCATCTGCAAACACGTATATATCCCGATCAGCTATAATGTTCCTAAAAGATAATTTCTTCGTTCCCACAGGAGCAATGCCTAATTCCTTCCCCAGCTTAAGATTACTGAGACCTAAATCATAAACTAGAGTAATGACAGGGTAACCTGCATGCTCAGCCTCTTCTGTTAGAGTTATTAAGATTTTATTCATGTCTGCATCATCAAAGTCATAAAAAACTGGCTGCTTCCATTTTCCTACCAGTCTTCTAAGCATCACAACCTGTACCTTCTCATGGGGTTTATAAAGGGTATCAGTACCTTTATCATAGCACCTGCTAATGGACATTTCATCTAATGATATTACAGCCAGCCTTTCCAGCTGAGTAAAAGTATCAGTCTTAGTCTTTACGATGAACAACACAGAGTTCAGTATGCCAGGTTCACATGCAAAGTTCTTGGCTCGTTCATTAAGAGTAGTTTTACTCGGCAAAGGAAATCCTTTTTAAGTCCTCAGATACTCGTAACACTTAGGACTCATGCTTTTTAAAGTAAAATCTGCTGAGACATCTTCATCTGGCTAGTGCCTTACACTCTTTTTGTTTACAATAGCATCGAGTTGTGTCTCGCTGACAATGGGATCATAAGAGGTTCTCAAGTTCAGAATATAAATACATTTGACTACATTTTGCTACTAGATCAAGAACTGTTGCTTTTAATGTTTCATTCTCTTAAGTTTTCTATTTCCCTGTTCTAATTCCATAATTTTCCGTTGCTGCTCTTTGCTTATAGTTTCGTCAGCACTGATGGCTTTATCAGTTTCACAAGATTCATTTGACAACTATCCATCACAAACTGGCACAGAACTTTTGTCACTGACACTGCAGCTATCTCTGTTATCATATTTGCCAGTACTTGATTCACTTCCATCAGTTCCAGTTCCAGACAGCATATCTTGTATGAATCTCTTAATTCCACGTTTCATGGACCGTTGAGACCTCTCACTGGATCCGTCAGTTACATCTGTAATGCCTAAAATTCATACATAAGAACATAAGGACATGAATCACACGACCAAATAACATGGGTTGACAGTGATATGCAATGCTTTTTTAACAAACTTTTATGTGCCATCAGTGCATACACACACAAAACATACTTCCTCGCTTGCCATACAACTTCTCTCAAAGTGCACATTCACCGCCCTCACTCCACTAATTATCTTTTAACACCACACAAATTCCCATAACCCCCCCCCCCACACACACACATACACATCCACTTGCCCGCACACTCACGCCACATATACTCACAACTGCATTAGAGTGTAATTACCTTGAGGCATAGAAATGGGATTACATCATCCATCAATGTACGCTGTCTCTTTGGAGTATCAATTCCAAGGAGTCAAGATTTTAGGTCATCTCTGTAGTCACTGTTTGCAAAATGTACTGAGCATATCAATGCAATATCAGCGTTCATATCATCAGCATGACAACAGAAATGAATCCACCATTGTCTACGTTCTTTTGCCCTTGGAAAGCAGCAGTATTGTATGTTTGATCCTGCTGTATTTTTTATTGCATTATAGCACCCACATACTGAACAATTGCTTGGCATATTTGCAATGCTGAAGAGAGTTCAATGAAATATGTCACAGTAAACAGAAGGTGTACATACAAAGACGACCTGGGTCAGACTGGAGTCAGGGACTCGAGAAGGGAGCAATGTGGCACAGGTGACGTCATCACTCACTCTCTCTGTCTGCCTGCCGTCTGACCTTGTTTGTATGGGTCTTCCACTCTAGATGCAGTTCATTTCTTACAGCCTAAGCACTGCTTACAAGTGCTGCTTCCATCGTTGCGATTATTTCCTGGTCCTATAAAGGAGTAGTAACACGAGGACGACCTGAACGATGACGGTTCTTCGTTGCGCCTTCCTCCTGAATTCATCAAATCCACCTTTCTGGTTATGCTTATATCAGATGTCTGAGCTGTCTATTCAGGATTTGCTTCCCGTAAATAAAGGGGGATCATGCCACCCCTCATCTCTTTAATAGTTGGATGCATGTTGCTTTCCCTCTCCGTATCAAGTTATGCTTGACGTTTTGTGTTAAGGTGCAAGATGAAATGTCAGGTGATCATCGCCTAACCGATAGCATTTCGTTGCTCATACGAAATTCGGACTCGGTAATTCTCGCGAGCCGATGTTAAAGCTTCGGAATTTCCTGGGTTTATTTATACTGTCATCTCATCAGCCGTCGATGTGAAACTTCGGGAAGTAGGGCTAGCCAACCACGAATATGCAACTATAGTAAAGCTGTCATAATGTTTCAAGTGCTGCACTTAATTTTTGAACAAAATCGCGACACGACTTATGTCTTTGACCGTACACATTTACAATCACACTCTTCAGCCAGTCATCTGCGACAACATACTCTTATATAATCGTGTTTATCAAGTCAGTAACTAACTTCATTCTTATGTATCCTGAAGCTTTCAGCATTCAGCAGTCAACCCAGATACACCTGCCTCCTTCCCCATCTGCATCCTGCCTGTTGCCCTGCTCACAGTTGCAGCATCAAAGGCCAAGGGCGAAACACCGCATCTGCTGACTGCAAACCTTTCTTGTTCCATTCAAACTCCTCATTCACGGAGCAGTTACAATGCTCTTTCCAGGCGTATTTAATATCTCCATTGCCCACCTCTACCTATCCTTCATCATTCTCCAAAAAACTGCTCACCTGTGATATCCCAGTTTTCCCTCTTCATCAGACGTGTCTCCATATATTCTGTATCATACTCTTCCTTTCAACACTATATATGTTATCCAGTAAATGGATCTGAGAATCAGATTTTGCCCTGTATACCCCTTTTCTGTCCCTACGCATGGCAGCAAAGTATTCCTCTTTGTTACCATCCTTTTTTTTTTCTCCTTAACTGCAGCTTCTACACCCACACACACACATATATATATATATATATATATATATATATATATTGTTACGGAACAGAGAGAGATAATGAACACTTCAAGTGAGAATACTAAAATCACTACTGTCCCGCAAAGTTCCAGGTTCAAAACAAAAGACTTAGGTAAAATTACAAGTTAAAGTCTAATGCACAAACTAACAACTAAACATTCAGGACTCATAAGGATAATGTAATGGCAAAACAGGTTACATATATGGTTAACTGCAATAGCCTCTATTAACACGAATTTAGTAAGAGCAAATTTATCTAAGTCAGCCCTGATAAAATGAGAAAACCGGATAATGCTCAGTTAAAGCAAGATATAATAATATTACAGATACAAAATATTACTAATACTGGCTGACAGTATGGAACCAATATGAATCATAAAAACCTCACCAGGCTCACGAATTAACGCCTTAGGCTATACAGTACAAGAAAAATGGTAATAACACTTATACTTAAATTATACAGCAGCTAGATGGCTGGAGACTTCCCGATCACTCACAAAAATAATAATATACTGTACAGGGGAGGACAGAGATGTGAACAGAATGAGGAGTAGATCTAAGTGGCAACTAATGCAGAGACTGAGCTCATTATATAGGGGGTCGGCAGAGCTTGATTCAACTTGTAAGAAGGACGTGCAAATGAAGGCATTAGGGGATGAAGAGTTGACAATCCTGCTCTGAACAACAGAAAGAATGACTTACTCTACTATAAGGGGAGAAGGGGGAGTGAGGTAGAACACGCAAGCCTGGTCACTATGGAAGCCACGTGGCGAATCGTGAACAAACATGCAGCATACTGTACATTAAGATCATACAATGGATTATGCAATCATGAACAAAACTGTATCATAAGTTAGAATTATACAAGGGATGATGAAATCATAGGCTATGTAACACCTCCCCACAAAGAAAAAGAAATTTACAAAGGAAATTTCTTATTACTCTAAAACAATCTGTCTAAAGTCTAGATAAGCAATCTGCAATAACATTTTCTTTCCCCTTGACATGTTGTATGTCTAATGAATACTCCTGAAGAAGTAGACTCCATCTTGCCAATCTCTAATTTTTATCTTTAAACTTAGTAAGGAATTTCAGTGGGTTATGATCGGTCTAAATGACTATGGGGTCAAAACCAGAACACAAATAAAATGAAAAATATTGTAAACCCAAAATCAAGGCCAAAAGCTCTTTCTCAATAGTTAAGTAGTTCTTTTGAGGTGGAGTGAACTTCTTACTGTAATAAGATACAGAGTGTTCAATACCCTGATCATCCTCTTGCAGCAAAACAGCCCCAGCTCCTGTATCACTTGCGTCAACAGCCATCTTAAAAGGCTTAGCAAAATTTGGAGTAGCGAGCACTGGCTGACTTAATAGGATAGCTTTAAGTTTACTGAAAGAGGATTCACAGTTATCGGTCCAGACAAATTTAACTCGTTTTTTCAGTAGCTCTGTAAGTGGTGATACAAGAATTGAAAAGTTAAGAACAAATCTCCTGTAATAACCTACCATTCCCAAAAATCTTTGTAGCTCTTTCCTACTTTTAGGTCTGGGAAGATCACTTATAACCTGAACCTTAGCTCCTGGTGGTGCAACGTGTCCATCACCAATTACGTACCCAAGGTACTAAACTTTAGCTTGACCAAACTCACACTTTGATAAATTAGCTACAAAATTAGCCTGAACCAAACGCTCAAGAAATTTACTGACATGGCATAGGTGATCTTTCCAGTTGTTACTGAAGATTAATACGTCATCAATATAAACAACACACCCTGCCAAACCCTCTGTTACAACATTCATGAGCTTCTGAAAAGTGGCTGGTGCATTCTTCATACCATATGGCATTACAGAACATGAAAAAGTCTTTTCTAGTGTTACAAAACATGAGATCTCCCTAGCACGTTCAGTCATAGGTACTTGCCAGTATCCCTTTAACAAATCAAACTTACTTTTGTGCCTAGCCTTTCCGATCTTGTCTATGCAATCTTCCACGCGAGGGAGAAGGTAAGTGTCTGTTTTGGTTATCTGATTAACACGTCTGTAGTCGATGCAAATCCGCTATGATCCACCTGGCTTAGGGACTAGAGTGACAGGAGAACTCCACTCGCTCTGACAGGGCTCAATCATCTTGTGGTCCAACAGGTAGCCAAGCTCCTTCTGGATGAGAGGAAAATTCACTGGGTTCACACCGTAAGGAGGCAGTTTAATCGGCTTTGCGTCTCCAACATCGACATCATGCATCAACACAGTGGTTCTTCCTGGAGTGTCACGGAACACTTGCGGGTACTCCTGCAGTAATGACGAAAACTCCTGCCTTTCCTCGGGAGCTAGATGAGAAAGCTTAGTCTGAAGATCATTCATGATATCAGGATTCTTCCCCAGACTATCACTCAGGCTCATATTGCATGGGAAAGCTTCACTTGCAGACTCGGGTGGAACAGCTACAGTGCAGACTGAGTTATTTTCGTCCCGCCTGTGATATAACTTTAGCATGTTGATGTGACGAAGTTGCTTGTCCTTTCTACGATCTGGTGTGGCGATGACATAGTTGACATCACTGAGTTTCTTCTCCATAAAATAAGGACCACTAAACTTGGCTTGAAGAGGTTGCCCATGCACTGGTAGCAGAATCAAAACCTGATCTCCTGGCTGAAATTGGCGTAACCTAGACTTCTTATCATACCAAGTCTTCATCTTCTCCTGAGCAGCTCCTAAATTCTCTCTTGCCAGCTGTAAAGCAGTGGACAGCCGTTCTTTGAACTTCATCACATACTCCAGCAGATTGACGTCATCTTCCTCCGACAGTCAGCATTCCTTGAGTAGCTTAAGGGGTCCCTTACTTCATGGCCAAACAGTAGTTCAAAGGGTGAGAAGCCCAGTGATTCATTTGGAGATTCTCTTGCGGCAAATACAATGAATGGAAGACCTTTATCCTAATCTTTCTGATGTTCCAAACAGTATTTCCTGAGCATCGATTTGAGTGTTTGATGATATCTCTCCAACGCTCCTTGGGTCTGGGGATGGTAAGCTGAAGACGTGATTTGGATGATGCCCAACTCTTTCAGAGACTGCTTGAAAACATTTGACATGAAATTACTTCCCCAGTCTGACTGTACCTCCTTGGGCAGACCAAACTTGGTGAAGAACCCTAGCATTTCCTTAACCACGTTCTTTGCTGAGATATTTCTAAGTGGAATGGCTTCAGGATAACGAGTAGCCATATCAATCAGGGTCAACATATAAGAAAATCTTGAAGCAGTCTTAGGAAAAGGGCCCACAATATCCACCAACACACGGGTGAATGGCGCCTCAAAAGAAGGAATGGGAACTAGAGGTGCAACCTTTTCGGTCTGATTACACTTCCCCACAACTTGACAGGTGCGACAAGATTTACAATATCAGGAAACATCTCTGAAGATACCTGGCCAGTTGAAGTGTGTCAAAATGCGTGCCACAGTCTTCCTCACTCCAAGGTGTCCTGCCAAACTGGAATCATGAGCCACTCTAATGATATCCTGCCTACAAACACGAGGAATGACAACTTGATGTACAACCTCCCATTCACAGTTGGCTGATGCTGTTTGGGGTCTCCACTTCCTCATAAGTACTCCTGACTTTATAAAATAACAAGTAGAAGCACCAGCTGACTCTTCCTCACTGCAAACGGAGTTAGCTAGACCTTTCAACTCAGGGTCAGCAACCTGCAACTCAACCAACTCTTGACGAGACAAATTATCAACACTACGGGGTACTACCTCATCTGGTGAGTGGTCCAAATTAGCAAGAAAAGTGTCAGCTAGGATAACATTATCATCATCATTATCCTCTAAGTCACCAGTAACTTTATACTTAGCCCTTGTGACAGCACATGCAGAGAATACATCAGGGACATCACAATCCTGGGTCGCAGTCACTGGTTCACTAGACAACTGAGGAGCTGGACACACTTGACTTCCACCAATATCATTTCCAAGTAATAAAGTTACACCTGACATTGGGAGTGTCTCAACCAACCCAACCATAACGGAACCATTAACAAAACCAGACTCTAAATTCACTCTGCACAGAGGGTCAGAGAAGTAATTATTCCCTACACCTTGTAAGATTACAATTTCATCAGAGGAATTAACATTAGAGCCTAGAACACTGGTCAGCATAAGGGATTGGCAAGCACCTGTATCACGATATAATTTAACTGATTTCCTGTCATTACTGTCCAGAGGACTGACAAAACCATCAGACAGGAAATTAGCACATGAACTCTTGAGAGTGTCACCCACGTTACTGCTCAGAAGAGGAGCTTCATCATGAGAATTTAATTTATCCCTCTAAGCAGGTTCAGTTAACTCGGTTAAAGAATTCTGGGAACTCTCAAGTGTGGACACTAGACCAATTGACTGAATATTCAAAGACTCCTTTTTGTTCACATCACGCTGTCTCCTGAAACATTTCTCCGTAGTATGACCAAGCTTCCTACAATAAGTACATTTACTTTTCTGAAAGACGAGAGGAAGGAGTAGTTGCAAGGAGAGTGGAAAGGTTATAAGAGGATGAGAAAAAGGTAGAGTATAAGAGAGAAGTGGAGGAACGATTGGGCAAATATGAATTGGAGCAGATGGGAGACGTGGAAGGTGTGTGTAGCATATTTACAGAAGAAATATGTGCAGGATGTGATGTGGTGTGTGGAAGGAAGAGAAGACGGAGGGGGGTGCAAGGAACAGCGTGGTGGACTGAAGAGGTGAAACAGGCAGTGGCACAAAAGAAGAAAGCATACAATGAATGGATGAGAAATAGGGGCGTGGAAGAAGTTGAGAGGCGGAAGAGAGAGTTATATGTAGAAAGAAAGAGAGAGGTGAAAAGATTAGTAAGAGAGAGTAAGAAGAGAGTGGATGAGGAATTTGGAAGTAATTTGAATGTAAAGTGGAGGGATTGTAAGAAAATGTTCTGGAAAGAGGTGAAAATAGTAAGACAGGGTGGAAGTGAAGTTAGCAGGGGAGTGAAAGATCAAAATGGTAGATTACTAGTGGAGAAGGGAGAAAAAGTGAGCAGATGGAGAGAACACTTTAAGGAATTGTTGAACGTAGAGGATGGAAGTAATGTGAGTAAAAGTGGCTGGGGAATGGCTGGGAGAAGGAGGGAGGTGAGAAGACAGGAAGAAATCAGTAGGATAGAAGTTGTGGAAGCAATGAAGAAAGTTAAATCTGGGAAAGCCCCAGGAATTGATGGAGTGTGTGGTGAAATGCTGAAGGATGGGGGAGAGATAGTAGTAGAATGGATGTGTAAAATTTACAGATTAGCCTGGGAGGAAGGTAGAGTCCCGGACGATTGGAAGTCAGGTATAATTATTCCCTTGTACAAAGGAAAAGGGGAAAAAGAAGTGTGTGGTCATCATAGGGGCATTTGTCTTCTTAGTATAATAGGAAAAGTGTATGGTAGGATACTTATTGACAGAGTTAGAGAATGAACAGAGAAATTAGTTGGAGAAGAACAGGGAGGCTTTAGGAAGGGAAGAGGTTGTGTGGATCAGATATTCATTCTTAGATCTTTAGTGGAAAAGTTTCTAGAGATGGGAAAGAAGTTGTATGCGGCTTTCATGGATTTGGAGAAAGCATATGACAGGGTGGATAGACAAGGATTGTGGAAAGTGTTAAGAATATATGGAGTAGATGGGAAGTTGTTGAATGCTGTGAAGAGTATGTACGATGGTGCGAAGGCTGCAGTGCGTGTGGATGGTGAACTAAGTGAATTTTTCTCTTTGAAACTTGGGTTGAAACAGGGATGTGTCATGTCTCCATGGTTGTTCAATCTGTACATGGATGGGGTAATAAAAGAGGTACAAGGTAGGGTAGTGGATGTTGGAGTGGCCCTGGTGAGAGAGGATAGTGTTTGGAAACTCCCTGTACTGTTGTTCGCAGATGATACTTGTTGTTGGGTGACGACGAAGGCGAGCTGCAAGGCTTGGTGGATGAGTTTGGGAGAGTGTGTAAGAAACGGAATCTGAAGGTGAATGTAGGGAAGAGTAAAGTGATGGTCTTTGAGAGAGGTGAAGTCAGTGAATGTACAGCGAGGTTGGATGGTGAGGAATTGGAAAATGTGAGTACGTTTAAGTACTTGGGTAGTGTGATGAGTAAGGATGGAGGTTTGGAGGGTGAAGTGCTTGAAAGGGTACAGCAGGGAAGAAAGGTTGCTGGTTCTTTGAACGCAGTGATAAGAAACAGGGAAGTGAGCATGGAAGTAAAAAAGTTACTAAATGACAGTATTGTGATACCAACTCTAACGTACGGAAGTGAAGCTAGGACGTTGTTGGAAGGACACAAGTCAAGAGTGAGAGCAGTGGAAATGAGTTATTTAAGAGGAGCCTGTGGAGTCACATGGAGAGATAGGCTGACGAATGAGGATATAAAGGAACGTTGTGGTGTTGAGGTGGATGTGATAGGGAGCGTTATGAGGAACACACTGAGGTGGTTTGGCCATGTGGAGAGGATGGAGGGTGAAAGACTGACGAAGAGAGTGTCGGTGAGTGAGGTGGAGGGGGGAAGAGGGAGGGGGAGGCCGAGGATGAGATGGAGGGATGGGGTGGAGAGGTATATGAGAGAGGGGGGTGTGAGTTGGGAGCAGGGTAGTGAAATGGCGGGGGACAGGGCGACTTGGATGCGATTTGTTTGTGGCCACCCCAAACGGGATTGAGGCGTCTGGCAATAGATAGATAGATAGATAGACTTTTCTGAAATCTAGAAGTGAAGCTGGTATTTACTTCCTGAGAAACATCATCTTTATTCTCTTTCCTGTTACCTGTACTCTGAGTAGAGGCAACGTACTTACTCTCAGCTTTCCTTTTTTCTTTAGAATATCTCTTGTGAGTGAGAACATATTCATCAGCTAAAACTGCAGCATCAGACAAATCATCTATTCTTTTCTCATCAAGATATAGGCTTACATCTATGTTAATACACCTTTTGAAGTCCTCCAGCAAAATCATCTGCTTAAATTTATCAAAATCAGAATTTACATTCTTAGAATTTAACCACTGCTCTAACAGATCTTCTCTGATTTTTGCATACTCAACATGGGATTGCTTATCTTGCTTATTAGTTGTCTTAAATTTCACTCTATAGGCTTCAGGAAAGAGCTCATAGGCCTTAAGAATCAAGCTCTTAACTACATCATAATTATCAGATTGATCCTGAGGCAAAGATGCATAAGTTACTTGAGCTTTACCGGTGAGAACACTCTGAAAGAGTACTGGCCAATACTTTTTGGGCCAATTAAAACCTGTAGCTACCCTCTCAAACAACTGAAAATACTTTGTTAAATCAGATTCATTAAAAAGGAGGGACAAGTTTAACATTTTTAGCTACATCAAAATCATCAGAGCTAGATGATCCGGTACCACCTTGTTTCATGCGATACTCATGGTCTGCCTGAATCCTAGCAAGTTCAATTTGTTCCTCCTGAATACGAGCCTGAGACTCAGACTCCTTAGCAAGTGCCTGAAACTCAGCCTCCTTAGCACGAGCCTCCTGCAGGGCTAGCTGAAACTTAGCTATTTCAATCTGCGTTTGCTCATCTGGAGGAGTTACATTAAATAAGTTTATATTAATCATGCCAACAATTTGATCTTTAGAATGATGAGAGTGAACAGCAATTCCCAATTGTTGAGCAACAAGCTTAAGTTCATTCTTTGTTCTGTTTTCTAGATCACACTCTGTTTGCACATTTGACAAAAAATCTTTGGCTTCATCAAACTAACAACTAAACATTCAGGACTCATAAGGATAATGTAATGGCAAAACTGGCTACATATATGGTTAACTGAAATAGCCTCTATTAACACGAATTTAGTAAGAGCAAATTTATCTAAGTCAGCCCTGATGAAATGAGAAAACCGGATAATGCTCAGTTAAAGCAAGATATAATATTATTACAGATAAAAAATATTACTAATACTGGCAGAAAGTATGGAACCAATATGAATCACAAAAACCTCACCAGGCTCACGAATTAACGCCTTAGGCTATACAGTACAAGAAAAATGGTAATAACACTTATACCCAAATTATACAGCAGCTAGATGGCTGGAGACTTCCTGATCACTCACAAAAATAATAATATACTGTACAGGGGAGGACAGAGATGTGAACAGAATGAGGAGTAGATCTAAGTGGCAACTAATGCAGAGACTGAGCTCATTATATAGGGGGCCGGCAGTGCTTGATTCAACTTGTAAGAAGGACGCGCAAATGTAGGCATTAGGGGACGAAGAGTTGACAATCCTGCTCTGAACAACAAAAAGAACGACTTACTCTACTATAAGGGGAGAAGGGGGGGAGTGAGGTAGAACACGCAAGCCTGGTCACTATGGAAGCCACGTGGCGAATCGTGAACAAACATGCAGCATACTGTACATTAAGATCATACAAAGGATGATGCAATCATGAACAAAACTGTATCGTAAGTTTGAATTATACAAGGGATGATGAAATCATAGGTCATGTAACTATATATATATATATATATATATATATATATATATATATATATATATATTGTTACATAGCCTATGATTTGATCATCCTTTGTATAATTCTAACGTACAGTATGCTGCATGTTTGATCACGATTCGCCTTGTGGCTTCCATAGTGCGTGTTCTACCTCACTCCCCCCCTCCTCCCTTATAGTAGAGTAAGTCGTTGTTTCTGTTGTTCAGAGCAGGAGTGTCAACTCTTTGTCCCCTATGGCTTCATTTGCGCGTCCTTCTTACAAGTTGTATCAAGCTCTGCCGGCCCCTATATAATGAGCTCAGTCTCTGCATTAATTGCCACTTAGATCTACTCCTCATTTTGTTCACATCTCTGTCCTCCCCTGTACAGTTGTTATTATATTTGTGAGTGCTCAGGAAGTCTCCAACCATCTAGCTGCTGTGTAATTTGAGCATGAGTGTTGTTGCATTTTTTCTTGTACTGTGTAGCATGGGGTGTTAATTCGTAGGCCTAATGAGGTTTTTTGTGATTCATGTGTTTTAGGTGTCAGCCAGTAGTAATAATATTTTGTATCTGTAATAATATATATTCCTTTAACTGAGCATTATCCGGTTTTCTCATTTTATCAGGGCTGACTTAGATAAACTTACTCTTGCTAATTTCGTGTTAATAGTGGCTATTGCAGTTAACCATATATTTAACCTGTTTTTGTTATTACATTATCCTTATGAGTCCTGAATGTTTAGTTGCTAGTTTGAGTATTAAATTTTAATTTGTAATTATACCTAACCCTTTTGTTTTGAACTTGGAACTATGCGGGACAGTTTTCTCTGTTCCGTAACATAAATTTGGCGACCTCTTATCAGGATATTCAGGATTTTATCATAAGGATATTGCTTGATATTTTGTGACTGTGATGTATTCATGATGTCTACTATTACTACTCTTGATGAAGCCAAAGATTTTTTGTCAAATGTGCAAACAGTGTGTGATGTAGAAAACAGAACAATGAATGAACTTAAGCTTGTTGCTCAACAATTGGGAATTGCTGTTCGCTCTCATCATTCTAAAGATCAAATTGTTGACATAATTAATAAAAGCTTGTTTAATGTAACTCCTCCAGATGAGCAAACCCAGATTGATTAGCTAAGTTTCGGCTAGCCCTGCAGCAGGCTCGTATTCAGGAGGCACAGGTACAGGCTCAGGCACAAATTGAACTTGCTAGGATTCAGGCAGACCGTGATTATCACATGAAACAAGGTGGAATTGGATCATCTAGCTCTGATGATTTTGATGTGGCTAAAAATGTTAAACTTGTCCCTCCTTTTAATGAATCTGATTTAACAAAGTATTTTCAGTTGTTTGAGAGGGTAGCTACAGGTTTTAATTGGCCCAAAAAGTATTGGCCAGTACTCCTTCAAACTGTTCTCACCGGTAAAGCTCAAGTAACTTATGCATCTTTGCCTCAGGATCAATCTGATAATTATGATGTAGTTAAGAGCTTGATTCTTAAGGCCTATGAGCTTGTTCCTGAAGCCTATAGAGTAAAATTTAGGACAACTTATAAGCAAGATAAGCAATCCCATGTTGAGTATGCAAAAATCAGAGAAGATCTGTTAGAGCAGTGGTTAAATTCTATGAATGTGGATTCTGATTTTGGTAAATTTAAGCAGATGATTTTGCTGGAGGACTTCAAAAGGTTTATTAATAAAGATGTAAGCCTATATCTTGATGAGAAAAGAATAGATAATTTGTCTGATGCTGCAGTTTTAGCTGATGAATATGTTCTCACTCACAAGAGATATTCTAAAGAAAAAAGGAAAGCTGAGAGTAAGTACGTTGCCTCTACTCAGAGTACAGGTAACAGGAAAGAGAATAAAGATGATGTTTCTCAGGAAGTAAATACCAGCTTCACCTCTAAATTTCAGAAAAGTAAATGTACTTATTGTAGTAAGCTTGGTCATACTATGGAGAAATATTTCAGGAGACAGCGTGATGTGAACAAAAAGGAGTCTTTAAATATTCAGTCAATTGGTCTAGTGTCCACCCTTGAGAGTTCCCAGAATTCTTTAACTGAGTTAACTGAACCTGCTTTGAGGGGTAAATTAAATCCTCATGATGAAACTCCTCTTCTGAACAGTAACGTGGGTGACACTCTCAAGAGTTCATGTGCTAATTTCCTGTCTGATGGTTTTGTCAGTCCTCTGGACAGTAATGACAGGAAATCAGTTAAAATATATCGTGATACAGGTGCTTGCCAATCCCTTATGCTGACCAGTGTTCTAGGCTCTAATGTTAATTCCTCTGATGAAATTGTAATCTTACAAGGTGTAGGGAATAATTACTTCTCTGTCCCTCTGTGAAAAGTGAATTTAGAGTCTGGTTTTGTTAATGGTTCCGTTATGGTTGGGTTGGTTGAGACACTCGCAATGTCAGGTGTAACTTTCTTACTTGGAAATGATATTGGTGGAAGTCAAGTGTGTCCAGCTCCTTAGTTGTCTAGTGAGCCGGTGGCTGTGGCCCAGGATTGTGATGTCCCTGATGTGTTCTCTGCATGTGCTGTCACCAGGGCTAAGTCTAAAGTTACTGGTGACTTAGAGGATAATGATGATGATGTTATCCTAGCTGACACTTTTCTTGCTAATTTGGACCACTCACCAGATGAGGCAGTACCCCGTACTGTTGATAATTTGTCTCGTCAAGAGCTGGTTGAGTTGCAGGTTGCTGACCCTGAGTTGAAAGGTCTAGCTAACTCTGCTTGCAGTGAGGAAGAGTCAGCTGGTGCTTCTACTTGTTATTATATAAAGTCAGGAGTACTTATGAGGAAGTGGAAACCCCCAGCAGCATCAGCCGACTGTGAATGGGAGGTTGTACATCAAGTTGTCATCCCTCGTGTCTGTAGGCAGGATATCATTAGGGTGGCTCATGATTCCAGTTTGGCAGGACACCTTGGAGTGAGGAAGACTGTGGCACGCATTTTGAAACACTTCTACTGGCCAGGTATCTTCAGAGATGTTTCCTGGTATTGTAAGTCTTGTCACACCTGTCAAGTTGTGGGGAAGTGTAATCAGACCGAAAAGGTTGCACCTCTAGTTCCCATTCCTCCTTTTGAGGCGCCATTCACCCGTGTGTTGGTGGATATTGTGGGCCCTCTTCCTAAGACTTCTTCAGGATTTTCTTATGTGTTGACCCTGATTGATATGGCTACTCGTTATCCTGAAGCCATTCCACTTAGAAATATCTCAGCAAAGAACGTGGTTAAGGAAATGCTAGGGTTCTTCACAAAGTTTGGTCTACCCAAGGAGGTACAGTCAGACCGGGGAAGTAATTTCATGTCAAATGTTTTCAAGCAGTCTCTGAAAGAGTTGGGCATCACCCAGATCACGTCTTCAGCTTACCATCCCCAGACCCAAGGAGCGTTGGAGAAATATCATCAAACACTCAAATCGATGCTCAGGAAATACTGTTTGGAACATCAGAAAGATTGGAATAAAGGTCTTCCATTCGTTGTATTTGCCGCAAGAGAATCTCCAAATGAATCACTGGGCTTCTCACCCTTTGAACTACTGTTTGGCCATGAAGTAAGAGGACCCCTTAAGCTACTCAAGGAATGCTGACTGTCGGAGGAAGATGATGTCAACCTGCTGGAGTATGTGATGAAGTTCAAAGAATGGCTGTCCACTGCTTTGCAGCTGGCGAGAGAGAATTTAGGAGCTGCTCAGGAGAAGATGAAGACTTGGTATGATAAGAAGTCCAGGTTACGCCACTTCAGCCAGGAGATCAGGTTTTGATTCTGCTACTGGTGCATGGGCAACCTCTTCAAGCCAAGTTTAGTAGTCCTTATTTCGTGGAGAAGAAACTCAGTGATGTCAACTATGTCATCGCCACACCAGATCGTAGAAAGAACAAGCAACTTTGTCACATCAACATGCTAAAGTTATATCACAGGCGGGACGAAAATAACCCAGTCCGTGCTGTAGCTGTTCCACCCGAGTCTGCAGGTAAAGTTCTCCCATGCAGGATGAGCCTGAGTGATAGTTTGGGGAAGAATCCTGATATCATGAATGATCTCCAGACTAAGCTTTCTCATCTAGCTCCCGAGGAAAGGCAGGAGTTTTCGTCATTACTGCAGGAGTACCCGCAAGTGTTCCGTGCCACTCCAGGAAGAACCACTGTGTTGATGCATGATGTCGATGTTGGAGACACAAAGCCAATTAAATTGCCTCCTTACTGTGTGAACCCAGTGAAAGTTCCTCTTGTAACTTGCAATACTTTGGTGATAGAAACTCCGTGTACAAACAGCTAGATAAGGAGTTTATTACAAGCTCACAGTAAAACAGTCTGCCCGGCTAGGATGTCTGCTATCAACTGAGGCAATAACGCCGTCTTCATGCGTGGGAAAGCATGCTGACCTAGCAAATTTAGTGGGGGCATGAATGCATTGGGGGGGGACATATATACATCGGGGGTAGACATATTGTGGAGGGGGTACACTACTCCCCCGGGTAGCTGAGATGGTGTCCCCTGACACCAGGAGTTAAATGGTGGGTGAATATAGTAGTAAGGCAGGACCGGGGAGGTTCGTACAAGGGATAAGTATGATACAGGGGCAGTAGGGGAGACATGGCCATGTTGAGGGGAGGGAATTAGAAGGATCTATACATATAAGATATACAAGGAATAATAGGTACAAATCCAGTAAGGGTCGAAGGGATATATAAACATAATAGGAAGTACACAATAATAGTTTGATACATGAGAAACAAGGAGTAGATATGAGAGTACTATTGTTGTTCGTCCTTCATTTTTTTTTTTTTTTTTTGTGGATTTTCTGTAGGACACACTGTCACTGAGTAATGCATGAGAGAAATACCATCCTTTTCTAGTAGGCAGAGTGCTGTTCACAGTTTGGTTAATTGTCAGATGGCATTGCTAGTCACTGAATGTGAGGGCACTAAGTACGGGGAGTTTCTACGTCGTGTGTAGGGCGTACTATGCATGTAGCGACTCTGATTTCCTGGAGTCGACGTTCCATTTTTCTGACACAACAATGCACTGCACAGATGAGTAGAAAACCTATGAAAGCTATAACCACAGGGGGAAACACAACTGTAGGATGAACCCATGAACGGCTGAAGGCCAGAGAAAATTGATCCATAATGAAATCACTGTCATTAAGGAAGGTGAGCATGCGCAAGTGAGGGGAGGTGATGGTAATGTTGGCAGGAGGTAGGGTTGAAGGCATGTCGATTGGTTGAAAGATGTCATAGGAGTGTTTACGAACAGCTTGGTGATAGCGAGTGGCGTAAGTGATGACGGACTCCGATTTGACGGTACAATAGTCAGGTGCTTTGTAGAGACATCTAGCGGGGATGGAGCGAACGGAAGAACCAGGACACATGATTGTGACAGAGATGGGAACAGCAAAGAAGAAATACTGGACATGGTTGAGGTGAGCATGGTGGACCGGGAGGTCAGGAGCTGGGACAAAAGAACAGGCCGAGTAGATGGAATGGTTGCGAACTAAAGCAGACTCACAGGGTGTAGCACTGCTAGGGAAGATAGCGAAAAGGTGGGCAGCACAGAGACGAGAGGTCGGAGTAAGGGAGGAACATTGCTGGAGGTCTGTGGAAGAAAGGAAGGCAACAGAAAGATGATCATGGGAGAGGAGGAAATATTCTGAAGGAACAGATACCTGTAACAAGGAGGTGTTGAGGCAGAAAGGGAAGGGAATGATGTGGAAAAGGTTAAAGGTTATGGCAGAACGGAGAGGAATATGGACGACGACGTATGTAGTGAGAAGAGTGGCTTCGAGAACAGGATAATAATATTCAAGGGAGGAGTAAGGGAGGACTGGGGAGAGACCGAAGGTGGAGTGAGCTCATTCCAGGACAGAACGGAGAGCTGAGACAGGTACTAAGTCGGCAGTGACACGTCCATTGATAGCATCGACTAGGATACGAACCAAGGTAGAGACTTGAGACAGGAGAGAGTCAACGGCCAGTTGGAGATTATCCATGTTGAGTTTGAGGTAGAAGAACTGAGAGATAACGTTGAGATCTGAAAGGTGGCGTTGTAAGATATCGGTGAAATTGTTTAGAGTGGACGTGACTTCATTGAGTTGGGTTGTGAGCTTCTGTAACATAGTGTGTTGGATGAGACCTCGTTTCACACGAGAACGACCCACGGGTGTCTGAATGGAAAATGTGTCATTGAGCTCAGTGAATCTGTTACTTATGTATTGCAACTGCCAGGAGAGTGGGAGGAAAGGGTTATAGAGATACTCATTCGGGTTGGGTGTCCCCATGAGGGCCGTGAGATGGTTCCTGATTCCGTGGAGCTGGTGCGCGTAGGCAGGTAGGGCAATGGCTACGTCGGCCAGGGGCGCAAGATCGTAGCGCAAAGTGGCGATGTCGTCGATAAGCATTACCTCGCCTCCCGAGCCGACCAAGGCCCCGGGACGTACTCCACCATCGTCCTGACCTGACCCAGACCCCAGGAGGGTCAGCACTGCCAGCAGGGAGATCGCTAACATCGTACCTAGAAAATCAGGGTAGAGTTAATGGGGGAGGTCGTGAAGAGGTTGATGGGCAGAGTGCAGTTTGGACCGATATTGATTGGTTGATGAATGAGCAGGTGGAGATGGAGATGAAGGAGACTGAGGGATAGGTGGAGACAAGGTAGACTGAAGGATGGGAGGAGGGGAAGAGGGGGCAGGAGGTTGTGTAAGTGACTCTTCCAACACGAGGCCACGGGGTGCTCGCTTTAAGTCATCGACGTGGACCTATCTGGTGTCCCTAGTGGACAGGTCCTGGAGGTGAAATTTGTTGCCTTGTCGAGTGAGGACGCGGTGGGGCCCTGTAAATTTGTCATCCAACTTAGAGGAACGCGTATCGGAATGGGCAAAGACAAGATCGCCAACATTGATAGTGATAGGAGAGGCGGACTTATGTTGGTGCTGCAGCATGTCCTCCTGAGAGGAAGCCAAAGTGGATTGGACATACTGGTGGATTGTCTGGAAGTTGGCCAATTTTAGTTTAACATAATCATCCATGTTGTAGATGGGTTCTGGCTTTGAGGATAAGAGAGAGTATGGGAGGTCCTTGTCAAAACCAAAGAGGACGAAGAAGGGAGATTCAGCAATGGATGCATTGATGGAGCTATTGATGGAGGATGCCACTTGGGGAATCCAGTCATCCCAGGACGAACTATGGGAGCCGAGATGTCTGAGGCACTCTAAGATTTTACGGTTGTGGCGTTCTACAAGGCCATTGGAAGCCGGATGGTTAGGCACGACATTGCACTTACTGATATGAAAGTGGCGACAGATCTCATCGAGAAGGCTATTGTTGAACTCTGTACCTTTATCAGTAAGAATGGTATGAGGGGTACTGAACGGGCAAATTACGTGATCTACAAGGGCACGTGCAACGCTTTTCGCGGTCTTGCTGGAGAGGGGTACGAGGACACAGTAGCGGGAGAAGTGGTCGACCGCTACGAACAAGTACTCAGCGCCAGATTCTGTGAGAGGTAGTTTTAAGAGATCGATTGAGACAGTTTCCCATGGTCGTGACGGGATTGGGTATTGTAAGAAAGGTGCTGGTAAGCCGGTTGATCCTTTGTGGCGGTGGCAGGAGAGGCAAGAGTAACAGTGGGCATTGATATCGCGGCGCATGGTTGGCCAATAGTATTTGAGACGTGCTTGGCGCAAGCATCGGTCTTTACCTGGATGGGAAGCTTGAGGAGTATTATGAACAATATGAAGAACCTTTGGTATCAGGGCAGTGGGGACAACAAGTTGGCGTACTTCGCGATTGGGCATATCTTTGCCTGTTAGCAGTGTTTTCCTGTACAAGAGATCATCATCTAGCATGAACTCATCTAGTGATACTGGCAGAGTAGGTAAGGTCGAGGCATCGCCAGATTCTAGGAAATAAATGACTTTGGACCACATGGGGTCTTGGCGTTGAAAGTTTCAAACAACGTCTGACGTTAGTGTAGTGTTTTCAGTTACTTCAGGCTGCAGTGATGTTATAGCTGCTGCTACGTGACGTGAGAGTGCGTCTGCGACTACATTCAACTTGCCTGGTACATATTGAAAAATGGGATTAAAGTCCTGGATGATGACAGACCATCTAGCTAACCTACCTGTTAGGTTGCGATTTTTGAACAAATCACATAGTGGAAGGTGGTCTGTTTGGATATGCACTGGATAACCATAGACGATATCTCTGAAATGTTTCAAGGACCAGATTACCGCTAGTGCTTCGAGATCTGTGACACTGTAGTTACGTTCAGCGGTTGTAAGGGTGCGACTAGCAATGCTATTACGCGCTTCCTTGATGCTTCATCGAGTTGCATCAAAACGACACCAAGTCCAGTGCCTGAGGCGTCTGTGCAGAGAAGGAATGGTGTGGCATAATCAGGGAACGCTAGAATAGGGGCATTTGCAAGAGCTGTCTTTAGCTTTTAGAAAGCCTGTGACTGGTTGTTAGTCCAAACAAAGGGCACATTCTGCTTGAGTAAGTGGGTCAGAGGAGCGGCGATCTTCGCGTAATCGCGGATAAAGTGACGATAATACCCACTGAGGCCCAGGAAACTTCGTACACGTCGGTAGTGGTAGGTTCTGGGAAGTTAATGATCACCTTAGTTTTATCCTCATTAGTATGAATGCCTTGTGCATCTACGACATGGCCTAGGAATTTGATTTTCTTTCTCAGGAAGTCACATTTACTGAGATTGATTTTTAGGCCTGCGAGCTGGAGGCGTTCAAAGACTTGCTGGAGTTTGGTAAAATGATCAGGGATGGATTTACTCACAACAATGATATCATCTAGGTAAGCAAAAAGAGAGTGTCCCATCATACCGCTGAAGACTGAATGGATAAGTCGCATGAACATGGAATGAGCATTTCTCAGACCAAAAGGGAGTCTCTTAAACTGAAAATGTCCGGAAGGGGTGCTAAAGGCTGTAACTGGGCGAGAGGACTCTTCCATTTCGACCTGCCAGTACCCGCTGAGAAGGTCTAAAGATGAAAAGACTACGTTATTGTCACCAAGGGATTCTAGCAAATCAGTGAGGACAGGTAACGGGAAACGGTCTAGAATGGTGACAGAATTGACCTTACGATAGTCGACTACTGGTCTAAGGTTGCCATCCTTCTTTGGTACTAAGAAAAGTGGGCTATTCCATGGACTGATGGAGGGTTCAATAATGTCCTGGTCTAACATGTTCTGTACCATTTGATCTGTTTGCTTTCTCTGGCTGTGAGGCAATCGATACGCTGGTATGTAAATTGGCTTAGTTCCTGGGAGTAGTTCAATCGTATGTTTGACAAGGTCTGTTCTACCCATCGGTTCACCGGGTAAGGCAACCACGTTTCTGTACGAGGTCAGAAGGTCGAGGAGTTGAGGCGTATGTTCTGGGAAATCCGTGCAAGTGAGATGTGAGAGCATATCGGGTGAATGCGTCGGCGCAGATCCCGTAGAGTTAATAGTACATACACCAATTGGCGTATCATCAGTCTGAATAGTAGGAATTGAGGAATCCTGGCACACCTTTACGGCCGCTGGGTATACTAGGAAGTCTCCAATCTTTACACCACTTTTAAGTTTTAGTGGAGCATTTGTGACACTGAGCAAGTACAGGTAGCATAAACTGTCCTCTAAGACTGTACACCACGCTGACTCATAAGTCAAGCCATTCACACAACACGTCTCAGGTAGGGTTAGTACATCCACTCCTTCTTTCGCACCGGCAACACAAACAGAGACTTTGGTGAACTCATGCGGTAACAAATTTGTGCACATATTCGTTACTGCACGTTTCGTCTCTGCGTGTTGGAGAAGATCATTCAGACTGTGTGAGGTAGGTAACTGAGACATGTCTGAGTCAGCGATAGTGTTGTCGGGAGAGGATGTAAGAGCCATGTTCGAGGGCTGAGATGATGTATCAGGGGACATTGAGGAATTTATGTCCTTGCTCGCAGTCAGTAAAGGAATGATCTCTGTATTCTCAGATGATGATAGTGGTGGTTTGGGCTGGGTTGGACTTTTTGGTAGTGATAGGGACAGAGGTAATTGAAGGACTGATTTGATCGTAAGAACAGGACGGGGACATTCCATAGTGTAAACCGGGAATCCAGAAATGTCTTTACTACCACAAGCAGGTAATAATGCAATGGAATGTTGTGCCATGGTGGAGAAACCAATAAGGGCATCTGCGGGATACTGCAAGTCATTAGTGATATGAAATTCAATGAGGATAGGAGGCAAAGCTCTGTGGAGTTTGACTTCAAGGGTGACTCTTCCCTTAACCTTAAACTCTGAGCCGTTAACACCACATAGGCGAATGTCTGGTGGTTCTAGGAAACCGACGTGGCTGTGATGGCGATGAATAATTTGTAAGGAATTTTCGGAGATGAGATTTACTATAGATCCTGTGTCCAAGAAGAATGACGTTGGTATGTCATGACTGCTTCCGAGAATGACTAAACCCGAGGATGTTATGGGACCTACATGGCGGATGGGGAGTTGGGTTTCTGGTTCTAAGTGATATTGGTCCGATACGGGCGCGGTGCTTCCCCCGACTGTGGGCGGTTGAGGTAACGACATTCCTCAGTGGTGTGAGTCGTGCTTGAGTTGTGGTATTTGCAGTGTGGACGACGTGAGCGGGAAGGCGTACACTGTCTGGTTTGGGAGTGAGGACGTCTGTATGTACGGTCGCAACTGGATGCTCGATGTCCAGGATGACCACAGTACCAGCAAAGAATCGAAGATTGTCTGTTCCGTCTGGCACTAGATTGATCACAACCTGCGGTAGGAGAGCGATGTGTGGCAGGTCTGCCGCGTGTGGTGGGACGGGAGCGAGATTGGTCTGGGGTAGTGGAGATGTGACAGACTGAGGAGGCCAAGGGTTGGGTGGTGCCCTGACGCGTGTAGTTCGAACCTGTTCTTTCATGAATGGCTTTAGTGACCTGAATAATTTTATCTCCTGGACTGAAACCGATTTCCAAGGCTAGCTCTCGCTGTTTAGGAGTAAGCCAGTGAAGGAATCTCAGGTAACCAATTAAGTCAGCAAAGTTGGTGAGTGAAAGCATTGGAACGCCATTCTTGTCTTCTAACCATTTCGTGCCTACCAGGAATTGGAGCATCTCTCTACTAGTTGCTTTCATGGCGGCGGCAGCTTCGCGGAGCTTGGCATATTGCGCTGGGACGCGCAAGTCCTCATCTAGTTGGTTTAGGAGATTAATGAATCCCATGAGAGACGCGGAATTTGAATGCTGGCAACAAAGGCTGATGAGTTCCGTACGAAAATCAGCAAAGGTACGAATGCTATCGAAATGTCCTGCACGGATCGCGGATCCGATGTCTGATTTACCGTGATGCAACCGACTGAGGAGGTAAGCTACTTTGAGCGATTCCTCGGTAATTTGTCTATTATTTATTTCGGTTTCGACTTCTCTGAGGAAATCATAGACAGACCAAGTTGGGTCCTGGCCGGTAAATTTGGGACGATTGGCACCATCGAGATAGATAGACTGTGGAGGGTTGGCCATGGCTGGAAGTGGAGAAGTGGCGGCAGGAGAGGTGTGGGAGAGAGAGAAGGTAGTGGCAGTTAAGGGCGAGCAAGACGGGGTAGGAAGGGAGGCAGGAGAAGTAACGACAGTGGAAGGAGTAGAGGAAGAAGAAGGGAGAGTAGAGGCAGGAGTAGAGGAGGAAGTATCTGGATTTACGAGGGTAGGACGGGTAGTAAGTGAGTCTGCGGGAAGTGAAACGGGAGTCTCAGGTACAGGGCGGTGGTACTCTTTGCCACTTCGTAAATGAGTGATTGTGTTAGAGTCGGCAGACGGGGTATGAGCAGGTGATGTTTCCGGGCCGAGAGGGCTGGTGGTAAGCGGGTGACTTGGAAAGTATGACATTTAATGCGGCAATGGAAGATGAAAGGATGAAGATGGATACGTAGGTGGAAATGTATAAATAACAATGAGAGAATGAAATACACTAGGTGTGAAAATGAATGAAGGTGCGGGCATGGATGGTTTAAATAAAATGCGAAGGATGAGATGGATAATAAATAACGTAGGTGAAGATGAAAACGGGGTAATGGAAATGAGATGGAATATTTACAATAACCAATCTGTAGAGAAAATTGAGGATAATCTCTAGAGAAAGGAAAGATATACTATAGTTACACAGTAGAAACGGGAGTGTTGAGAGGTATGACGTGCAGGGTGGCTGGGCGTAGCTGGGCTGGGGCGGGGCGGGGCGGGGCGGCAGTGGAAAAACAGCTGGGCGGAGAGGAGAAGAGACGCCGCGATGAATCACCGGCAGGGAGTGGCGGTCTTAGGAGGCTCTGTAATGCAGACCAGATGCTGGCGACGGCGGAGGCCGGTGGTGGGTGGTGAGGCAGATGTCGGCGCAAGGCAGGTGTAGAGCTGGTGAATTGCAAATGCAGAGAATGGTGGTGGGCAGACAGCGGGCAGACAGTGATAAGTGGCACCGTGGGGGCAGGAGCTATGATGAGTCCGGAACAGGTGCTGGGAACAGGTGCAACAGGTGCGTAGGTCAGTGACGGCGACACATGCGGTCAGGAACAAGGCGTATGGGTGCGGTGGTTTGAGAGGTGAGCACTGGTGAGAAAAATGGTACACTCGAAAAGCACAGCCAAGGTATGACACCACTAGAGGCACGGAGGAGGGGTGAGGCTGGCAGATGCGAGACGTCGTGTATCTTGTTGTAGCACTAAAAATCCAAGGAGGCGGTCAGAATGTGATGGTTCGAAACACAGCTGCTACCAAATGTAACTTGCAATACTTTGGTGATAGAAACTCCGTGTACAAACAGCTAGATAAGGAGTTTATTACAAGCTCACAGTAAAACAGTCTGCCCGGCTAGGATGTCTGCTATCAACTGATGCAATAACGCCGTCTTCAGGCGTAGGAAAGCATGCTCACCTAGCAAATTTAGTGGGGGCATGTATGCATTGGGGGGGGGACATATATACATCGGGGGTAGACATATTGTGGAGGGGGTACACTCTCATCGAGAAGGAGCTTGGCTACCTGTTGGACCACAAGATGATTGAGCCCTGTCAGAGCGAGTGGAGTTCTCCTGTCACTCTAGTCCCTAAGCCAGGTGGGTCACAGCAGCTTTGCATCGACTACAGACGTGTTAATCAGATAACCAAAACAGACACTTACCCTCTCCCTCGCGTGGAAGATTGCATAGACAAGATCGGAAAGGCTAGGTACATAAGTAAGTTTGATTTTTTAAAGGGATACTGGCAAGTACCTATGACTGAACGTGCTAGGGAGATCTCATGTTTTGTAACACTAGGAAAGACTTTTGCATGTTCTGTAATCCCATATGGTATGAAGAATGCACCAGCCACTTTTCAGAAGCTCATGAATGTTATAACAGAGGGTTTGGCAGGGTGTGTTGTTTATATTGATGACGTATTAATCTTCAGTGACAACTGGAAAGATCACCTATGCCATGTCAGTAAATTTCTTGAGTGTTTGGTTCAGGCTAATCTTGTAGCTAATTTATCAAAGTGTGAGTTTGGTCAAGCTAAAGTTCAGTACCTTGGGTACGTAATTGGTGATGGACACGTTGCACCACCAGCAGCTAAGGTTCAGGTTATAAGTGATCTTCCAAGACCTAAAAGTAGGAAAGAGCTACAAAGATTTTTGAGAATGGTAGGTTATTACAGGATTTTTGTTCTTAACTTTTCAATTCTTGTATCACCACTTACAGACCTACTGAAAAAGGGAGTTAAATTTGTCTGGACCGATAACTGTGAATCCTCTTTCAGTAAACTTAAAGCTATCCTATTAAGTCAGCCAGTGCTCGCTACTCCAAATTTTGCTAAGCCTTTTAAGATGGCTGTTGATGCAAGTGATACAGGAGCTGGGGCTGTTTTGCTGCAAGAGGATAATCAGGGTATTGAACACCCTGTATCTTATTACAGTAAGAAGTTCACTCCACCTCAAAAGAACTGCTCAACTATTGAGAAAGAGCTTTTGGCCTTGATTTTGGGTTTACAGCATTTTTCATTTTATTTGTGTTCTGGTTTTGACCCCATAGTCATTTATACCGATCATAACCCACTGAAATTCCTTAGTAAGTTTAAAGATAAAAATCAGAGATTGACAAGATGGAGTCTACTACTTCAGAAGTATTCATTAGACATACAACATATCAAGGGGAAAGAAAATGTTATAGCAGATTGCTTATCTAGACTTTAGACAGATTGTTTTAGAGTAATAAGAAATTTCCTTTGTAAATTTCTTTTTCTTTGTGGGAAGGTGTTACATAGCCTATGATTTCATCATCCTTTGTATAATTCTAAAGTACAGTATGCTGCATGTTTGATCACGATTCGCCTCGTGGCTTCCATAGTGCGTGTTCTACCTCACTCCCCCCCTCCTCCCTTATAGTAGAGTAAGTCGTTCTTTCTGTTGTTCAGAGCAGGAGTGTCAACTCTTTGTCCCCTATGGTTTCATTTGCGCGTCCTTCTTACAAGTTGTATCAAGCTCTGCCGGCCCCTATATAATGAGCTCAGTCTCTGCATTAATTGCCACTTAGATCTACTCTTCATTTTGTTCACATCTCTGTCCTCCCCTCTACAGTTGTTATTATTTTTGTGAGTGCTCAGGAAGTCTCCAACTATCTAGCCAAACCACCTCAATGTGTTTCACCCAACGCACTCTGTCACATCCACATCCACACCACAACGCTCCCTCTAATCCTCATTTGCCAGTCTGTCTCCATGAAGCTCCACATGCTCCTTTCAAATGACCCTTTTCCACTGCTTTCACTCTTCACTTGTGTCCTTCCTACAAAGTCCAGGCTTCACTTCCCTACGTTAGGATTGGTATCACAATATTGTCACGTAGCGACTTTTTAACTTCCTTGCTCACTTCCCTGTTCCTTATCACTGCTTTCAAAGAGCCAGTAACCTTTCCTGTACACTTTCAAGCACTTCACCCTCTAAACCTCCATCCCCACTCATTGCTCATCACACTATCCAAGTACTTAAAAACACATTTTCCATTTCCTCCTCATCCAGCCTCACTGCACATTCAGTGACTTCATTTCTCTCAAAGACCATAAATTTACTCATCTCTACATTCGCCTTTAGATTCCGCATCATCCACACTGTCCTAAACTTATTTATGAAGCCTTGCACTTCTCCTTCGTCTTCACTTAACAATAAAGTATCATCAGCAAACAGCAGTACAAGGAGTTTCCAAACACTGCCATCTCTCATTAGGATCGTTCCAATATTCACAGCCCTATAATGTACCTCTTTTATAACCCCATCCATATACAGATTGAACAACCATGGGGACATGACATATCCCTATTTCAGTCAAACATTCAAACAAAAATTCACACAGTTCAATATCCACACACACAGCCTTAGCCCCCTCATACATACTCTTCACGGCATTCAACAACTCCCCATTTGCTCCATATGTTCTTAATACTTCCCACATTCCTTGTCTATCCACCCTGTCATATGCTTTCTCCAAATCCATGAAGGTCGTATAAAATTTCTTTCCCTTCTCTAGAAGCTTTTCCAATAAAGACCTAAGAATGAATATCTGATCTACAAAACCTCTTCCCTTCCTAAGATCTCCCTGTTCTTTTCCAACCAATTCCTCTGTTATTTCCCTAACTCTGTCAATATGTATCCTGCCATGTACTTTCCCTATTACACTAAGAAGACAAATACCCCCATGATTGCCACGCACTTCTTTTTCCCCCTTTCCCTTTGTACAGGGGAATAATTATACCTGACTTGCAATCCTCCGGGACTCTACTTTCCTCCCAGGCCGATCTGCACATCTTCCATATCCATTTTACTACTATCTTTCCCCCATGCTTCAGCATTTCACCATACACTCCATCACTTCTTGTGGCTTTCACTGTTTTTACTTTCTTCATTACTTCCACTACTTCCATTCTACTGATTTCTTCCTGTCTTCTCAACAACCTCCTTCTCCCAGCCATTTCTTGCTACTTATACTTGCTTTACTATCATTCTTTATGTTCAACAATTCTTTAAAGTGTTTTCTCCATCTGCTCACTTTTTCTCCCTCCTCCACTAGCAATCTACCATTTTTACCTTTCACTGGGTGACTTACTTCTTTATCACCCTTTCTAACTCTCTTTACCTCTTTGCAGAACATTTTCTTACATTACCTCCACTTTACACTCAAATTCCTTCCAAATTCCACATCATCTCTCTTCTTACTCTCTCTTACTAATCTTTTCACCTTTGTCTTCCTCCCTACATGTAACTCCTTCTTCCATCTCCAAGCTTCCTCCACGTCCTTGTTTCTCCTCCACTCACTTTATGCTTTCTTCTTTTGTGCCACAGCCTGTCTCGCCCCTTCATTCCATACTGTTCTTTGCACCTCCTTTCGTCTTCTCTTAACCCCACACACCACCTCACATGCTCCACAGATTTCTTCTGTGAAAATCTTGGACACATCTTCCACGTCCCCCATCTGCTCCAAATGATATTAACCCAATCGCTTCTCAACTTCTCTCTTATATTCTGTCTTTTTCACATCCTCTTGCAACTTTTCTACCCTCCTTATGCGGTCTACTTCTTCCTGTACTTCCCTTCTCCTACTCTCCCATTTCAATTGAATCTTGACTTTCACCACCACCATGTAGTGGTCAAAACGTCGACTCCCCCACCCTCTGTATGCTCTTGCATCCATCACACACCATCTCATATACTACAAGTTGGAGAAATTATGAATTCACTATTTTTCTGTTATGTATGCAGCTGTCAGAAAGGCCTGTCAACACAAGGAAGCAGATAAGATCACTAAAACAATTTGTCCATTTTCTGTTTCTGGGCAGAATAACATTCCTTAATTTTCCAAATACTGTGCAGGAACGACCTTGTGTGTTATCATGGGCTTGACAGAGTGAATGTGGCATACCCTGTAGGAGGAGCTAATGAGAGTGTTTTCCAATGGCCGACCAGCTCCGCCTTCTGAACAACTCTTAACTGGCTGAGAGTTAGGATGTGTTAGTTTGTAACTGGTAGCAGAAGACTCCTTTGTGTGTAATAGGCTGTAGATTATAATTAAGCCAGAACATTGGCTTGTTAAGTCTAAGGAAGTGGAGTAAACTATTACATAAGTGTGAGGAACTAGTGAAAGAGTCAGTTGTGAACTAGTGGAAGAGTCAGTTTTTATCACTAGACACATGCGGGATTTCCCACTAGACACACAGTGTATTACTAGACACATTTCTGCAGGCACGCTCAGACTGAGCACCATTTCCACTTTTGATTTACCTCTCCATGTAATACTGATGTGTGGAGTCGCCAGCGAGTTCTTCATGTTCCTCAAGCTGTGAGTACGTTGCTTCCACTTGTTATTTGGTTAGTAAAGAGAAATAACTCATTTTTATATCTGTGTTGTAAGCCTATATGAATCCCCCAATTTGTAAACGAATTCTGGTCATTTTGTATGTGACAGTGCAGAATGAAGTAAGTTTTCTTGTGAGTTTCACCCAACCCTTCTACTGATTGATAAAAGGTTAAAGAGTGTGGGAAGCTGACTTACCTACCACCATAATATATGCTCATAACAGTATGGGGTGTGGCCATCATTTGTAGTGTTGCAAAATGTAATCCTGTGCATTATACAGGACACTAGTTCACGTAATGTGTACGGTGGAATCCTCTCCCACTCTTCTTGCATTGCCTGGATCAGTTGTCCTTTTTGTGGTTTGGGGTCACGCGACAATAGGCGTCTCTTAAGATAAACCCACACACATTCAGTAGGGTTTAAATCAGGTGAGAAGGCAGGCCATGGCAATATGGCAGGAACTCAGATGTGACACGAACAGCATGTGAACGAGTGTTATCTTGTTGCAACGATGTTGCACCTGGATGGTAGCAAAGGGGTAACGTGGTGGCCTGAAAATAATTTGTTGACGTATCCTCGAGCCGACAGGTTGCCTTTGATAATCACTAGAGGTGTTTTGTAGTTGGCTGAAATGTTTGCCCATGCCATGATGCCGGGCCCATTCCACAACAGTTAGCACAACGTTCATTACATCGCCTCCAAACACACAGACGTCCTTCAGAGTGATCCACACAGAAACATTAATCAGTGAAGAGAACAGCATTCCACTGTCTTCTGATCCAACGTTCATGCTGGCTACACCACTGTAGTCTGTTGATGAAGGGCTGGTGAGAGCTCCAACCCCCTTACGGGTCTATGTGCATATACTGTAGGTCAAACGAACTCAGTCGCTGCTATAAGGTGGGCCTGCATATCTGATGATTATGTAGACCAGGAGTCTGCCGACCAGGATCTGTCCTGGATTTGTAGCATCCTGATGTAATGATCTTGACGGTCTATTGTAACATGTACTCTTCCAGGATGCTATCGGTCGTCAACTGAGCGTGTTTCATAATGCCTCTGGACGAGCCTTACAATCACTGAATGATGACAGCCCATTCTACGGGTTACCTCACGTTGCGCCATGCCGCCCCTCAGCATCCCTAAGACAAGATGACGTTCAAGGCATAACAAACCTGGCATGGTGGCAGTCTTTCAAGAATTAACAGACTGTTTTCCACTTACACATTACCTAACCTTTGCCTAGACGTAAAACAACCACGTGTTCCATTTCCACCAAGAGACAACGAGTAGAATGGGTTCAGTAAAGTAATCTTATCTATGAGACATTGCTTCGTGCAAAACGAATTTCTTTGTTCAGATGGGTGTTGTATGAGTACATGATCATACTAAATCAGATCAGTGTTGGAAACAAGCAACGGTATACGAATTATTGCAACTGTATTAGGTGTTGCGTTTTCACTGACTCTCAATATAGATAAATGTACCGTACAAGTACTGTCCAGTTACCATTATTACTCGTACTTTATATTACGAAATCTCGTGATCCTCTGAAATAATTATTCCACACACACACACACACACACACACACACACACACACACACACACACACACACACACACACACACACACATGAGACGAGATGCTTCATTTTCCAGGGTTATTAACAGGGCGTCTTACAAATGTCTTCAATCCTGAGAGTTGTTTATTAAGGAGCAAAGGGGCAGGAGATATTGATGAAATGAGTGGAGGTACGAAAAAGGGGAAAAGAAAGAAGATAAAATAAGAAAGAGGCGAAGGGGTGTTGAAATTTAAGAAGATTACTTTTAGACTAGATAATATTCTCTAATGGTTTGTATAGCATCTTAGGAAACAGTATGCAATAACACGATTATCTAAGGTACTCGGTTCATCGTGTTAAATGCTTTGTCCACTCGCATTGTTTTGCATATTAGTTAGCCCGTGCTTGTTTGATATGGACACATACATTATAATTAATCTACACGATAATATTTTGATAATGTTGCATCCCAGGCTCCTTTGCACGTGAACCAAGTGGACTGCAGGAAACTGACTACTTCGGCAAGTCGCTCCAGGAGAGCCATTACTGAAGATACGTTGAAGGTTTACTTGGGTTATGATAGTGTAGTGCATGAAATAAGCAAGTGTGTTGCTGTGTTCCGACCTGCACTGCAGGGGAAGCATAGTTCGTTATTTGGGAGCTGTATTTTGGTACTGCAACAAGGAACGGTGATGGGCACATCTTAATCGGGGTAAGTGCACTCGTGTCTCTCGGTAGGGTAATTTCTGAGAACTGGATATCTGGCGAATGTTCATGAATGATATAATTGCGCGGGTGGTTTTGAATGTGTGTGGTGGTTGTGTGTTAATGTTCTTGTTTGTGAAGTGCAGCATAGGGTGGAGGAAGAAGGATGATATTTTAACACTCTGTGCGGTGTTGGTCGGATGTTCGTTATTTATTTCTTTTTGGGGTGCAGATGATACAATATTTCTGTTGTAATCGTGGGGTGTTTCTAGACCTGAAAGAAGGAATGGTGTGCCCACTATAGTAATATTATTTTTCATAGGATGTATTTTTTTTTTTTCTAGACAGAGGTCATATGAATTTCTGGTTTTAGTACTTGTAAGACTTTGTTTTGATTCTTTAAAGCTTATCCCTATCATTTTATGTTAATGTGTGGATTTAGCTTGGAATAGCGTAACTCGTTTTTTATTCTGTTGATTTGTTTCTAGACTGTTTTCATTGATTATACTGTACATGGTGTCATAAGCTAGTTCCTGTGTGTGTTTACAAGGCGTCGAGTTTGCGAGATATCTTCGCCCTGATGTTGTATATTAAAAAGGTACGTGTGTTTCCTAAGTAGACCTTTGAGCTTTGAGGCGTCTTCCCAGTGGAAGTGATTTATTAGGGAGGGATACTTTAGCATTTTCTGATATTCATATATCATAAGTAAAGAGAGTGGTCGTTCATTTGCTGGTTGAAACGCTCATTCTGTTTATTTTAAGCCAGTGCTCTCTTGACTGGCAGGCAACTAAACAATAGATTAAAAAGTACGTGGGGAAAGACCGAACCCTTTGGAACACCACTGGATATTATTATGAATTTAGAGCTTTGGCTCTGCCAGCGTGCCTTCCCTACTTTGTCTTCCCTAAGATATACTGGGCATTAAGAGGCTAAACCCATGAATCGGGTGAATTCAGTTTGTGTCTTCCATGGTATCTCCAGAGAAGTTTATTTAGCTTATGACACACGCTTTATGCTGAATGGATTACATATAACATTCAATAGCCCCTTATGATTTTTATGACCCTCCAAATTTAAACAGAATTGTCTGGTAGTAGCACTCAGTAGTACTGCCCCAAGTTCATCTGAAATGTGAACCTGGTAGTTTGGATGTTGAAATTGCTCCCCTCCAGCAGTGAACTATTCACCTTCCGGGGCACAGGGAAGGAACAGAAGGACGTTTGAATAACTGCGCAGCAGGGCTGTCCTCCTATATCGGTCTCACCATACGAAGGCGTCCCTTCCTCCTTAACACCTGCTATAAAGAACAAGTCAGCAAACTGAAGGGGTTGATACTGTATTTCTTTCGTGGTCAGAGGATTAAGTTCATGAAAGTTTATGAATGCAGCACCAAGTTTCTTCCACTTTAAGGAAAGCCGCACAATTTACCACTTCACGACCAGCACTTTTCATCATTGATGAGTGAGTACTGTGTATCATCATTATCATCATCATCATCAGTAGTAGTAGTTGTAGTAGTCGTAGTAGTATTTTTATTATTACTATTTCGTTATCTAAAGCTCAACAGGCCTCCTTGTTATCACATACCTTCATATGCTATCACTTAGCAGTGATGCTCACTATCCATACTGAAGATAAAATAGCTAGATGTTGTGATCTAATTCAGAACAGTTTTTATGACATAATGGTTGTCCGTTTAATAGTATTAAGATAGTGCGACAGTTTCCTGCCTCAGCCTGAGATAGACTTCGCGCCTTTTCACACAGCTGATAACCTTTCAGACCACTTTATCAACCGCCTCTTCTCCCCACGAGTACTCACCCCCAACATATAATCAATTAGCTAGCGATTGCAAGAGCTGTTAAAACGATCTCATAGCCTTGAAATTATCATTAGTAATGGTCGTAAACCCTTACTACAGTAGATTCACATCAACCTGACATCTGTCATATATTGGCTCCAGTATGTGCGAAAAGTATGAAGACGAATGGTGATTGTTTTAACCCATTCTCTCTAAGGGGTTGCCCCTAAATTGATTAAAATCGTGTGGGGGTGGGAAGAAAAAAAGTCACCACAAAAAAAAAAGACCAAGGATGTAGGATGTCTATTTTATCTTATTTTTGCAACCTGGAGGCAATATTTTCGGACGACTCTCCCACCACAAAAAGTCTCTCTTAGACTGAATGTAATGGTCTGATGATCGCGAGAGAGAGAGAAAGAGAAAGAGAGAGAGACTTGCCGTATTCCCTGGCAAAAAGCAGTGTTTCTCGCCTCTAAGGATCCGTTGCCCTTCTGGACCCGTTAAGCACTCCATGATGCTGCCTTTTCCAGATGTCCGCCCATTAACTCTCTCAGGCTCCTGTGACTCGTCCTAACAAATCTCTGGTGTTACCTGAGAAGCAAAGGAAAATAAGACAGCACAATAACCAACTCTCAGACACTGTAGGCGCATCACAAGCAAAGTTGTTTTTTTTTTATATATATATATAAATAACAGAACGGAGGAAGGAAAAACAAATGAGTAAAAAAAAAAATAATCCATACACCAGATTACTGGTGTCCTCTGTTCATAAAATATCTGTAACAGTTAGACTTGAACAGTTGTGGGTTGAAATTTGGAGGAAAACAAATCTGGGGAAGCGAGTTCCAGAGAGATGCAGTTCGGGAAATGGAAGAATTCTGATAGGCAGAAGTTCTGCATATGGCTGAGTGACATTCCAGTCATGAGCGCTACCAGATGCCCGTGTAGCACGAGGGAAGGCATGGAGAGGTGGCACCATGGACGCAACTTCGTCTGAGCATTTGCCAAAAATATATCTGTAAGATAATGCAAGGGAGGCAACATTCCTTCTTACTTGCAGGGGAGGTAGTTTATATGTAATGGCAGGGTTGTTAATGATTCTAACAGCTTTATTCTGAATTTTGTTTAGTTGTCTTAATGCAACCTCTCCACAACCATTCCACAAGGGTGGGCAATATTCAAGCTGAGAGCGCACATGACTCATAAATTATAGCTAACTGCTCATCGGCGAATAAGTTACGGACTCTGTACAATAATCCAAGTTTCTTTGAGGGGGTTTTAGCAAGTGATCTGACATGAGAGATCCAGCTGAGGGCACTGTTAAGTGAGACACCAAGAATTTCAATGCTTTTGGAGATGGGAATATTAGTAGCACTGAAGGTAATGTACGAATCTGGCAATATCTGTCTATTAGTAAACTGTATATATTTAGTTTTACTAGCATTAAAAGAGACAAGGTTGTTTTGTCCCCATTCACTGATTGTAGATAGATCTTGATTTATGGGGATGGCTGTACTGAGTTGAGAGGTAGAGATATTAGACTTTGTAAATGGACATCTGAGTGTGAATGAACTATGTAGTGTTGAGTTATCTGCATATGAGTGAATGGGATTGTGGGTGACAGATAAGAGTTCATTAATATGAACCAGAAATAGGGTTGGCGCCAGAACTGATCCCTGCGGCACGCCGGCATTAATTGAGTGGAAATTGGAATATACATCATCTACTTTTACTCTTATTTTCCTGTCACTAAGATATGAAGAAATCAAAGGAACAAAAGACGTTAGTCCATAGCAAGGGAGTTTGGACAGCAGGGAACGGTGCCATACTCTGTCGAAAGCTTTAGAGATATCAAGAGCTACTGCATGAGTTTCTCCAAAAAAGATCAATTGATTGATGGATGGTATGAGTTAAGAGATTGAGTATGTCAATGGTGGATCTTTCGTGGCAAAAACCGTATTGTCTATCACTAATTAAGTTATTGGATTCAAGATGTTTAACAATGTGCTTATTAATTAAAGTTTCAAATACCTTACCAAGAGAAGATGTGACAGCTATTGGTCTGTAATTGGAGGGGTCAGACGAACTTCCTTTCTTCGGAACTGGGTGGATATTGGCTTCTTTCCATGAATTTGGGAATAAAGAAGTACGTATGCATGGTCTGAATAATTTAGCTAGGACAGAGGCAAGTTCAGGGGAACACTGTTTCAAAACAATTGGGGGAATTCCATCTGCGCCTGGAGCTTTGTTGGTAGGTAAATTGTCTAGGATGGATTTAAAGTATCCTTGTCTGCACTTTAAGTGGGGGAATTTCGGGAGAATCAAGTTCCAGTACTGGGACATTCTGGCTGGTATCGTCTATGGTAGAGTTTCTTGCAAAGGTACTGGCAAAGATGTCTGCTTTCCCACGTGGGTCATTTGTAATGTTGCCATCTGAAGATTTTAGTGGGGGAATGGAAGATGACTTGTTAAAGTTATTATTGAAAGAATTAAGAGTTGACCAGAATATTCTATTGTCATTAGGGTTGTTAAGTAATTTTGATGCTTGCTTTTGAAGAAAGTTTGATTTAGATAGATTTAATACAGCTTTTGCATGATTTCTAGTAATTCTAAATTGGGAGAGTGATTCAGATGTTTTTTTTATTTTAAGTAAGAGTTATATGCTAATGACTTTTGGGATGTTGCTCTTGCACAATTGCCATCAAACCATTTTGGAGAGTTCAATCTTTTAGTGAACTGTTGACTTAGTATGAATAAATCCATAACAGCTAGTATTAAGTCGCAAATGTGGGACTGGGTAGAATTGGGATCACTAGAGAAGAAAGACTGCCATGGAACATCAGCAAGATAATATCTAAATCCATCCCAGTCTGCCCTGTCAAAGTGCCATCGGGTCACTCTGACTGGTTCAGAACGGAGAGGTGTGGGAGGGTCAACTAATGAGGCTTTGATGAGATTGTGGTCAGAGGATCCAAGTGGTGACAGTACCTCTATCCTGTATTGATCTGGATTATTTTTCAAGAATAAATCCAAGAGATGGGCATTATGGTCAGGATTATCAGGTATTCTGGTTGGTTGCTTTACCAACTGGGTGAGATTAAACGATTCTGCAAACAGCTCGCACTCTAGACCAGCGTTGTCAGTCCTGGCAGAATGCAATAACCATTCAACATTGTGTATGTTAAAATCACCCAAAATGGTAATTTCGGTGCCAAGGGCAAAGTCAAGGTTAGTCAACTGAATGGATATGGAATCAAATACACTGGGTTCCGAAGAAGCATTGGGGGAACGATAAACTACACAAATATATTTGGTAATGTTTTGACAATTTAATTTATATAATGAGTAATCAAAACTGGATGAAGTGAAGTTTAAAATAGTGTCAACTGCATATTGGGATTTGATATAACAACAGGTGCCGCCCTTGTTACGGAAGTTTGTAAGGAGATGGTAACCGGGAAAACAAAATGGAGATATATCGGTAGAGGGTGAGATTTGTGGTTCTGTGAGGAAAAGGGCCAAAGGGGATATGGACTGAAGGAAATGAACTGAGTTTAAATTTGTGGTAAGGCCGCGGATGTTGGTAAAGAATAAGGCCACACTGTCACCTCTTCGCTGAAGAGCATTCCCAGAAATAGCAACAGTCGCTGCCGGCACAATCACTTGATGGCGACCGGGAGGACCCTGTGCCGCCAGCCCTACCCTGCCGGTGGTGGCATTTTGACTTGGCGAAAAATCACTGTCTCTCCATTCTGAAAGCTGAACTAACGAGGAGAGTGTATGCGAGTAAGGTGGAGGGGGGGAGAGGGAGGTGGAGGCCGAGGATGAGAACGAGGGATGGAGAGGAGATTTATATGAGAAAGGAGGGTGTGAGCTTGGAACAAGGCAGTGAAGAGGCATTGGACAGGGCGACATGGAGGCGATTTGTTTGTGGCCACCCCTTACGGGATTGAGGCGTCAGGCAATAGACAGAGAGACAGAACTGTAACAAGAAATTAACACTAGAATATGATGCTAGACACGAAGAAGTACAATGGAAAGAATGTTGAACCACAGTATTGTCTTTTTCTGCCACTAAGCTAGGGGAAAGAAGCTACCAAAGGACAAATTTTCACCAAGTTAAAATCAATGATCTAAAGTAGTGTATAAATTATTTAACCACTACTTCAATATACCCTTTTCTCTCCACGGCTAATAATTATGGTTCGACTATCTTAACCTGGTGATTTTCGTCCTTTTGCTGCTTATCTCCCATAGCCCATAAACAAAATGAGGAAAGACAGTACTATAGTCGCGGCGCACGACTCAGAGGTTGTCATTATCGTACCCTGGCAACCTACTCGTCAACTGTGCTTCCGATTTCGTATCATATAATACACGAATATATTGTACACGAATATTATTATACATGAACATATTATACACGAATCACAGGTAAATCATACTATACTGTTCACGAAACTGGAAGCACAGTTGACGGATAGGATGCCAGGGCACGATAATGACAACCTCAGAGTTGTGCGTCGCGACTATAGCACAGAAGCCCATGTTCGGCTACAGCCCGTTGGAGTCATCACTCCAACCGTATTCCCCAGTGAATGTATTTTCATCTCATTGATCCATGTTCCTCCATGAACCTATTGTCCCCCTCGGACCCATTTTCCCTCCATGGATCCATTACCTCTTTGGACCTATATTTCCCCACGGACCTATTTTCCTCCAATGACGTACTGTATACTCCCCATAGACCGTTTTTGGCCCACGAACCTACTTTCTCCCATGGGTCCATGGGTCCCAAGAACTTTTTTTTTTTTTTTTATCCCATGAGGCTAATATTCTTCCAGTGGGCCTGTTTTCTTCCACGAACTTGTTTTTTTTCCATGGACACATTTCCCCACAGACCTGTTTACTTCTTGGATGTATTTTCCATGTGGACTTATTTTTCCTTCACAATCCTATTCTCCCTTGAATGAGCCGTTTCCCACAGACATATTTTCACCATGTACTAATCTTCTCCCCATGGACCTATTTTCCCTCATTAACCTGTCTTCTCCCTCATGGAAACATACTAAATCCTCACATCGTCCTGTATGTTCACATGGACCTATTTTCTCAAAGGATTTTTTATTGCTCATTTGATCTACGTTTCCTCATGGACCCATATCACCCAGGGTCGTATCCCCGCTGACCTATTTTCTCACACGAACCTATTCTAACCATGGACCTATTGACTCGTATCCCATAGTTATTCCTCGGTGGATTTATTTCCCCCCTATGCACCCATCCACCAATATTCCAATATACTCATCCACTCACCTAGTATGCTTGTAGTAAGCCTGTCACTTGGCTTATCTTCCAGGAAACCTCACATCCACGCAACCACCCACCCACGTACCCAACCCACACGACCTCCCCGCTCCACTCGCCCACCTCACACCACCCTACCCACTCACCCCACCTACTTCGCCCACCTAATCCCCCCTGTACACTTCATCCACATCGCTCACCACACCCGCCAACCCCAACCTCCGTGCCTGCCAACCGCACCTCGACCACCCAGCACCCCCAACCATCCTCCCCACCTACTTCGCCCACCACACACACCCTTCCCTTCCCATTACCCTCACTCCCGCAAACACCTTACTCAACTCTCCTGCCCATTCACATTGCCACCCACCTTATCCCACCCCACTGTCCACCATTCCACCCAGCAATGTACCTACCCCACCCATCCGCCCCCCAGAATACCCACACGGCATTTAGGTTTTGGACCATCACAAGATGTCATGCAACTTAACACACACACACACACACACACACACACACACACACACACACACACACATGTGGGTGTGCGTGCACTAAAACAGGTGTTTTTATAGTAAAGAATGCTGCTCTACGTCCTCTCCATAGCGCTTCTTCGTGACTAGCGCTATTTTATTGGTAGTGTAAAATATTACGGCTCTACATCCTTTCCATGCAGTTCCTTTGTGACTAGCATTATGCTTTAGTGCTAATGTACTGTACGGTAATAGGGCATTACAGTCTTTCCATACCCCTCCGTGGCTATTACTTCTCTCTAGTATCGTTGTAGCGCACCATACTACAGCTCTCCGTCTTTTCCACTTGCTTTCTTCATGGGCAGTGCATCGTCCTTGTGTTAATAGTATGTTACAACTCTGCATTACGGATGAACAGATGGCAATATTAGACCAAATTAAAACGAACGGAGTACAGTAAAGGCAACAGTAGAGTGTATGTCCATCTCATGACACCGACCTACCCTATTAGTGCATATAGTACTGCTAATTGACTAATCCAGTGCAGTGACAGCTAATGGAGATAATGCGTTATATTGAAAACTTTATAATCGAGTTGGATAGCTGGATGATCATCCTACATTAACCCTTTCAGTCTGAGTGCGTCATTTTCATTTATTCATGCCATACCTAGGCGATTTTATTCAACCCCTTCTTGGAAAGAGGGTGTAGTCTGCATTAACCCCTTTTGAAAAGAGAGGGCTAATGCAGACTACACTTGACCTCACCTCCCTCCTTGGAAGGTCTCCTATAATTTAAGTGATATTATTTGGCCGTAACCGGAATAGAGTAGACGAAGATGTCCTCAGATTAGAAGAAGGACATTAAGGGAGTCAATGACAACATTATTTGTTATTACTCTCTTTAACTGAAACATACCGTAGGTACTGCAGCTGCAGTATCTTCGGTATGTTTCAGATGTAAGATTAACCCATTCGCTCTTATGGTGTATTAACCCGACAGCTGCGATGTATATGACGTGATGGAAAAATTGTTGCTGTGAGGTACGCCATATGAGCAAGCTTTTATTGAAATGGGCATCTTACATATTTCTCCCATATGTCCTCATTACTTCACCACGACTGAACTAAGGTAAATAATGAACTAATTTTTTTTTCTTATACTTTTCTATGCACTCCTTCATTTCATATTAGCAAAAATTATTTTTGAGAAAAAATATTTTCTCATTTTTGTGCACATGGGGGGTAGACCAGGAAACCTAATGCCGCAGTTGTCGGGTTAATATTTAGTTTGTTCTTGCTACCTCCGCTGGATAATACTTCAGATAAAAAAAGACCTGTCACTCTCAAAGGATTAACATATGCCATATCTGAACCCACCACACCAAAAAGTTTAAACTAAAGTGAATCTGCTTCGTACTAGCAAGAAGACAATAATAATGACTTTACTGGTTGCAGAGTTCCTGCAGCTGAGTGGTTAGCTTACTCTTGTTGCAAAGTATTTCTCCCATGTTTGAGGTTGAAACCCAACTGTGGGGAACATTAAAGTTAGTGCTGGTCGAATTTTAATTCACTTGACTTTTTTTTTTTTTTGCGAGGAAGAAGGAACCAAAGGCCGCGAGCCCGCAATTGTTGTTCCTTTCAAGAGAAAAACAAAATACAAGAGAGAGCCAAATTCAAGATCCGATCATCTCGAGATGCCTGGACACACTGCGTTTGAAAGACTGGAGATAATAGGAAGTAGGAAATACAGACAGAGGGAGACAGTTCCAGAGTTGACTTGTTGCATAAATGAAGGACTGGGAGTAACGATTAACTCTTGCATTAGAGAGTTGGACAGAAAAGAGATGGGAGTTTGCTGCTGGGCGGGTGTTACGACCACGTCGTAGAGGTGCAGGAATGCATGCTGACAGTTCAGAGGAGCAGTGACCATTGAAGTAGCGATAGAAAAAAGATAAAGATGCAACAGTACGATGAAGAGACAGAGGTTGAAGGGAGTCAGTAAGAGGAGGAGAGTTAATGAGACGAAAAGCCTTTGACTCCACCCTATTGAGAAGAGCTGTATGTGGGGAGCCTCCCCACACATGAGAGTTGTACTCCACACAGAGGCGGATAAAACCCCTGTCGGCTTAGCACACCTCATCTCTTGGAAGCAGATTTTACAAGAGATGTCATATGGTCTTTCCAAGATAAGTCCTGAGTAAATGAAACCCCAAGCATGTTCAAGGATGATGCAGGATTAAGCTGTATATTATTAAACATTAGTGGGTATACCTGTGGAAGATCTTGTCAGGTTGATAGGTGTAAAAACTGAGTCTTTGATCCATTAAAAACAGTCAGATTATTTTTACCTCAGTCAGAGATACGAGCCAAGTCGGACATTAAGTGTGCCATATCCCCATCCCTTGTTTGTTGAAGTAACTGCTGAGATGGACGTTGCGGGAACCGAATGGAAAGGTGAAGGGTGGAGTCATCAGCATACGATTGGATAGGGTTATATGTACAGCTTAGAAGGTCATTGATGAATAAAAGGAAGAGAGTTGGTGATAGGACAGAGCCCTGAAGAACACCACTGTTGAAGAGAGAACCTGCATTTTTTTCACAGGAAAAATCATCAGAGAAATTACCAATATGCCGGGAATCGAACCCGGGACTCTCAGGTGAGAGCCAGGCAGCATACCACTACACCACGACCAGGTAAAAGTTAACTCACGTTGTCACAATCTTGTAACCAACGTCCCTCCGCCCCCACTGTGGGCATCAAGAGGATGAGTTAACCCCCTGGCACTCGGGCAAGTAGATGCTTTTAATCTATCCCAAACACTTACGGCAAGTCAGAATGAAGAGAGAACCTGCATTTTTTTCACAGGAAAAATCATCAGAGAAATTACCAATATGCCGGGAATCGAACCCGGGACTCTCAGGTGAGAGCCAGGCAGCATACCACTACACCACGACCAGGTAATAGTTTACTCACGTTGTCACAATCTTGTAACCAACGTCCCTCCTGTGAAAAAAATGCAGGTTCTCTCTTCATTCTGACTTGCCGTAAGTGTTTGGGATAGATTAAAAGCATCTACTTGCCCGAGTGCCAGGGGGTTAACTCATCCTCTTGATGCCCACAGTGGGGGCGGAGGGACGTTGGTTACAAGATTGTGACAACGTGAGTTAACTTTTACCTGGTCGTGGTGTAGTGGTATGCTGCCTGGCTCTCACCTGAGAGTCCCGGGTTCGATTCCCGGCATATTGGTAATTTCTCTGATGAACACCACTGTTGATAGATCTAGGAGAAGAACGATGGCCGTCTACAACAGCGGTTATAGAATGACCAGAAAGGAAGCTAGAGATGAAGGCACAGAAAGAAAGATAGAAACCGTAAGAGGGCAGTTTGGAAAGTTAAGATTTATGCCAGACTCGATCGAAAGCCTTAGAAATGTCAAGTGCAATGGCAAAGCTATCGCCAAAGTCCCGAAAGGAGGATGACCAGGAGTCTGAGGGTAGGTGAGAAGATCGCCAGTGAAGCGTCCCTGACGGAACCCATACTGACGATCAGAAAGAAGGTTGTGACAGGAAAGGTGCTTTTAAATTTTTCTATTAAGAATTGACTCGAAAACATTTGAGATACAGGATGTTAAAGCAATTGGACGATAGTTAGAGGGTGGGGAATGGTCACTCTTCTTTGGGACTGGCTGAATGAAAGCAAACTTCCAGCAAGAAGGAAAGGTACAAGTTGATAGAGGCGAAAGAGCTTGCCTAGGCAGGATGTAAGCAAAGAAGCACAGTTCTTGAGAACAACAGGAGGGACTCCATCAGGCCCATATGCCTTATTAGAATTGGGGCCAGCAATGGCAGAAAATACATCAGCTGAAGAAACTTTAATGTCAGCCATGAGGAAGTCAGAGGGGGGAAGCGATGGAGGAACAGCACTGGAATCGTCTAATGTGGAATTGGAGGAGAAAGTGTGAGTGAAGAGATCTGCTTTATTAGTAGAAGAAATAGATACAGAGCCATCAGAGTAAAAAAGAGGAGGGAAGGATGATGAGGTAAAGTTGTTTGAAAGGTTTTTGGCATGGTGCCAGAAGGAGCGGGAAGAATTCGAGTTGGATAGTTGAGAGCATTTAGTATGGATGAAATTATTTTTGGCAGAGCGAAGAACAGACTTAGCACGATTCCGGGCAGAAACGTATAAAAGATGTGACTCAGGGGTGGGTTGGCTCCTGTACCTTTTATAGGCCCTCTCCTTGTTGCGGACAGCATTAGAACAAACGTGACTAAGCCAAGGCTTTCTTGCATTAGTCAGAGGATATGAGAAAGGAATGTATGCTTCCATGCCCGAGAGAATAACCTCCGTAATGAGCAAGGCACACTCAGATGGCTCCCGGCCATGGAAGCAATAATCATTCCAGGGAAAATCAAAGAAGTACTGCCTGAGGGCCTCCCAATCCGCAGCTCCAAAGTGCCACAGACGACGTTTCTTTGGAGGGTCCACAGGCCGTACAGGAGCGATAGGACAGGTTAAGGTGATAAGGTTGTGATCGGAGGAGCCCAACGGAGAGAAAAGATTAACAGTGTAAGCTGAAGGATTAGTAGTAAGGAAGAGGTCAAGTATGTTGGAGCATACATTTCCACCCCAGCGGTTTTGCTAATGATATGTGCAAACTTTTGCTATCACAAAGATACTCCTTACAACTCGATTTCCACATGCATGTTTATTCCTTCCACACAATCATGAACACTATAAGGGGACAGGGTAGTCTTCCACCAGAGTGCAGGTTAATCGCACACGTCCAACCCACAACTCCCCCTCCTTACTTCCGCAAAACCAACGATTTGTTTTACAGATGGTTCGGAGATCTGAAGCTTCGCTCTTGCTCACGTCTTGCTGCTTGTAATATTAGTGTAATTTATTCAACCATTAGGTGTACTGTTACGTGTATGCATCCCCCTTCAGCAAAATGAGAAGTAATTAAATTGAGGTTTTAGCAGATTTCAATAGAATGACCCCACTGTATAGTTTCATTAAATATAATTATTCAGTGTCTTTAAATGATATACTAAAATCCAAATAACAATGACAAGTTATGTGATTACCAGCTCTAAAAGTCCCTCTCCTGCCTTGTCATCTGGGGAGCCACATATCCACCTACTCTTTTATCTACCTACTCACTCAACCCATCCAAAATCAGCCAGGAGCATTAGCTCAAATTCGAAGGGAACCTGGAAAAAACATCGAGAAAGCTTGTTTTTTCAGGAAAGATACTTGGAAGCATGCTAAGTCAAAACCCAAAAACATTCTACACCTTCCACATGAGCTAGCCGTGTGGGACGAAAATCCAGGATGACCACCAACGGCATGGGATGCTTACATAGCTTTGGAACCAGAAGTCACAGATGATCATGTAATACCTCTTTGTAAAGGTTTTTGTTGTATAAGAAAACCATTTGTATCATTATTTCAATGATTATTAACGTATGTTCAAGGTGTGATCAAAGTAATGAACTATTTTAAACAAAATGCTAAATTCAATGCATTTAAAGTCAACAGCCAGTATTAACTTTTGCCAGCAGCAGTTACTGAATTACTTCTAAATGAAACATATTTTTAGTATTATCACTAGTTATAGTCACATTTATTGCAAAGGGACTCAGTATCTTCTCCATCAGGTGGATATGAAATAGCAAAAGATTGGCCAATACGCGAGAAACACATAGGTTTACAGTGGAATCCTGCTTTCCGACAGTTGCATCTCATGCCGCACATTCGTTTACACCCACATGACACAATGAAAGGCACATGCTCTCATGCTACTGGTCTGTCGGTCAAAATGGGAATGATCATTCCACCTTGAAGATCCTAAACTCCAGTCAGTAGGATTTAGATTCTCAACATTGCCCAACCATTCCATAACCTCGAAATAGGCTCGATATGAGTGGTACTTTGCAGCTGAGGATGTGGGAGGTAGGCTATGAAGTTTGAAGTTGCTGGATGTTTTGCTCATCCCCTGCATGTACTGCACTTATCAAGTGTTATACATGTCGGTTTGGCATCATATATCTTCCGTGAGAATATATCCCCCACTCTGGCCACCTCTTCATGACTGGCATTGCTCTTCTTAAACACACCCAATGTCCTCCAATCCTTGCTTTCCAAGATTGTCATGGCCTTCTTTTTGCCAGTGCCATACAAGGCAGAGACTGTCACAGTGGGTGACAGCGTGTGCTGTCAATATGTGTTGTTGGGTGTGTGGATGCATTGCCCGCTGGTTGCTGTGTAGGCTATGCTATAAACAAAGTCTCTTGCATCCTGCATGTAGATATTGTCTGTTGAGGCCCTATCAACCTACATGACAAGCAGATCTTGCATTCTTTACCACAAGTACAACGAGTCGCGAGATATTCCCAGCAAATGCCAATGCTGTGCTACTAATTAAGTAGTCAGCATCAACCAAGCCGATCCTTAAGGCTACTGATTAACCGTGACTTGTTACGATTTGCTAAAATAGAGCGTTGATTGCCTGTGAGTGACTGACGGGTTGATATCAAACACCATGTCTGCAGAGATATTTGGATCACTGTGGCAGTTCTGTTCAGCTACCTTGGTTGACAGGGTAAGATAATTTTGTAGCCGTCAAAGTAGACAGTGCATTCTTTGCCATAGTTATTGATTCTATGATTCACATAGCTGTCACACACATCACAGGCCCTGTCACATTTTGCAGCAAATGTCCTCCATCCACCACATAGTATGGGTTCTTAAGAGCTTCAGTGGATATTGGAACTACTGGACCTCTCAGCACCTTCGCAAGACCATTTTTGTTGTTTTTGCGCATTGTACCCTTGTCAAATAGTGCCTGTATGCTAAACTCATGTTTAAGGTGATTCTTTATATCTGATCGGTTTTTGCCACACATGTGATCCGCAAAAGTTGATGTATGCAGAATAACTGAAACTAAATGGAGAGGTGAGAGTGTGAGAGCATGGGAGTATGGATGGGGTATATGTGCAGGAGTAGGTGAGAATGAGAGGGCAAAAGAAGGAGTATGTATAGTTGTGAGTAAAAGATGGAAGAAGAGCATAAGAGAGTGTGGATCAGATGGGTCAAGGATTTTGTGGGTAAGATTGAAAGTTGGAATACAAATGTGGGCGATTGTGTGTGTGTGTATGCACCAATGCAAGATCGTGCAAGCAGATTGAGAGAAGAGTTCTGGACAAATGTGGAAGTGTGCATGGAAAAGTTTGGAAGGAATGAGAGAGTGTTTTTGATCGGTGATATGAATGGTAAAGTAGGGAATGTGAAGGTGGGTGGAATAGTTGGTGAGTGGGGTGTGCCTGCTGAGATAGATGAGAATGGCAGTGCGTTGGTGGACATTTGTGCTGGGAGGGGGTTGGTGATAGTCAGTACCATCTTCAGGCACAAAGTGATCCACAGGTATACATGGCGAGTGATGAGAAGGGTGGATGGTGAACTGAATGAAAGGAAGGCACTGATCGATTATGTGTGTGTGGATGAAAGGATGCGAAAATGTGTAATGGATGCAAGAGCTTATAGAGGTTGGGGGAGTGGACTTTCTGACCACTACTTGGTGGTGGCCAGAATCAAGATCCAATTAAGATGGAGAAAGAGAAGAAGGGAAGGACGGGAAGAAGGAGTATTTGTAACAGAAAGGTTACAAGAGGATGAGATAAAGGCAGAGTATAAGAGAGAAGTAGAGGAACGATTGGGCAAATATGAATTGGAGCAGATGGGGGATGTGGAAGGTGTGTGCAGGATATTCACAGAAGAAATCCGTGCAGCATGTGATGTAGTGTGTGAGATGAAGAGAAGACGGAGGGAGGTGCAAGGAACAGCGTGGTGGAATGAAGAGGTGAGACAGGCTGTGGCACAAAAGAAGAAAGCATACAATGAATGGATGAGAAATAGGGGCGTGGAAGAAGTTGAGAGGCGGAAGAGAGAGTTATGTGTAGAAAGAAAGAGAGAGGTGAAAAGATTAGTAAGAGAGAGTAAGAAGAGAGTGGATGAGGAATTTGGAAGGAATTTGAGTGTAAAGTGGAGAAACTGTAAGAAAATGTTCTGGAAAGAGGTAAAAAGAGTAAGACAGGGTGGAAGTGAAGTTAGTAGGGGAGTGAAAGATCAAAATGGTAGATTACTAGTGGAGAAGGGAGAAAAAGTGAGCAGATGGAGAGAACACTTTAAGGAATTGTTGAACATAGAGGATGAAAGTAATGCAAGTATAAGTGGCTGGGGAATGGCTGGGAGAAGGAGGGAGGTGAGAAGACAGGAAGAAATCAGTAGGATAGAAGTTGTGGAAGCAATGAAAAAAGTTAAATTGGGGAAAGCTCCATTAATTGATGGAGTGTGTGGTGAAATGCTGAAGCATGGGGGAGAGATAGTAGTAGAATGGATGTGGAAAATGTGCAGATTGGCCTGGGAGGAAAGTAGAGTTCCGAAGGATTGGAAGTCAGGTATAATTATTCCTTTGTACAAAGGAAAACAGGAAAAAGGAGAGTGTGGTAATCATAGGGGCATTTGTCTTCTTAGTATAATAGGTAAGGTGTATGGTAGGATACTTACTGACAGTGTTAGAGAAAGAACAGAGGAATTAGTTGGAGAAGAACAGGGAGGCTTTAGGAAGGGATGAGGTCGTGTAGATCAGATATTCATTCTTAGATCTTTAATGGAAAAGTTTCTAGAGAAGGGAAAGAAGTTGTATGCGGCTTTCATGGATTTGGAGAAAGCATATGACAGGGTGGATAGACAAGGATTGTGGAAAGTATTAAGAATATATGGAGTAGATGGGAAGTTGTTGAATGCTGTGAAGAATATGTATGATGGTGCTAAGGCTGCAGTGCGTGTGGTCGGTGAACTGAGTGAATTTTTTTCTTTGATGGTTGGATTGAAACAGGGATGTGTCATGTCTCCATGGTTGTTCAATTTGTACATGGATGGGGTAATAAAAGAGGTACAAGGTAGGGTAGTGGATGTTGGAGTGGCTCTGGTGAGAGAGGGTAGTGTTTGGAAACTCCCTGTACTGTTGTTTGCAGATGATACTGTGTTGTTGAGTGAAGACGAAGGAGAGCTGCAGGGCTTGGTGAATGAGTTTGGGAGAGTGTGTAAGAAACGGAATCTAAAGGTGAATGTAGGGAAGAGTAAAGTGATAGTCTTTGGGAGAGGTCAAGTCAGTGAATGTATAGCGAGGTTGGATGGTGAGGAACTGGAAAGTGTGAGTATGTTTAAGTACTTGGGTAGTGTGATGAGTAAGGATGGAGGTTTGGAGGGTGAAGTGCTTGAAAGGGTACAAAAGGGAAGAAAGGTTGCTGGTTCCTTGAAAGCAGTCATAAGAAGCAGGGAAGTGAGCATGAAAGTAAAAAAGTTACTACATGACAGTATTGTGATACCAACTCTAACGTATGGAAGTGAAGCTTGGACGTTGCTGGAAGGACACAAGTCAAGAGTGAGAGCAGTGGAAATGAGTTATTTAAGAGGAGCCTGTTGAGTCACATGGAGAGACAGGATGACAAATGAGGATATAAAGGAGCATTGTGGTGTGGATGTGGATGTGATAGGAAGCAGTAAGAGGAATACACTTAGGTGGTTTGGCCATGTGGAGAGGATGGAGGGTGAAAGACTGACGAAGAGAGTGTATGCGAGTGAGGTGGAGGGGGGAAGAGGGAGGGGGAGGCAAAGGATGAGATGGAGGGATGGGGTGGAGAGGTATATGAGAGAGGGGGGTGTGAGTTGGGAGCGGGGAAGTGAAATGGCGGGGGACAGGGCGACGTGGAGGCGATTTGTTTGTGGCCACCCCAAACGGGATTGAGGCGCCTGGCGATAGATAGATAGATAGATAGTGATCCGCATAGAGAGAGGTGTGGGGTCGACCTCAACATCTTGGCCAGGAACAATGGCAGTACAGATTGCAGCACCAATAGACATAATCTTATCACCTTGTCATTCTTTTTGAGCTTTACATTAGCTTACTTCAGGCCAGTGATATGTGCAGCTGCCTCCTCACCTGATTTGATTGTACAATCTGCATTAGCACAAGTAGATGCCAGGACTCCACTGTCAATGTAGACTAGTCTCTTGCATTATTCACCTGTGTAGGTAAATGGTGAATGGCGTGATAGGTAATTCCGAAAGGTGAGAAAGCGTCTGCTATCACATGCAGTTGTGGATTCCTGGAGGTCTGTCTGTTTTCTGGTGTCGACTTACCCTGAAGGACCACCTTGGTTTCCTCTGAAGCCCTCGCCCATCATGAAAACGGATTTGACAGTCATGGTGGTACTTGGCCTCAGCTCCACACAATTACAGACATTTTGAATGCCTGAATATACAGACTCTCCCCAACTAGAAGTTCGCTCCATCGCCTTTGCTGCAACAGATGATAATAGTTCAGTTGTTGCTGCTTCATGAGTCCCCTCACGTTGGTCCTTTGTTTTGTTTTGTGATCTAACTGTAGTTCTTATATTTTCCACAGTACAAACAATCTTTTTTTATATTAAAGATAGTGACCTGCGAACGGCAGGTGATTTTCTTTGTCTCTCCGATTCTTCTTACTCCATTTTTTGCTCTTTTATGTATTTTTTTAAATGCAAGAAAGAAGGAACCAAAGGCCGGAGCCTACAAACCGTTCCCTCCAAGAAAAAACAAAAGCAACACAAAAGAGAGCCAAACTCAAGATCCATTCATTTCGAGATGCCTGGACACACTATGTGTGAAAAACTGGAGATCATAGGAAGTAGGAAATACAGACAGAGGGAGACAGTTCCAGAGCTGAACGGTTGCATAAGTGAAGGACTGGGAGTAATGGTTACCTCTTGCATTAGAGAGTTGGACAGAAAAGGGATGAGAGTTTGTTGCTAGACGGGTGCTATGCACCCATCCTAGAGGTGGAGGGATGCAAGCAGACAGTTCAGAGGAGCAGTGACCATGGAAGTAACGATAGAAAAGAGGTTGAAGGGAGCCAGTAAGCGGAGGAGAGTTGATGAGACGAAAAGTCTTTGACTCCACCCTATTGAGAAGAGCTGTATGTGGGGAGCCTTTTCACACATGAGAGTTGTACTCTAAACTGGGGCAAATAAAACCCGTGTATAAAGTCAACAACCGTGCAGGGGTAAAGAAGGTACGGAGTCGGCTTAGCACACGTAATCTCTTGGAAGCAGATTTTACAAGAGATGCAATATGATCTTTCCAAGATAAGTCCCGAATGAATGAAACCCCAAGCATGTTCAAGGATGATGCAGGATTAAGCTGAATATTATTAAACATTAGTGGGCACTCCTGTGGAAGATTGTGTCGGGTTGACAGGTGTAAAAAACTGAGTTTTTGATGCATTAAAAACAACAAGATAATTTTTACCCCAGTCAGAGATATGAGCCAAGTCAGACATTAGGTGTGCCATAGCCTCATCTCTTTTTGTTGAAGTAACTGCTGAGATGGACGTTGCAGGAACCGAATGGAAAAGTGAAAGGTGGAGTCATCAGCATATGAGTGGCGAAGGTCAGTGATGAGTAAAAGGAAGAGAGTTGGTGATAGGACAGAGCCCTGAGGAACACCACTGTTGATAGATATAGGAGAAGAACGATGGCCGTCTACAACAGCGGTTATAGAACGACCAGAAAGGAAGCTAGAGATGAAGGCACGGAGAGAAGGATAGAAACCGTAAGAGGGTAGTTTGGAAATTAAAGATATATGGCAGACTCGATCGAAAGCCTTAGAGATGTCAAGTGCAATGGCAAAGCTTTCGCCAAGGTCCCGAAAGGAGGATGACCAGGAATCTGAAAGGTAGTTGAGATCACCAGTGGAGCGCCCCTGACGGAACCCATACTGAGAATCAGAAAGAAGGTGTTGATAGGAAAGATGCTTTAAAATTTTTCTGTTAAGAATTGACTTGAAAACTTTTGAAACACAGGATGATAAAGCAATTGGACGATAGTTAGAGGGTTGGGAATGGTCACCCTTCTTTGGGACTGGCTGAATGAGAGCAAACTTCTAGCAAGAAGGAAAGGTACAAGTTGACAGCCAAAGACAAAAGAGTTTACCTAGGCTGGGTGTAAGCACTGAAGTGCAGTTCTTGAGGACAACAGGAGGGACTTCATCAGGCCCATATGCCTTGTTAGTATTAAGGCCAGCAATGGCAGAAAATGTATCAGCTGAAGAAATTTTAATGTCAGCCATGAGGAAGTCAGAGGGGAGAAGTGATGGAGGAACAGCACCAGAATCATCTAAGGTGGAATTGGAGGAGAAAGTCTGAGTGAAGAGATCTGCTTTATCAGTAGAAGAAATAGCTACAGAGCCATCAGAGTAGAATAGAGGAGAGAAGGATGATGAGATAAAGTTGTTAGAAAGGTTTTTGGCAATGTGCCAGAGGGAGTGGGAAGAATTTGAGTTGGAGATTTGAGAGCATTTAGTACAGACGAAATGATTTTTAGCAGAGCGAAGAACGGCCTTGGCATGATTCTGGGCAGAAACATGAACAAGATGTGATTCAGGGGTGGGTTGGCTCTGGAAGCTTTTAAAAGCCCTCTCCTTGTTGTGGACAGCATTAGAACAAGCATGATTAAAACAAGGCTTTCTTGCATTAGTCAGAGGATATGAGAAGGGAATGTATGGTTCCATGCCCAAGAGAATAATCTCCGTAATGTGCATGGCACACTCAGATGGCTCCCGGCCATGGAAGCAATAATCGTTCCATGGAAAATCAAAGAAGTACTGCCTGAGGGCCTCTCAACCTGCAACTCCAAAGTGCCACAGACGACGTTTCTTTGGAGGGTTTGCAGGCCATACCAGAGCGATAGGACAGGTTAAGGTAATAAGGTTGTGATCGGAGAAGCCCAACGGAGAGGATAGATTAACAGTGTAAACAGAAGGATTAGTTGTAAGGAAGAGGTCAAGTATGTTGGAGCTCTGTCCAAGGCGGTAGGGTCCTGTACATGCTGTCAGGACTACATATTATAATTACAAATCATAATAGATAGATAGATAAATAGATAGATAGACAGCCCTCTGCGAGCCTGGGAAAAGGAAATGAGTTTGCAAGTTACACTGAGGAAAGCTGATGACAGTGGCCAGTAAGGAGATGATGCAGTTAGTTGTCAGCAAACCACCCAGGAACAAAGCCCTGGTGACCACACACACATATACACATATACTCACACACAGGCTTCTTAAACTTTCCATCCACGAGGAACACACGTGATACGTCTCCTGTTTCACCAGAATTTAGGAAAGAGAGCTCAGAAGGAGACAGGCCTTAGAAGAGACAGGTCACAGGGAGAAGGGCTTGGCAACTTGAGAGAGAGAGAGACAGAGAGAGTGAGACAGAGAGATAGCTAGCGGGACGGGACTCTATACTTACGCTCTGTGTGAGAGACTTGTTAATATTTCCAAGACAAATAAAAATAGTCCCATACTATTCTTTACTTCTCCTGTCACTACATGACAAATGGGAAGCTACTCCAAGATATAAAAACCGCTCGTCCACAAGTCTAAAATATATATATATATATATATATATAACTCAATCACAAAGGAACCACAAAGTCATTCATGACATTTAGTCTTTATGACATTTGGTAGTAGCGAACGTATACGAACCTCGTCTACGAATCAACATTGAATTCCTACAAAATATCAAGATTGAAAACAAAAAGAATACCTCGCACAACCAACAACACAAACAGCTCCTGACAGTATTCTCTCCAACCGGCCCCCTCCGTCTCCCCGATCATCATGCTGATGCAGAGGTCAAGAGATCACATGACGCCTTGCAAGTAGTTTAACAAAATATTGATACGATCTTGCAACTTCTATGACGAACCAGCGAATCTACGGACATCGTCTCCCAATTAAAAGCAAATTTCTACAAAAGCAGGCGAAACTCTACAAGATTAGCTTCAGTTCTACAGTGATTCCTACAAAATACAGCCTACAATGCAAATAGTCTACAAGTCTACAAAACGACTCTATAATCTTCACGTAACTTCAAGCAGCAACAAGAAGAATATAAAACAAAGCAAGTAAAGAAGAGGAAACACCGAAGCAACTAGCACACAAGTCCCCACCACTCTCTCCCGCCTATGCTGACCCAGAGGTCAAGACACGCAGCAAAACACCAAGTCCATATTCACAACTCGTCTTACTCACCCGTCTTCACTCAAGTTACTCATCGCTACTCATTCACTCACCACAGCTACCAGTGTGGGAAGCCAACGTCACCATGTGCTGAGATGACATCACAACGCGAGTCTGCCATGCCAAGCAACGTGTGACTGACACCAGGCACTTCTCACCCACTACTCATTACTCATTATTCACATAGCTCCTACTCATACTCATTTATTTTCACAGTTAAGTTGGAAATTCGACGTTCTATGCTGAGGTTTGCCTGGGACAGCCGTTAACCACCATGGAATTTCCTGAGTAATATCGCCCATCAACACACCACTAGAATTATCAAGAAATCTTCAATCAAACCTGTATTTTTCTTCCGAGATCGACTTTTGTATCGACACACCTCTACGATCTGTATCAAGTGGGTAAAATTATACTTGCTCATTTCTTCTCAGTGCTAAAATTAGCTATATTCAACTTATTTACTCATCCATTTTGCTAGGACATAAATACACAAGAGGCGTATTTCATAACACCATATCTTATTGACAGGAATATTTTCGCCACCACCCACGTTAATACCAGATGACACACAATTTGCCACAACAACAGATTCACAATTAAGAGAGCCCCAAGGCAACACACCAGATAACACACAAATTGCCACAACATCAGACTCACAATTAAGAGGCAGCCCACCCCTTGTACAAACCTCACCACACACTAAAGATAAAGAAACAAATACGGGAGCTTCAGATGATGAGTGGGAAACCCCCTCTGACATAGAGAGTGTGGACTTTGCCGCTGCCTTGCACACGTATGCCAATATACTTAACAGGGTTCACCGGTCCGGTCATACATATTCCACCATTTCCTCACACAATGATAAACACGTACAAGTTGAATTAACAGGGCAATCATTAAAAATGGATCAAGAAACAAATACCGCTGATCTAACAACCACACCTCACGTGTTTGCGTATCACGAGGATAAAACTGCCCCAAAATTCTCTGGCACAGACAAAGATCGCATTGATGTCATTTCATTAGTCAGTCAGTGCAAACAAATGTTCATCAAGAGCCACATACTAGATGAACGAGAAAATTGCTATTTTTTCATCTTGCATAAGCCAGGAAAGATGTCCAGCAAGCAATTTATTGCGCTCAGATAAGCTCCATCGTGCTAGGACATATGATGAATTTAAAACTGAATTTCTGAAGAAATTTTCTGGAGGTATGAACTTCTTGCCAGGTATAATTCCAGAATTACATAAAATTGTAGATCTTGTAAGGGAGCACACTACAAACCATGTGCTCAGTGAGATAACTGCTGATGTCTCCACAATCAAGAGAACTTTGTTAGCTACTCTGGAGAATTCTAATTGGATAACAGATGATGGAAAGATATCCCCAGACCTCGTCGTGGACATCATTGGTTATGTAGCTGCCTTGTGTAAATTACCTGATAGGACCCTTAAGATCGCCAAGACGATCGCGTACACCCCAGGAATGTGCTTGCTAGACTTAATGAACGAGGTAGAGATGCAGTGCAGTAAAGCAGGTGTGGTCGACACACATGCACATTCTGGTAGAATCAGGGTACCTGAGACAGTATCAGCTGTGAAAACATCTACACTGACCCCAAACAGAGAACAAAATCGATCGCGACCAGAAATGAGGCAGCCCAAACAAACAAAGACGCCTAGACCTCGTTCCCAGACGCCTTCCTACAGGCAGTTTCATAAGTTTTCACGCAGCCCGAGCAGGTCTCGCGCCATAAACAACACTTCTTATGGGAAATCACCTCGTAGGTCACAGTCAAGGGATAGGTCCATTCTATGTCATTATTGTGCAAAACCAGGACACACAAGGTATGAATGCTTTATCAAGGCAAAAGAGGACAAACAAAAGACACAAGGATTTGGTCCTTACTGTAGGCATCATAGATACCAAGGGCACTGGACTAGTGATTGCAATACAGTAGAAAAAATTGTGTCTACGTTCAAATCGGGGGAAGACCAAGTCATGACAAAAAACGAACAAACGTAAAGAAGAACAAGGCTAAACTTCACATAGGAGGCATGTTGGGAAATGAGTGTATCTTGATACCAGCTGTATGTGAGGATCAAAACGTTTCCTTATTTTTAGATACAGGCTCTCCAGTGAACTTAATAACACATGAAGAACTAAATAGAATTCTTAAAAATAAAAAGAAAGTAACTTTTCTGGATGAAGCTGATTTAGATTTATACACAGTAGATGGACAAGAGATTACAGTGAAAGGTATGATATGATTAAATCTCAGTTTCACAGAAACTACAAGACCATTCTCTGCATTTTTCTATATCGTTGAAAACTTAGCAATTAAAGCTCATATGTTACTGGGCTTAAGATCCATGAGAGCTGAGAACATAACTATACTCCCACAAATGAATGGAATAGACTGATAATGAATTCATAGAGGAAATAACTTCAGAGCCCTCACCAATTGGTAGAAGAGAGCCAAAAAGAATTGGTAATATTAAAGGCTTAAACAAACATACACAAACAGATGAGTGTATAGATCCACTCGCACCACCAACCCCATCCTCCAGAATTAGTGACCCAGATAACAGTACTGATTTATCAATTTTTCCAGCCCATCTCACTAATGATTTAGTTATACCACCTAATTCATACATGAAGGTTACAATAAAGAGCAAATTACGGAATAGTGCTGTTCTTGTCTTAGAAGAATTATGTAAAGGGATTGTCAGTAGAAAACGCATTATGTCATACGAACGACGAAGGGCAAACTCAGATATTCATAATTAATCACATGAATGGGGAAGTTCAGTTGAAAAAGGGAACTTGCACAGTTAATATTGAAAAATGTCCCGCCCCTGTGAAGGAAATAGTTATAGCTGGAGTAACAAGTGAGATAAAATCTACGGATAGAGAAAGAATAAAAGAGAATTTAATTCACTCAGGTGAATTTGACGAAGAAAATGATTTGTTAACCCTGCTGGAAACACACAGGGACACCGTAGCATTGCCCGGAGAACAATTAGGGTGTACTAACTTCATTAATCACATGATTAATGTGCACCCAGAAACACCACCAATTTTCGTTCCAGCTTACCGCATACCACACTCCCAACGTACACTTGCAAATCAGTATGTCGATGAAATGTTAAAGCTTGGAATTATTGAGCCTTCAGTTTCCCCGTGGAACGCCCCCCTATTCTTCGTGCCCAAACGAAATGGAGAAATGCGTGCGGTAGTAGATTACCGTAAACTAAATAATCACACAATCCCAGACAGATTTCCCATGCCATTGCTAAGCGATGTTCTACAGAATATTGGTCCTGAGAATAATATATTCTCGACCATCGATCTCCTAAACGGCTACTATCAGATTCCGGTATCTCAGGAGTCACGTAAATACACTGCCGTTTCAACAAACAGAGGCCATTATCAATATACAAGAATGCCGATGAGACTGAGGACAGCCCCAGGCACATTCCAGCGTCTTATGAATTACGTATTGTCCGGAATTTTAGGACAAGGAATATTTGTTTATCTTGATATTATAATCGCAACGAAGAATATTAAGGATCATCTCAGGAAATTAGACTTACTCCTACAAAAGCTTAGTGATGCTGGATTAAAAATTAAACTTTCTAAATGCAAATTTTGCTTTAAGGAAATAAATTTCTTAGGCCACAAATTAAGTTCTTATGGTATTCACACCACTGATGACAAAATACAGGCAGTGAGAGATTTTCCTGAACCCACTACGACTGACGAAGTTAGACAATTTTTAGGTCTGGCTGGGTACTATAGGTCATTCGTACCACAGTTCTCTCATATAGCCTTCCCTCTATTCCAACTACTCAAAAAGATGCTGTATTCCAATGGGAAGAAGAACAAAAAAGGGCATTTAACAATCTAAAAATTAAACTAACAAATGCACCTTGTTTAGCATATCCGGATTACACAAAATCATTTCTTATTTGTACAGACGCATCAGTTAAAGGATTAGGGGCTGTACTGATGCAGGAAGATAAAAGAGGAAAGAATCAACCGATTGCATTTGCCAGCAGACAAACAAGAGGTGCGGAGAAAAATTATTGCACTACAGACTTAGAGGCACTTGCAGTGGTTTTTGCATTACAAAAGTTTCGAGATTTGGTATATGGTTACGAAATCCACTTATTCACCGACCATAAACCACTGGTGGGTATGTTTAAAGAAAAACTCCTTTCTGGGAGGAGAGCAAGATGGAAATGTACAGTTGAAAACTACAATGTACAAATTCATTATATACAAGGTAAAATGAACATAGTAGCTGACGCATTATCTAGGAACCCGAACACAATTCAGGTCGCGGCGTTAGATCTCAAAGGAAATATCCCAAACCACGAGGATATCGCAAAGGCACAAAGACTTGACCCAATATGGTCTAAAGTAATATACAAGTTAGAAAGTGGAGATGACATACAATTACCCAAACTGCATGTCCCACTTGAACAATTCACAATGGTCAATAATACATTATACAAAATTAACTCTAAACAACCAAAACGCCAAAGAAGTACTAACCAGTTGGTAGTACCTAATGACATGATACCCCAAGTATTACGATTGATACACGACAGCCCACATGCAGGACATCCTCGAAAGGATAAGACATTCAACCAAGCCCAGCTATTATATTACTGGCCTTCATTACGAAAAGATATAAACAATCATATAGACAGATGCGAATCATGTGCGAAACACAAAGGATACCCAATCACACCTGCACCGATGGGTAATTACCCTGTACCACATCAACCATGGGACGTTGTCGCTGTTGATTTACTGAAGATGCCATTATCATACAATAATAACCTATACTTATTCGTAGCAACGGATCATTTTTCCCGTTATGTCATTTTAGCTCCAATTAAAGATAAGACAGCAGGGACAGTAGCAAAGGCAATAACAGATAATGTAATATGTCGCTTTACTACCCCAAAGGTATTAATAAGTGATAATGGAGGAGAATTTAATTCTGAGATCTTACAAGAAATATGTAAACAATACAACATCAAAAAGGTTAACGTTTTGGCCTATCACCCAGCATCGAATGGGTTGGTAGAGAGACAAAATAAAAAAGGTATTAGATGTGCTACGACACATTCTCAGTGAAAATTATGCAAGCTGGGATGATTGGATTCCCAGAGTAGAGGCCTCAATTAATGGGTCTATAAATAAATCCATCGGTGACACACCACATTTCATTATATATGGCACAGATAAAAAATTACCATATGAGCTCCTAGAAGGTGACAGCATGCCTATATACAATTACGATGATTACTCTAAACTCCGTTTACGTGAATTCCAGGACATGCACAAAAGAGTCAAAAAATAATTAACGATGTCCAAGGAAGAAATGATGGAGGCATTTAACAAGAAGGCAAAAGATTCACCTATCAGCTTAGGAGACATTGTTTACGGAGTCATTCATACGAGAGACAATAAATTATCCCCAAAATTTGAGGGCCCATACAGAGTAATTAACATAAAAGCAAACAAAGTTTTAATTAAGTCACTTTCAAGTGGCGAGGAGAAACAAGTTCATATTGACCATTTAAAACGAGTTTCAAGGGAATTATCACATAATTATTCAGCCTCGGATACAACCGAACAGGTGAACGTACCTCAAGAAACCAAGCAAGAACACAACAATGATTACAAAAAGAAATTAAGGTCATATACCAAACAATCGAACATAGGTGCAACTATTCCAATAAAATCTACAGTACATCATTTACGAGAATTAAATATCGATTTAAACTCCTTCTATAAATGAAATAACAATCAACCGTAACGCACATCATCACTATCATCGACCACAGCATTATAGGAAATTAATAGATTTTTTTTTTTTCGGTAGGTTACGATGAAGGGACTTATGCTATGGATTCTCCTCTACATAGTAAGAGGATATGCGCACCTAGACCCCAAACATATAGTACGACAAGGATGCCTCATAGCTCCAACGGCCACGACTACAATCGTTAAGGACGTCATGAGTACTGAAATAAGTCTAGATTACTTGTATGACTTACCTACTTATCTAGAAAGACTGGCGACGCCGATGCGGACTCTGGACTTCATGATAGGAAATTATGTTTCACAAGCACATAACACCAAGGAAGTGAATGAAATGGTGAAGTTAGTGAAATGGAAACTAGAACAGGCGAAGTCAACTATGCTCGTCATGATCCAAGATCTCCCATCTTATGGAACGGAGGTACTGAGCGACAGGAACAACATCACATGTACTCGCCAAAAGCGCGGTTTGTTCGACCTGGGCGGCGCAGTTCTTGGGAACATCTTTGGATTGGCTACAGAGGATGACCTTAAAGAAATAAACAACAAATTTAATAAGATAGCTCAGGTACTAACATACCAAGATAAATTCATCACAGGACAGAACTCAGCAATGAAGACAATTGTGAAAAATCTGAAACAAGCAGAAAACGTAGCTCTCGAGAGTGTAGATAAAATAAATGAATTAGAGGGAAACGTTACTCTTTTCCAGCACTTCTCCATCATCACAGAACATATTGACACGATTCTACTACAATTAGAGAACACTAGAGATCGTTTCAGGGCACTTATGCAAGGAATTTCGAATGCTGGTGATGGCAAGATCACAAATGACTTACTCCCAGTTCATGAGCTACGTCAGATAGTTAGTCAAGGCATACATAAACATAAATTGAAGCCGTTGTTCCGCAGTAGAATTTATGCAATATTACCCGTATTTAGAAGCAACACTAACACCAACATCAGTGGTAGTTCATGTACCATTCATCACTGAAGACCTGTTCACAGTATACCAAATACACCCCTTCCCCTATAAAAATAACAACACTTTGGTCATCATCAACATCAACACAGACACCGGACTCATCATGGTCTCCAAGAGACGGGACACTGTCACTTTCGCAAGTGAGTCAACGATTGAACGAAAGTGCTGCACATCCATACATGCTGTTCATCTTTGTCCTGCGTACATTTTCATGTTTCAGCCTACTGATACAGTCCCTTGTGAAATGGCTATCATCAGAAATGACAATATTCATCATCACTGCAACTTCACTTTTGCTCCAGATAAACTTGTACACCATCAACGCATTGGACACTCACAGTTTTTTTATTTCCCTCATAACACATCCAGTTTACATAGTCTGTCCAGATATACCACCATCTCATACATCAGCATCAGGATTATACATAGCACCAGACTCTTGTGCGGTATTTACACCAGCCATGTCTACTTTATCCACCATCAATCACTACGCCATTCTCAATCATACACACAAACATTTCCACCCACTGCCTGATATGAACTTAAACATGAGCACAAGTATTAAGCTGACTTCACCTAAGTTTGAAACTATGCAGCTGATCAATGAAACAATGAAGCCCTGGGAAGATTTGAGTTTGAGTATGTTCAACCCATATTATGTGTATAGCCCAGCACCTACTGTCTTTATAATCGTCTGCATTGTAGTTGCAGTACTGCTGTTCGCAATGCACAGAATGCATGCAAGAATTGCTAATTTGGAGTCATTATTTAGTGGGGGGAGAGTTAACATCACAGTTAACCACCATGAATGAAGTGTATATATTTTGTATATAGTATTAATTATATATATAAATAAAAAAAATACAAAGAAAAATGACCCATATATGGCAGACCAGTACCATTATCTTTAAATGAAATATTAATAACTCTTACCATAATCTTAATTTTAAACTATTTTTTATTCTTGCATCTATGCATTTCACTATAATAACCCAAGTACATACTGTATTACAGTTAAATAATTTACTTTAATGCATTTATTCAAATATGTATACAACTTGTTTAAAATTTAATATTACTGAATAATCACTATTTACTATGAATAATATATGTATACAATATTCATACAATTATGTTACTTTTACAATATTATGTATTTCACTTAATTAGCTTATAAGTTCATTATAATGTGTATATAGTATGTATTAATATGTTAGGACTATTAACTGTCGATGGTACGCCATTTTCGCGCGGCCGAGCAGATGTCAGGACTACATATTATAATTACAAATCATAATAGATAGATAGATAGATAAATAGATAGATAGACAGCCCTCTGCGAGCCTGGGAAAAGGAAATGAGTTTGCAAGTTACACTGAGGAAAGCTGACGACAGCGGCCAGTAAGGAGATGATGCAGTTAGTTGTCAGCAAACCACCTGGGAGCAAAGCCCTGGTGACCACACACACATATACACACATACTCACACACAGGCTTCTTAAACTTTCCATCCACGAGGAACACACGTGATACGTCTCCTGTTTCACCAGAATTTAGGAAAGAGAGCTCAGAAGGAGACAGGCCTTAGAAGAGACAGGTCACAGGGAGAAGGGCTTGGCAACTTGAGAGAGAGAGAGACAGAGAGAGTGAGACAGAGAGATAGCTAGCGGGACGGGACTCTATACTTACACTCTGTGTGAGAGACTTGTTAATATTTCCAAGACAAATAAAAATAGTCCCATACTATTCTTTACCTCTCCTGTCACTACATGACAAATGGGAAGCTACTCCAAGATATAAAAACCGCTCGTCCACAAGTCTAAAATATATATATATAACTCAATCACAAAGGAACCACACAGTCTTTAATGACACAAAGTCATTTATGACAGCTGCTCTAGGTCATTAAGGATAGAAAAGAGGTAGGCTTGTTCACCAGGTGGATCAGTGAAAGGAGAGGAGAGCCAAAGGTGGTGGTGGACATTTAAATCTCCTAGAATGGAGATTTCAGAGAAAGGAGAAATGGACAGAATGTGTTCCATTGTAGAAGTAAGATAGTCGAAGAATTTTTGAGTCAGTAGAATTAGGAGATAAGTAAACAACACAGATATATTTAGTCAGAGAATGACAGGATAGCCGAAGCCAGAGTGTAGAGAATTCAGAAGAATCAAGTTCAGGAACACGAGAGCAAGATAGGTCGTTGTGTACATATTCACAACAGCCACCTTTGGCTTTGAAATGAGTATAGAGAAAGTAGGAGGAAACAGAAAAGGGTTTGGTGTCAGTTGCCTCAGACAGCTAATGGCATGATGTAATGTTCTTTGCACCATTTATGAGCCGGAATTGGCAACACTTTAGAGAATAGCTCTTCATCAAGTTCATCCCTCAGATCAGCACTAATATTCAATATGCTAGGTAGGTCTTTTTGTGTGACACTTCGGTCAGAAATATTTGGCTGATCACAAAAATCACAACTATCACACTATTCTTGTGCTGCCATCTCATTTCATTCACAGTGTCTTCTATCCGTCAGTGTACTTCTGCCTCAGCACTTCAGTCTGTATCCAACTTGAAAAATAAAGACATGTGATGAAGTATATTCTATTTTTTAAATTCCTAGCAAAATTACCAATAAATTTCCGAATTTTTTCGTTTGGCGCACGCCCTCTGTGTACATCAGTGACAGAATTCTTTGAATAATAACAGAAATGGATTTATCACTTCTTAAAACCCATAAAAGGAGGTATTACATGCCCAAGTGTGAATTTTAATCACAAAGCTATATGGGCGCTCCATGCCGATGGTGGCCATCATGAACTTTTCGTCCCACACGATTAGCTTACATGGAATGTTTAGGATGTTTGTTGATTTTGATTAAGGAGGGTTCTGTGTAGCTTTTCTGAAGAAAATCAGCTCTCTCGAAATTTTTCCAGGTGTACCCTTAATGCTCCTTGGCTAATTCTAACCCTCTCAGCCACCTGTGTGACCCACCAAGCTCACCAATCAATGCCATTCACATTGCCAACGCACGAATGTCACTTGCCAAGCTCATATAACAATGCCACCCAACACATCTACCCACTCACCTGCTCTCCCTGAACCCGCCCACCAATTCAACCACCCACACTACACAATTTTTTCAGCCACTCTGGCGACCCACCGTGCCCACACACCCTGGCAGCGCAGACATTCTGACGAACCTTCTTGCCAACCAACCAAGATCACCAACCCTCCCCACCCACGATTGCCACCCACCCTGATCATCCGACAATGCCATACATCACATCAACCCACCCAGCCCTCCCACCGTACCCACCAATCTCTCCCTGAATACCCACCTACCCAGACCATTCACCTCTCCCCGGGAACCCACTCATCTTTTCCAGCCTCTCCTCCCACAGACCCTCCTGCCTATTCACATACCCAAACGCCCATCTTCACCAAACCCATTCACCCTGCCATCCCATCTACCCATTCGAATCCCACTCATCCACCTAACTCATCCCATCCATCCCTAACTTAACGGCCCCCCGTCCCCCAGCCGACCACCCAGTGATCTAGCCACTCACCCAATTCACCCGACGCATTCGGTCACCAACCCATTTACCCCTACAACCAACCTCTTGCCACTCAATACATCCCACCCGACCAACCCACCCCCACCCTCACCACTCATCATGTCCACCAACCCTGGCATTGCACTGAACCACGAAACCCTCCAGTCCAACCTCAACCACCCACCCAACTGACTCCAACACACACACACACACACACACACACACACACACACACACATACACACACACACACACACACACACACACACACACACACACACACACACGCACGCACACACACTGACAGACACTAAGAAACACGCATACACAGGCAGACACACGCACCCGCACAGAGACAGGCACACAGACACGTGCACACACAGATATATGCACACACACAGACACGCACACGAACATACACGCGCACACACAGACGCGTGCACACAGACACCTGCACACACACACACACACAGACAAAAGCACACAGACATACGTACACGTCGAGCAAAGTATTTCATTTGCGCTTTCGTTTCTGTATGGGATGTCATGAGCAAATGGATTAGAGGTGGGGAGTTGTGTTTAGCAACTTAATGTGTGGAAAGGGAAAACAGCTTGTGTGGTCAGTGATACAGGTTATAATTAACTGTGTGCTTGTTTGCTATGATACTGGAAGTAATTTGGAGGAATCAGCGTCAGAGATCCATTAAATTTCTGCAAACATGCATCTCTTACACCGTGCTGGGATAGTTTCCCGTTCCAATGAGTCGACAAGAAAGTTATATAAACTTACTCAAGTTTAGTTTAATATGTGACTAAACTTATAGAAGGTGCTCACACTAATAATACTAAATTTCCTACGTCGTACAGGGTGATCTAGTTGTGATACGTAAGACATTCTGGCCCCAGGCCAGAGATTATTATGCCAAATGTCGGACACATGAATAATAATATCCACTTTTAAATTAATCATTTTATTGCAGCATAGAGGAGAGGGCGTAAATCAACATACTTGTCAGTGATGGATTACATACAACACATTTGTTTCCCTATGTAAGGCCGGAATGGAAACTTTAGGGAATTTAAAGCGTTCGAAGATATTCTGTAGCACCACGTTAGGTAGGACGAGCTGGGACAAAGAGATAAAGCCAGCAAGGTCAAGAGGAGGGGTGGGAAAGGAGGGTGGGAGAAGAGGGAGGGTTTGGGGACGCTGAAAGGGAATGATAAGTGGAAGTGTCGGAAGTTGTTATAACAGCAACCTGCACTGTACAATATACTGACTTTCATCCCTCATACAGCCTTTATTAGAGCTATATTATAGGAGTATTTCTCTTTGAATTCCATGATATTATACCTGATAGGCAATAATGGTAATGAACGAATAATTTGGTAAAATATGAAATATCTATTTATGTAGTCTATTATCAGATGCCCTAATCCCGTAAGGGGTGACCAAAAAGAAATCGCTTCCATATCGCTCTGTCCCGCGCCATTTCACTGCCCTGCATCCTGCGCACACCCTCCTCTCTCATATACCTCTCCACTCCATCCCTTCATCTCATTCGTGGCCTCCCCCTCCCTCTCCCCCCCTCCACCTCACTCATATACACTCTCCTCGTCAGTCTCTCGCTCTCCATCCACTCCACATGGTCAAACCACCTCGATGTGTTTCTCCTAACACTTCCTATCACATCCACATCCACACCACAATGCTCCTTCACTTCCTCATTTGTCAGTCTGTCTCTCCATGTGACTCAACATGCTACTTTCAAATAACTCATTTTCACTCCTCTCTCTTGAACTGTGTCCCTACAACAAGGTTCAAGTTTCACTTTCATACGTTAGAGTTGGTATCACAATCCTGTCAAACAGTAACTTTTTCATTTCCCTGCTCACTTCCCTGTTTCTTAACACTGCTTTCAAGGAATCAGTAACCTTTCTTCCTTGCTGTACCTTTTCAAGCACTTCACCCTCTAAACTTCCATCCGTACTCATCACACTACCCAAGTACTTAAACGCACTCACATATTCCATTTCCTCCTCATCCAACCTCACTGTAAAGTCATAAGAATAAGTATCGTTACCCCAGGAATGTTCGATGCTAAACGAACGTTAGCTGGGTCATGTGGGCGGGTCCTTGCTGTTCGCCCCTCCCCTATCTAGTGTTGCCATATCACAATCCCATTTCAAGAGTTGAAGTAATGAGCAAGAATGAGCCCTATGGCGGGGAATTATATAGGACGTGTTTGCTTTACCCTGAGCGCCCCCCCGGAGATTAATAATGGAACTCGGCAGGTTTATTATTTTCCTACTGTTCAACACTTATTATCTATAGAATACAACAACTAAATTATATTGGAGGGTACTTAAGCTATAGGGATCGACTGATTTTTTTTATTTTTTTATGATAGTCTAGCAGAGGTGCACGAGTTCATTTGTTTCCTTTAGATGTGTGGTTAAATGCTTCAGATGGATGCTTCAGACGTCTTGAGGCTGATTTGGACGCAGGGGGTGGGTATACAAAATATTAATGCAGTGAGACTAAACATGCATTATTATTTTCCTTCTACTCAACATATTATATGTAGAAAGCAATACATGTCATTATTACACTGAAAATTACTAACTTGGCTTGTATCGGCTGAAGAACTATCATACGTCTGGCATGGGTGCACATACTCATTGCCCGTCCGCATGTGTGTTGCCGACTTCAGACCATTCGGTTATGTTTTCATTTAATGAATTCGGTGCCGGATAATAAAGCTTATTGTCTCTATGCACAGAGGCCAAGCGATCTAATTAGTTTTTATTACCTCTAGCACAAATTCTAATATGTCTCACATAACCAACATTGAAGGGTTTGAGGTACAAACTTGCCTGTCCCGTCATTCCACAACAATTCGTCGTTGTGTCATAGTGCATAGCTCTGAAGGGTAATGATAGTTTTTCTTATGACTGTACATTCACTGACTGATTTCTCTCGAAGACCATAACTTTACTCTTCCCTACATTCACCTTTAGATTCCATGTCTTACACTCCCAAACTCATCCACCAAGCCTTGCAACTCCCCTTCGTCTTCACTTAACAACACAATATCACGTGCAAACAACAGCACAGTGAACTTCCAAACACTGCCCTCTCTCATTAGGGCCGCTCCAACATCCACTGCCCTACCTTATATCTCTTTTATAACCCCATCTATATCCAGATTGAATTACCATGGAGACATGACACATCCCTGTTTCAGTCCAATGTTCATATAAAAAAAATTCACCCAGGTCACTGTCCACACGCACTGCAGCCTTACCACCCTCTTACATACTCTTCACAGCATTCAACAACTTCCCATTTACTCCATATATTCTTAATACTTTCCACAATCCTTGACTGTCCACCCTGTCATATGCTTTCTCCAAATCTATGAAGACCTCATACAACTTCTTTTCCTTCTCTGGAAACTTCTCCACAAAGACCTAGGAATGAAAATCTGATCTACACAACCTCTTCCCTTCCTAAAACCTCACTGTTCTTCTCTAACCAATTCCTCTGTTATTGCCCTAACTCTGTCAGTAAGTGTCCTACCATATACATTTCCAATTACATTAAGAAGACAGATGCCCCTATGATTACCACACATTTCTTGCACCTTTTTCTTTGTGCAGGAGAATAATTATACCTGACTTCCAATCCTCCGGGATTTTGCCCTCCTCCCACATCCATTCTACTCATATCTCTTTCCCCATACTTTAGCATATCACCACACACTCCATCAATTTCTGGTGCTTTCCCCATTTTGACTTTCTTCATTGCTTCCACAGCTTCCATCCTACACATTTCTTCCTCTCCTCTCACATCCCTCCGTCTCCTAGCCATTCCCCAGTCACTTATACTCACATTACTTTCATTCTGTATGTTCAACAATTCCTTAAAGTGTTCTCTTCATCTGCTCACTTTTTCTCCCTTCTCCACCAGTAATTTACCATTTTTATCTTTCACTCCCCGATTAACTTCTTTGACACCCTGTCCAACTCTCTTTACCTCTTTCCAGAATATTTTCTTACATTCCCTCCACTTTACACTCGAATTCCTTCCAAATTCCTCATCCACTCTCTTCTTACTCTCTCTTACTAATCTTTTCAACTCTCCTCCTCTCAACATAGAACTCTCTCTTCCGTCTCTTAACTTCTTCCACACCTCTGTTTCTCATCCACTCACTATATGCTTTCTTCTTTTATGTCATTGCATGTTTCACCTCTTCATTCCACCACGCTGTTCCTTGCACCCCCTTTTGTCATCCCTTCATCCCACACACCACCTCACATGCTGCACATACAGTATTTCTTCTGTGAATATCTTGCACACATCTTCCACATCCACAATCAGCTCCAATCCATATTTACTCAATCGCTCCTCCACTTCTCTCTTATATTCTGCTTTTTTTTTTTTTTTCATCCTCTTGTAACCTTTCCAACCTCCTTGTATGAACTACTTCCTTCTGTTCTTCCCTTCTTCTATTCCTCCATTTCATTTGAACCTTGATTCTCACCACCACTAAGTGGTAGTCAGGAATTCCACTCCCCAAACCTCTATATGCTCTTGCATCCTATCGTCCACACACACACACACATAATCAGTCGTTGCCTTCCATTCACTCAGTTCACCATCCACCCTTCTCATCACTAGCCACGTATATCTGTGGATCATTTTGTGCTTGAAGAGGGTATTGGCTATCACCAACCCCCTCCCGGCACAAGTGTCTGCTAGAGCATTGCCATTCTCATCCATCTCTGCAGGCACACCCCATTCACCAACTACTCCATCCACCTTCACATTCCCTACTTTTCCATTCATATCTCCAATCAAAAACACTCTCACTCCTTTCAAACTCTTCCATGCACCCTTCCACATTTGTCCAGGACTCTTCTTTCACTCTGCTTGCACTACCTTGGTTGGCACATACACACAATCACTCACATTGGTAATCCAACTTTCAATCTTACCTGTAGTCCAACTTTCAATCTTACCCCCACAATCCTTGAGCCAGCTAATCCATACTCTCTTATATTCTCCTTCCAGCTCTTGCACACAATACACACTCCTTTTGTCCTCTCATTCTCACCCACTCCCGTACATATACCCGATCCATACTCCCATTCCCTCACACTCTCACCTCACCATTTAGTTTCAGTTAATCCACATACATCAACTTTTGCACCTTCAAGCACCTGGACAATCTCTCTGTCTTTCACCTCATCATTTGCACTGTTTACATTTCATGTCGCAATCCGTACCATATCCTTTGTTCGGTCCATAGTCGTCACCTGTCGGTCAGTCATAACTATAATTGTGTCATACGTGCTCCCTGTTCATACCCGTGAGGAATTATACAGTCAACCATCAAACAGTAATTCGTAAGATTTGGGACTAAAATCCTCGGAGAAAAACAAGCAATAGAGTATGAGAGGTGAGTGAAGTCATTATGAACTACTCTTACACTCTCTCTGCCTGTGTGCATGCATGCATCTCTCTCTCTCTCTCTCTCTCTGACAGTGTGTGTGTGTGTGTGTGTGTGTGTGTGTGTGTGTGTGTGTGTGTGTGTGTGTGTGTGTGTGTGTGTGTGTGTGTGTGTGTGTGTGTGTGTGTGTGTGTGTACCCTTATAACACCTACTTCTTCCTGGTGCCACCACTACTGGGACATACAGGACTGGATAAGTGGGTTGGTGGTGAGTGGTTCGGTAAGGGGATAAAAGGTTCACCGGTGAATGGACCTACCAAGAATACTCCGTAGGTCCTTGATGGGAATCAGTAAGTCGAGCCTTGTACAGTAGTGTAGTAGGTCCAGAATGGCAACACGTAAATCCTGTCAGTGGGCCAACATAACTCCATGCAGAATGGGTCAAGGCCCCGTGAAGGGTCAGCTAGTTCACAGGGGAATAGGCATATTCTCCATGAGGAATATACTTATATATAGAGGTGATGAGGGAATCGGTATGTCACCCCCCCCCTCCATAGCAGTTAAATGGGTCCATGGCAAAACAGATCTCTCACATATGGGCAGGTATGTCCAAGAGGAAAGGGTTAGTTCCCTTCGTGCAGAGAAACAGGGCAAAGAAGGCTACAGAAGAAGAGACCTTTTTAATTGAAAATATGTCCACTGGGAATGGTAACTCTCATTATATGAGAAAAATAAACCCATTGGGTATTATAGAAGCCTCATCTGATTCGATAAATATGCATGACCTCCCACCTATAACCAAAGCCAGAGAGAGAGAGAGAGAGAGAGGAGAGAATCATGCACGCATGCGCAGAGAAAAAGAGATCACAACGACTTCACCCACCTGTCATCCTCTATGCTTACTTTTCTCTGAGGAGGATTGGTTCCAAATATTAGCAATTACCGTTCGATGGTTGACTGTATAATCACTCAACAGTATGAACTGCAAGTATTAATGACAAAGGTATAGTTATGATATTTAAATTTTACCAAATAATTCGTTATTTGATACTATTTCTTATTCAATAGCATATCAAGGAATTCAAACTGAAATACTCCCATAACATAGCTCCAATGAAGGCCGTATTTCGAAGGGACGAGAGTCAGTATATTGTGCAAGCTGATATTAGAACAGTTCCCTACACTTCCAAATCTCATTCTTCCCCTTCAGCGTCCCCAAACCCTCCCCCTTCTCCCTCCCTCCTTTCCCACCCCTCCTCTTGGCCTCGCCGGCGTCATCTCCGTCTCAGCTCGTGCTACCGAACACGGTGCTACAGAATGTCTTCGCACGCTTTGAACTCTCTCAAGTTTCCACTCCGGCCTTACATAGGGACACAAAAGTGTTGTACGCAGTCCATCACTGACAGTTATGATGATATATACCCTCCCCTTCGTGGTATACATAATGATTAATTTAAAGTGAATATATATATATATATATATATCTATAGATATATATATATCTATATATATATTTCCGACTTACTGCACAGAGTAAACAACCTCTTGCCTGGGGCCAAGCAGTCTTACGTATCACCCCCCGGACACCCTTTACGAAGTAGGATTTTCAGTATTACTAATGTGGACATCTTTTATAAGTTTAGGCATATATTAGCATATATTTTGATAAGTTTGTATAACCTTCCTGTCGACTCACTGGTATGCGAAACTCTCCCAGCATGGTATTAGAGATGCATGACAGCAGAAATCAACGGATCTCTGACGCTAATTCCTTCAAAATAATGCCCAATATGATAGCAGTCAAGGTTAATTATAACCTGTAGCACTGACCACACAAGCTGTTTTCCCTTTCTACACACTAAGTTGCTAAACACAACTCCCCACCTCTAATCCATTTGCTCATGTTATCCCATACAGAAACGAAAGCGCGAACGTAATATTACTTTGCTCGACGTGTGCGTATGTCTGGGTGTGGATATGTCTGTTTATGTGGGTGTGGATGTCTGTCTGTGCGCGTGTGTGTGTGTGACTGTGTCTGTACGTGCGTATGTCTGTGTGTGTACCCGTTTCTCTGTGTGTGTGCTCTTGTGTCTGTGTCCGCTTGCATGTGTCTGTGTGTTCTTACCTAATTGTTCTTACCTAATGGTATCTTTACAGGAATGAGTCAAGCTCGTACTGTCCCGTGTCTTAAACCATATTTATCGTACATATCCTTAAATTTTTGAATTGTTTTGGCACACACTATTTCATTCGGTAGTGCATTCCATTGATGAATTGCTCTGTTTGAGAAACTGAATTTCCTTACGTCTTTATCACCTCTCTTCTTATGCAGTTTTTTGCAGTGTCCTCTTGCTGATGCTTCTCCATATGTTAAGTAATCATTTATGTCTATATTCTCCTTCTCTGATATGACTTATATAGCATTATCATGTCACCTTTTTTCCTTCTCTCCTGTAGTGTTGGTAGATTCAGTTAATTTAGTCTTTCTTCGTAGCTTAGGTCCCTTAAGCTTGGTATCCATCTTGTAGCGGCCCTTTGAACTTTTTCAGTCTTGTCTATGTGCTTTTTGAGATGAGGACTCCAGACTACTGATGCATATTCCAGGGTTGGTCTAATGAATGATGTTATTATCCTTCTTAGCATGTCTTCATTTATGTATATGAATGCTATTCTCATATTTGCAAGCAGTGTATAAATGTTCCGTACCTTCTCGCTGATGTGGTCAGCCGGAGATAGTCTGTTATTGATAATCACACCTAGGTCTTTCTCTCTTTCTGATGTGTATAGGGTTTTATTTCCTAACTTATAATCCCAATCAGGTCTTTTTCCACTTTTACCAAACTTGATTACATGACACTTGTCCACATTGAATTCCATTTGCCATGTACTACTCCATTCATGAAGTTTCTTTAATTCTTCTTGTAGCTCTTTACAAGAGTCTGTGTCAGTAATTCTCCTTTGTATTTTTGCATCATCTGCAAACATATTCAGATAGCTCTCATTTCCAGTGTTACTGTTTATATCATTTATATACACTAAAAACATGATTGGTGCCAGCACTGAACCCTGTGGTACTCCACTAGTCACTCCTTTCCACGATGAGTAGTTTCCTCTTAGTACTGTTCTCATTTCTCTTTTATGAGAAAGTCTTGCATCCAACAAAACAGTTTGCCTCGAATTCCTCCTTGATGGTACAGTTTCCATAAAAGTCTTTGGTGTGGTACTGTGTCAAAAGCTTTCTTGAAATCTAAATAGATACTGTCCACCCATCCTTCCCTTTCCTGTATTGTGTTTGTTACTCTGTCATAGTAGCTCAACAGATTAGTAACACATGATTTTCCTTTTCTGAAACCAAACTGTCTTTCTGTTATCATACTGTGTTCTTCTAGATGATTTACCTAAGCTTTTCTCTATAAGCTTTTCTAATACCTTGCTTACAACACTGGTCAGTGATACTGGTCGGTAGTTGAGTGGATTTTGTCTATTTCCTTTCTTGAATAAGGGGACAATATTTGCTTTTTCCAAATATCAGGTAGTTTACCTTGACTCAAGGATTTCTTGAAAATTAAAAATAATGGTTTACTTAACTCCTTTGCACATTCTTGTAGTACCCAACATGAAATTTCATCAGGACCACTTGCTTTTCCTCTGTCTAATCTACTTAACTCCTCCTGTATTACTTTTTCTGCTATTTGTATATCTGGTAGTATGTGTGGACATGCATAGTCTCTCTCAAAATTTTTTCTTCTGTAAAAACTAATTGGAAATTCTTATTTAATGCCTTACAAATATCTTTCTCTTGTGTATAAGTGATTCCCTCATCCGTAATTGATTGTATTATATCTTTTTTTTTTTTTTTTTGCTTCTGATATAGCTGTAAAATAACTTTGGTTGATCACTACTTTTATTATATCCTCCTCAAACTGTTTTTGGGCTTCCCTCCTTATTCTTGTATAATCGTTTCTTGCCTGTTTGTAATTATTATATGCCTTTTCACTATTATGTCTTCTGTATCTATTCCACAACAAATCTCTTCTTTCTTTTGATTTTTTACATTCTGTATTGAACCATTTCTGTATTTTCTTATCTGCTTCTTTGTGCTGTGGGATGTACTTCTGGACTCCTATTTCATAAAATTCACAGAATTTTTTATATACAGCATTTAAATCTTGTCCTCTAAGCTCATATTCCCAATCAACTTCTAAGAAATACCTCTTTAGAGCTTCATAATTTCCCTTTTTACAGTTTAGGCTCTTTTTGTAACTGTCATTGCTGTTTACTATGTCATATGCTATCCTGAAGTTATAATTTAGTACTGCATGATCGCTTTTGCCGAGTGGAGGGTGATATATTAAACTGTCAATATCATTTTCTTGCCTAGTAAATATTAGATCTAGCACTGAAGGTACATCAAGTCCTCTTTTTCTGGTGGTTTCCCTCACATGTTGCGTTAGGAAGAACTCTTGTACGAGATCCAGGAGCTTTTGGTTCCAACAGCTTTCTTGGCTAATTATATCTAGAGTATTCCAATTTATATTTGTATTGATATCCCCAGTTAGTATAATTCTTTCTGATTTCTCTTCCATTTTATGTAGTAATGATCTTAAACTCTGAATTGTACTCTCTGCCAGGTCCTCATATTCATCTCTTTCCCATGTGTTTGATCTGGGTGGCATGTACAAATTGGCTACAATTACTTTACCTTCAGATGTGTTGATCTCTACTGCAATCATTTCTACTTGTGATGGTATATCTAGTTTTATTTCATTGACTTTTAGATTTTTCTTAGTTAATATTATAATTCCTCCTCCTTTTTTTAAATTTCTGTCTCTTCTCCATATATTGTATTCCTCTAAGTTTAGTATGTCATTGGATATCCTTGGTGTTGATTTTGTTTCAGTTAGGCATATTATGTGCGGTTCATTTTCTCAAGACATAATCATTCATCTCTAGTAATTTAGATACCATTTCATCCACATTTGAGTACATCAACTTTATCATATTGTAAAATACTTGTCATGACATGGTTCTACTACCTTCCTCCTTTTTATTCCATCCTGTTTGTGTACTCACTTTCGTACCTGCAATCCTATTACTTTGTAAAAAAATTTCTTCTTCTCCTCTTCTGATCTTCCCTCATTTTTTGTTTTTGCTTCCTCCCTTTTCTCTTTAAGTAATTCCAGTTCCTCTTGTGTTAGGCATCGTTTTATCCATACATTTTTGAACTCCTTTTTTTTCCATAAGATACTTTGCATTTTTTAGTATCTATTCCACAGTGTTTACACTCTGGAAAGTCACCTTTAGAGGTCTTGTCTTGCTTTTCTCATATTACCCTAACATTTTGTGTTCCTCTATGTCTTTACTACAGATTTCCTCTTGATACTTCTTTCAGTAAGCTCATTACATTTGCCATCTCCTTTTTGTCTCTTGTGATCTTGTTTTTTACTTCTTCCTCTTCTATACCAGTGATTACTATAGATTTGTTTATATCTACTGAATCTCTGACTAACTTCGGATTGTTTTGGATTATTCTTTTCACTTCCTTTTTAATGCTTTTTTCCTCCACCCTTGTTTCTAAGTCTTTCTTTACTTTCACCATTTCAGCATACGTGGTTTCCACATCATTTTTGTAGCTTTGCACAGCTTCATTCACCTGTGTTATCTTCTCCTCAATATCACTGGTCTGGTCTATAAGATTGCTTACTTGCCTAATTGTCTCTGTGTCATTTTTGAACTCTTCCATAACACTCTCGTGATTGACTACTGTACTTGCCATTTCGCTCATTTTCTTCCTAAGTGTACTCAATTCCACTGTTAGTTCACTGATGGTTGTGTCTTTCTTATTGGCCTCCCTTCCTAGTTTTTCTATTTCTTCTTTTTGCAAGTGCATCTGCTTCTTTATTTCATCAATTTCATTTTTGAAAGCCATTTCTAGTTTGGTTACACATTCAGCCAGTCTATTGTGAGTCTCCACTTCAACCAGTTCTTGGTAGAAATCATCATTTTGCTTTTTACCTTTATCCCTTTTCTTTTCCAAATTTGCTTTACTAAAGTATGTATCCATTTTGCAATACTAAAAGTGCAGAGTATGTACTTACAATCCCCGTGTTGTTGTAGTCTAAACAAACCTCAGCTGACTCAGCGTATTCTTTCGTCTTGGTTCTCTTTCCTGTTTGAACAAGTCTTGTTTAAACTTATTTTTTTCCTTTTAATAATGAAAAATCATTTAGTCTAACCTGGTACAGAGCTTGACTCATACAAAGATACTAATTTAGGTAATGCCACTGGCCGTGTTGGTTCGGTACGGAGCGCCGATGTCGCACGTCCGCCTCGATTGAATCCCTCTAGTAATCATGTGTGTGTGTGTGTGTGTGTGTGTGTGTGTGTGTGTGTGTGTTTATGTCTGTGTGTGAGCGTGCCTGTGTGTCTGCATGTGTCTGTTCGTGTGCGTCTGTCTGCCTGTGTATGCATGTTTCTTAGTGTCTGTCTGTTTGTGTGTGTGTGTGTGTGTGTGTGTGTGTGTGTGTGTGTGTGTGTGTGTGTGTGTGTGTGTGTGTGTGTGTGTTGGAGTCAGTTGGGTGGGTGGTTGAGGTTGGACTGGAGGGTTTTGTGATTCGGTGCACCGTCAGGGTTGGTGGACAGGATGAGAGGTAAGGGAGGGGGTGGGCTGGTTGGATGGGATGTGTGGAGTGGCTTGGGGTTGGTTGTAGGGGTAAATGGGTTGGTGGCTGGATGCTTCAGATGGACTGGGTGAGTGGCTAGATCGTTGGGTGGTCGGAGAGGGTGTCGGTATGTTAGGTATGGATAGGAGGAGTTTGGTGGATGAATGGGGTCGGAATGGGTAAGTGGGATGGCAGGGTGTGTAGGTTTGGTCAAAAGAACTTTGGGGTGTGTGAATAGGCAGGTGGGTCTGTGGCAGGAGTTGTTGGACAAGATAAGTGGGTTCCCGGGGTGAGGTGGGTGGTCAATGATCAAGGTGGGTAAGTATTCTGGGAGATGGGTGGGTACGGTGGGAGGGCAGGGTGGGTCGATGTGATGGAAGGCATTGTTTGGTGAGCAGGGTGGGTAGCAATCGTGGGTGGGGAGGGTACGTGACCGAGGTTGGTGGGTAAGATGGATGGCCAAGGTGTGTGGGCACGGTGGGTCGCCGGGGTGGCTGAAGAGATTGTGTGGCCGGGGTGCTCTGCGTGGGTGGTTGAATTGGTGGGTGGGGTGGGTAGGTGGGTTTAGGGTGGGTAGGTGAGTGGGTAGATGTGTTGGGTGGCACTGTTAGATAAGACTGGTGGGTGGCAATCGTGGGTGGACTGGGTGCATGGCCGGGATTGGTGAGCTTGGTGGGTCGCACTTTTAGCTGGGAAGAGTGAGTATTTGATCGGTTGACTGAGTAGGTGGGTGAGTGGCTGGGTGGATATGTTGATCCGCAGATGACAAGGCAGGGGAGGGGCTTTTAGGGCTAGTAATCATATAACTTGTCACTGTTATACTTTAGTATATTGTTTAGAATATGTTGAATAATTATTTGGAGCAAAACTCTATACAGTGGGGTCATTCTATTGAAATTTGCTAAAACCTAAATGTAATTACTGTACTGAAGGTGCATGTACAGTATACACACAATAATAGAATAACAGAATACACCCAATGGTAGAATAAGTTACACTAATATTACATGCGGCAAAACGCGAGCAAGGGCGAACCTTCACATCTCCAATCCATCCGCCTAAGAAGTCGGTGGTTTCGTTGGGGTAAGGAGGGGGAGTTGTGGGTTGGACGTGTGCCATTAACCCATCCTCTTGGTGGCAGACTACCCTGTCCCCTTACTGTTCAGTTCTTGACTGTACCTTCCCCCTGTCGCACATAGTCAGCATGTGGAAGGATTAATTCTGGCTATCACTCCTTCCTCGAGAAGGTCCGATCCTGCAGTGAACCTAATACAGATTGATACAGAAATTATAATAAACACTGCATGTAGTTCGCCAGCAGAATTTCTTAAAGAGAACGTCATCAACAAGGAGCAAGGAAAACCAAACATGTCATTCACAAGAGTTGGTAAATTTTTTTTTTAAAAAAAGTGATTTTAAAGCCATAAAAGTGAAAAAGACCGAAGCAGAGCTAGCAAAAGGCGGATGCGGAACCACCGAATGTCAAGCGCAGAACCTCCAGATGTCAAAAGAACTATCTAAAAAAGAAAAAAAAAATCTGTTTAGCTCTGAACGCGGTTATATTACGGAACAGGTTCGAACCAAATGTGCCTTCTATCCTGTTTCAAATATACGAGAGAAATCGGAACGTGTGCATAGCTGATAACGGGACACTATAATTATCAGAAATAAACGTCGGTAACTGCGTTGCGCTTGTTCGCAAAAACTTCCCGTCTGCATTGTATCACATTGACCCAAAGCCGTCGTACTGGCTGTACGGTCACGAACCATCGTTTCTACTAACCCTCTACCCCTACTCCTGGGCCTGGCTGGAAGCACTTCGTAGCCAGAGTTGCACACATAACAGAGACTTGTCATTTAAAGCTAAAATGGTATTTCGAAGCATTATCAGGCTATATGAGAATCGGTTTATGATGACTGTTACTAACAGTCTGGCAAAGCTTCGTACTGCCAACGGCCAGTACTCACTTGGTGTGACATCCTTTCAGCCAGTGACAAGGGTACTGGAAACAGAAGCCAAGGATAGGCCCGTATTTATAAAAAGTCATAGCATTATGCTTTTGTCATAAACCCACACAATGGTGGATTTCTGCCAAAACTCCATAGGAATCCGTTATAAGTTGTTATGCTTTGCCGTAAGTGCTTATGGTTCGCCATGAGGTTGCAACCTAACTAGATCTGGTGGTGGGGGTGTCTTAAGGCTTATGAGCTGGCACATAATTAGTCATCACAATCTACATGTCCGAACCTCAACTTCCCCTGCATCAGCCAAACTATCTTCGTAAAAGAAAAAAAAATGTTCTCAATGAGGTTATGATAGAGTTACGGTGCATATGACGAAAAGTTCTTTTTCATAGCTATGACAAGTTTTATGTTCAGCTGTTCTGACTTTTTATAAATACGGGTCCAGGAGTATACGTGACTAAACTATTTGGTCTGCACATGCACAGCATTCATATTAGTAAATCATTTGAATAACTATGCGTGTAAGTGTTTAATTTACTTTCTACACGACCGTTGTCTATCATCATTTTTTCTTCGCGGTACACGGTAAGATGCCATAGTCCAGCGATTCCCATATAGGGGTAAATCACCCCACTGGAGGTAATGACTGCCTTTAGGGTTAGGGGTTTAGGTGAAAGGATAATTTTAACAATTATGTCGGACGATCGGCAGTCGCAATGGAAGTCTGGTGGCGCAACCTGATTTGGAGGAGGTGATGAGTGTTGTCGTCAGGGTCTTAATTACATAAAGTCAAGTACTTTACACTCAAGACTATTTAGTTCTTTGTGTGGAGAGATTGATTCTGAATATCACTGTTGTATTATGCTCCAACCAGATTGGCTATCCCGAGGAAATGCTGAACGAGTCTTTCATCTCAAAACTGCAACTGAAATGTTTCTGGAAGATAAGGGGTATAACTTGGTAGGGAGGTTCAGAGATCCAAAATAGACTTCCCTTTAATGCTATTTAGTGGAAATATTTGCACATTTAAATGCCCTGAAGACAGCACTGTAAGGACCAGAAGAAAATGTCTCGTTGAATGACAGGATACAAGAATTTCGTACGAAACTGGATTTGTGGGAGTTAAAACTGAAAATGGGCATGACAGCTGCATTTCCAAAATTGGGAGAATTCTTGGAAGATAATAATTCTATAAATCTGAGTGACATGGAGAGTACGGTGAGTGCACATTTTTAGGGGTTGCGTCTGAGGACGGAAGAGTATTTCCCTGGCACTTTTGACCCACTCAGTTATGAATGAGGTTCAAAGTCCTTTCATATGTACCACTGAACATCACTGCCAAGATGAGCCAAATGGACATTGCAGAAAAGAATAGCACTGAAATAAAAAATCCGAAGCAACCTCATACTACTGGAATTTAACTCTAAAAAGGTATTTTCGTTTTGGAGTGAGCATTAAAAGCACAGTTCCCATTTAAGCAAGTTCCAGAGGAGCAACTAAAAGATGTTTCACTGCCAGTTGGCTAAACGTACTTGGTGTGATGCTGGATTTTCTGCTCTTTTAACCGTCCAAAGCAAACACAGAAATAGACATGCAATCAGAAAATTATATCGGATGTGCACTTACCAAAGCTATCCCCACGCATATCGGAAAAGATCTCCAAACCAGAAGGTGTCATTATTATTCTCATGATTGAACATTATGTCCCATTGCAAAGATATACATTTTTCCCCACTGATAATCATCAATTTTCAAGCTGACGGTGTCATGTTGTACTCTTGTAAGTAAGGTATATACATTTTTATATATTTCCAATAGAAAGTAGTTATTGCGCGTACGATGGTACAATTACTGTTTCTATTTCTTCTTCAGAACTGAATAGATGTCATACGGTAAGCTACTGCAGTTAGTATTTTTATTTATTTATTTCAGAGTAGTGAGTTGTACTTATTGTACGTTTCAATTACTTACTTTTATTTACTTCAAAATGCTAACAGTGTAGGTGTCATTGCACTCCTAAAATCACTAATTGATTTGCTTTTTCTAACTGTACAGAATGAGTAATTGTAATCACAATATTCGTCATTATTATTCTATAAAGGAAAGTCCTTACTAATATAGTTATGTTTTACATTGCACATTACCGTATAAATAACTTAACAAAATGCTGTTGGGTAATTAGCTTATGGCTAAGCATGAATTTGGAAGAGGAAATTTGAGTAATGGCCAAGAGTAATTGGGAACCACTGCCATAATCGTTAATTTTATAGGCTTCCTGTGACCCATGTCGTTTTTAACTTCTTTTCATCGACCTTTTACAGCAATGTTGTTGCCAGAGTCAGATCGGCCCCTGGCAGGAAGTCCTTCAGTTAAAGTTGAAAAAAAAAAAGTCTTCAAGTTTGATTTTCCAGGAGTAAATTTGCCAGAAAACTGCTGAGTGCGGCATGCTGTTTTTCCTTTCAGAGCTCGTGTCTTAACTTCCGGAGTGATACCATCGTCTACATGGCTTCATTAATATGAATCGTCTTCGTTCTCCAGTCGTATTCATTTAGAGTGCTTCTTACGATTCAGCTATTGCATAATTGGTATCCAAATCCCCATTTGACTATAACAACACCTATGATTCTTACTTGTAGCTTTGTTGTAATAGTTTTATCGTTTTACATTTTCTTATTAAGTTTTAAACACAAAACAGGTCACTTACCTTTACTTCGAATTAGGCCGTGTTATAAAGGAAACAAGTAATATACATTCTGGGATGGTAGAAGTACTCTACATGGACTAAGGTATTACAGCATGCGATGCTTTCCCTTCATGTGCGGATTGTCTTAACCTTGATAATATGTGTTGCCTGAAGTTTTATGGGAAATCACCAAGGCAAAGATATACCGCTGCAGTTAGGAGTCAGGAATTAAAAATCCACAGTGATAGGCAAGATCCCGGTTCTCCCCTATGGAAAAAAGTACCGATGGTTCAGCATGTGAAGAGCAATATATGATCCTTTGGTGTTATAGCTTCAAAAGGTTTTTACTAACGTCAGGACAGAAAGTGCCACTCCTAGGAAGAAAAGTGCTGAGGCATTCGATCTATCATGTAAACACAGAGAAGACATTGACATCATCACAGTGTACGATGTCCTACAAACACACACACACACACACACACACACACACACACACATCGTCCCTTGGTCAACACCACTCGTTTTTCCAATCATACTGTACATACACATTATTTATCCCAAATCCGGACACATTCCTATTAGGAGGAAGGCATTGCCTATCAGGAAATGTGAATGATGAAAGGGAAATCGAGTGTTGGGCAGATTCTGATGCGCTTTCCATGCGATCAATACGCTCAACACTTCTGAACTTGCATCCCTCCCTCAGAACGGCGCGAGTGCAATATCAGTCAAGCCAAACTCTCTTACCCCTTTTTGCTGTCCAATTCCCCAACGCAAGAGTTAACTCGTACTTTTAGTTCTTCATATATGTAACTGATAGGTCTCGAGCGAACTTCCTCAGTCTGTATTTCTGTCTGCCAATGACCCCCGGGATTTCAAAAGGGTATATGGGTATCTAAAAATTAATGGATACTGACGAGGTCTCCGGGCTGAATTTTTTTTCTCCCGAGAGAAGCAACTTTCTACAGTTTCCTGTTTTCATTGTTTTATTGTTTTTTTTAAATGAAAAATCTTCCAATTCCTTTCTGTGTGTTCTGAGTAACGAATGTACTGGAAGCTCTTCAATGAATAGAGTGTAGACAATAGCTGTAAAATGTGCCTGTAAAAAACCTTGGCAGCCGTATTCACTTTGCACACACACACACACACAAACACACACACACACACACACACACACACACACACACACACACACACACACACACACACACGCATCGCATTCATTAATACACAAGGCACTGAGCACACCTTTCCACATCTTAGCCAGTTTCTTTACGATCAACTAAGGTCTCCCCAGATCAGATCCATTTAGTGTAAGGAGTTCCATTGTTTTTTTTGTATTTTTGTTGTATTTTTCATGGTATTCTTGCCTCAGTTTTAAGTTTGGAAGTGTTAGGCACTGGGGTAAAAAAGCATAAGCCAGCCCTGAACTTTAGGCTAAACAGAGGCGTTTGCTAGGCAAGCCTCTAGTAAGGTATGAACTCGTTTGTATCCTGTTATAGGAGGGAAGTGCCTAAGAACGAGTCTTGCACATTCCTTTGAGTGCATACAGTAAGTAATAACTGTGTGATATGCATATAATACGTGTAAAGTTTTTGATAAACATAGGAGAATGGGTTTGTTTTTGATAAGTTTTGAGAAGCATTCATAGGGAGGCAGAGATTTTTTCCCTGGGAACTTGTAAACTTGCAGAAAGATACGATTTGTTTCCTTCTGAACCATTTCACTCTGAAAACGTACTACATATAGATTATGCTATTGTCAGATACTTTTTTTTTCAGGTTAAGGAAGAACTTTCCAAACCGAAGAATTAAATGCAGCCTTCATTAACACATGTGAAAATGTGAGTTCATAAGGCAAACTTCTCACCGTGATCATTTCACCCATGCAGTATATGTCATAAATTTGAAGACATTGAAACTCAGAACTTTGTGCTATAATATGACTTACAATGCTTCACAATTTGTTGTTGGTCATTGCACCCTTGGCTTTCTGTATCGCCATTACTGGACTTAGCATAAGGTAAGTCAGCTTTGTAAATTATGCGAAATACGCCATGACATCAGTCTTTGCATGTCTCTAGGCCGTCTCAGATCGTCCAGTTTTCCTGCATTTTCTTTTGCTGAGCCCTTCACAGACATTTCCCTCAGAGACCTTTTTATTCTTTATCTCGAGCCCTGTTGTATAAAGGCAAGTGGTGAGAAGGTATGAATGTACTAGCTTTAGGGGGTATAAGTCTGTTGAGTGTTGTAGGTAAGGTGTATGGTAGAGTGTTAATTATGAGAGTTACAGAGGGTACAGAGGGAGTGATAGGTGATGAACAGTGTGGCTTTGTGAGATGGAGGGGATGCGTGGGTCAGGTGTTCGCTGTGAGACAAGTGTTTGAAAAATATTTAGCGAAAGGCATGGATGTGTTTTGGGCATTCATGGATTTAGAGAAAGCGTATGAAGGAATTGATAGGGAAGCTTTGTGGACTGATTTAAGATTGTATGGACTTGATGGTAGGTTATTAAAAGGGGTGAAGAGTTCTTATGCAAATAGTATAGCGTATGCAAGAGTGGGAAATGCTGTGAGTGATTGGTTTCTCGTGAGAGTGGGGCTGCGACATGGATGTGTGATGTCGCCTTGGTTGTTTAATATTTATATGGTTGGTGTTGTAAGG
>NC_137032.1:21376044-21576843 GCF_032717465.1 Coenobita brevimanus | reverse complement strand
TGCGACCAATGTGATAAGAGCTTCAAGAGAATGGAAACATTAAGAAATCACAAAAAAAGAATACACTCAAGGGAAGGATCCACTAGACTCTGTGATCGATGCGGTTTTTTTACTTCTAAACTACAAAATCATATGGTCATACATCGCGAAGAGAAGTCGTATAAATGTGACCAGTGTGATATATGGTTTAAGACAAAAGCGGGGTTAAAAATTCACATTAAGACACATACAAAGATTACACATAGCGATGAGAGATCCTATAAATGTGACATGTGATAAATGTTTCAAAAGCAAAAAACTCTTAAGAATGCACCAAATAATACACTCCGAGATAAAACGGTTTGCCTGTAAATTTTGTGATAAATCGTATAAGTATGCTTCAGATTTACTGTATCACATGAGAACACATCGCAATGAGAGGCCCTATAAATGCGACCAATGTGATGAGCGCTTCAAAATAATGGACTTATTAAGAAGTCATAAAAAAAAGAATACACTTAAGGGAAGGATGTAATAAACTCTGTGATCGATGAGGCATTTTTACTTCTAGAAATCTAACATATCATATGGCTACACATAGCGATGAGAGACCCTATAAATGTGACATGTGATAAGTGTTTCAAAATCAAACATCTCCTACTACGTCACAGTAAAATACATTCCGGGATAAAGCCATTTGCTTGTAAATTTTGACAGAAGTTTTTTTCAGAAAACAAATTTGACAAAACATGAAGGTATTCATACAAGGAAAAGAATGCAGCAGCAGCCAACATCGCTATGAATTTTGGGAAGGAAACCAAAGTTGAATTTTTATTATTATTAAAAAAAAAAAAAAAACTTGCAACTTGTACAACCTATCTATCTAATCTTAATTTTTTTTTTTTTAACCCTTGCCAAAAAGACTCTAATCCGAGGTTCAAATGAAAGAAACAGTTTTGGCTTAATTTCTAGCCTGGCTGGTCTGTCTCATTTATGATCCCCCAAAAAATCTAAGACAACGTATATAATACAAAATAAGATTGTAAAACCAACTAAGACAACATCTATAATATAAAATGAAATAAGAATAGTTTAGCAATTTCATTTTATATTTTATGAAAAAGATTTCTATTTTGATGAAAAAAAAGCTGTCCCTTCTAATCTAACCTAGAAAGGAGTCTTCTAAAATTTTATCTAATAACTATTTTTTTTTATTAATAAAAAAATAATCCCCGAGCTAAGCCTACACAGCCCTGCGCAGGTGACGGGAGAGTGCTGCTACTCCCGGCACAGTAGACCCCCGAGACGGCTCGAACACGGTTACAAGTCCAACGCTCTACCACAGAGTTAGCGCACCCTCTTTTTCGAATAAAAATGGAAGAACATAGGAATCCGATCGAAGAGGAGATGGTTTTAGGATTGTGCCAAACTGTTATTGAGGAAAAGAGTGACGAGGAAGAAAGTGTTGTTGGGAATTCGGCCGGAGATCTCCGCTTCTGTGATCAATGCGGTTATCTTTTTAAAACTAAATCTTTATTGCAGATTCATAAGAAAAGAGATCACTTGGGTAAAGAGGTGTACTCCTGCCCCTACTGTAATAAGCCGTTCTTTTCTAGGGTAGAGCTTGAAAGACACATTAGGATACATACAGGTGAAAAGCCATTCCAATGTAAGGAGTGTCAAATGTTTTAACCGTTTTACGACTTTAAAAAATCATATGACCACACATTGTGACGAGAAGCCCTATAAATGTGACCAGTGTGATAAATGTTTCAAAATAAGAAAAAATCTAAAATATCACCAAAAAAAAAAAAAAAACGGGAGAAAATCATTTGCCTCCTATGACAGAAGGTTTTATCGGAAAACACATCACAATACAAGGATACAATGTGGTAGAAATCTCCACCTCTGTGATGAATGCGGTCTTCTCTTCAACACTGGATCTTCATTCCAAATTCATAAGAAGAGTGTCCATTTGGGTAAAGAGTTGGACTACTGCCACTACTGTGCCAAACCATTCTTGAACAAGTATTCAATGAAAGATCATCTCAGGACACATACAGGTGAAAAACCGCACCAATGTGAAAAATGTTTTGTGTTTTAAGTCTTCTTCAAATCTAGCACATCATAGGTTCATACATTGTGACGAGAGGCCCTATAAATGTGACCAATGTGATATGTGCTTCAAAAATAAAAAAAACCTCAACACCCACCTTAGGAGGACACATGTAAATGAAAGGCCGTACCAATGTGAAAAATGTTTTGGATGTTTTAAATTTTCTTGGAATTTAAAAAATCATATGATTACACACAGTAACGAGAGGCCCTATAAATGTGACCAATGTGATATGTACTTCAAAAGAAAAGGAGCCCTCAAGTATCATATTGGGATCATACATTTAAATGAAAGGCCGTACCAATGTGAAAAATGTTTTGGATGTTTCAAATCTTCTTGGAATCTAAAAAATCATATGATTACACACAGTGATGAGAGGCCCTATAAATGTGACCAATGTGATATGTGCTTCAAAAAAAAAAAGGAACCCTCAACATTCACCTTAGGAGGACACATGTAAATGAAAGGCCGTACCAATGTGAAAAATGTTTTGAGTGTTTTAAATCTTCTTGGAATCTAAAAAATCATATAAGTACACACAATGATGAGAGGCCCTATAAATGTGAAAGATGTGGTGTTTTAAAAACTCTTTTGTCTTACGTCACCAAAAAAAACACACTGAGATAAAACAGTTTGCCTGTAAATCATCCTGTGACAAAAGGTTTCATCGGAAAGAGCATTTGATAAACCATGAAGGTATTCATAAGCCAACATGTCTATGAATTCTGGAAAGGAAATAAAAGATATTTTTTTTTATGGGGGGGGGTTGAATTTTTATTACTTCCTACACCATCTAATTGTAGAAATATTCTATATATAATGGACAACATAATTCTTTTCGGATTGTTCCAATTTTTTTACAAATTGAATTCATTATGATTTGATGTTTTAATTTATCTGTGAAAGCGTATTTATTTTTTATATCTCCCATAATAATAATAGGATAATACTTTATTTCCATATTATTATCAAAAAGTGAGAAATTTTCACCTAGACTACATTTGATTATATATTGATATATATAAATAAATATCAGAGATTTAAAATGTCTGTTAAAGGCATTGCAGTTGTGAGTAATATTGGCTAAAATTGTGTTGAGCTCTCGATCCTGTAATGCCATTTTATCTAATATCATATGGATGTGATTACACGCATACTGATAGTCTAGAAAAGAGTACCCCGAGTGAAAGGTCCGATGAATGAGTTCGGCGACTGAAATGTTACTGGTACCACCATTTGATATAAAAAAGGGAATAAAAATGATCTCAAATGAGTTGTTATTGCCCTCTCTCAAATTTGGCTTAAGTATACTGGGATCGATTAAGTCTTGCCTAATACACTCAACGTTTTTATATTTATAACTCATAAGAAAAAATACATTATTCATAATTTTCTCCACATCCTTCGAAAAGTTCATAAAATTGTTAGCTATTCCAACCCTCATTGATTCTATCTCCTTAGCATTAGTTAAGCAGTACTTATAGCCGTCCTTATCATCTCTCAGCATAACTGTGGCGTAGACTGTAAAAAACGTCTTCATGGAATAGCCCACAAGAGATTCGTTGACTGAAAGTTCGGGGAACATGGCGTTGCTCCTTATAATTTGCACCAACCTTTCCAAATAATTACCATGTTTTTCATCGAGCATAGTGTTGGAAATTTCTTGCAGTTTCACCGAATCATCTTCCTCACCCATTAAAAAATTGATGAGCTCATATATTTATGAAGATTTTCACTGAAAGATTTTGAATCGTTCTCGGTATTAAAACTGAAATTCATAATCCTCTTCTGAAGGGCATTATCGATATCGAATTCTTGTTCAAAACTATTGGAAGATAAATAAGGCGTGCAAGTTACGGATATATCCTGCGAATTTTCGTACAGATTTCGCACATTCATTTTACTGTCATGGGAGGCCACCATTTTCATTATTTGTGGGGTAAATTTCTTTTTCTTGCCTTCTTTAACAAATAATTGAGATGTATCTAAATCGTTAATTAAATGAGGGCAGTCCTTCGTGAAGGAATTCACTATAATACCGTAAGCGCCATCATTTTTACATTTACCTTTAGGAATCAATTCTGGCTAAGATGTTAGTCCCAATACTTCTTTCAATCTATCACCCCTTCCTACGAATTTCAAAACATTGATCTTTTCTCTCGCAGATCTCTCTAAATCCGCCCTCTCTTCAAAATCATATCCCTTCTTCCATGTTTCCCTGTTCGAAATCATTTGTAATATAAATAATATTCATGCTTAGAGTTCGACCCTGATTTATGTTTAGGTAACTCCTATCATCTCTGGTGGCGTCGCACTCAAAACTTGAAAACCTCGGAGAGAACGACAAACCTATTGAATCGTTCAATAACGTTCTCGAGTCGAAAAATATATTAGAAAGTGAATAATCTCGAAAACCCAGCCACTTCATAAAGGAAGTTACATGTACATGACGAATTTTCACGCCATTCTCCCACAGTAACAAAGACCGCAGACAAAGAAGTTTAGAGGTATTTCTAAAAGTTTTTTTCGCCTCATCCCTTTTCATTTTCTTCCTTTTAATTTCTCTGTTTTCATTTTTTTTCTTAGAAATTAAACTATGAAGAGTTCTTTCGCAGGAACGCAAGAAGAGGTGGTTGGCATTTTGCTGGTTATTCGCCTCATCCACAAAAACACCTATACACGTACCCAGAAAATGTAGATTGGGCGTGGCAGCGCTCGATCCATCACCACTCATGTTGAAAACGCTAATGTCTCCAAAAAGGTATTTTTTCAATAGGGATATGAAAAATGATTTCCCTTCATTCCCCATTATCCCTACGAAGGAGACGATGGTTTTACGAATGAGATTGAAAGCCGTCTGAAATATGACGAAATGTAAGTGAGCCGTAAACTCATTATCGCAGGTCGAAAGGACTGCAGTATATCCGGTATAATAAAGTAAATGGTGGAGAAGTTTAAGACAGTTTCTTTTCTTTTGGATGAGACAATTTCTCGAATTTTGGCTCCCTCTTCAGACATTTTTCTAAAAGCGACGGAGATAGTAGATTTTCCAACCCCGGACAGTGACTCAAATTGAAATGTAAAATAGCGAGTCCTAATAAGGTTTCGGGGGGGTTCAACAGATGCCTCAACATTATCAGTAAATAGGATTGTTGAAAATAATGCAAAAGAAAGACAAACTGATCAAATTCTAATTCATTCTTTAAAAAAGTTTCTAGATGAACGTCGACGTTTCTCACAAAGCCCACCGAGGCATAATGTACACCATTACTTCCGTGCCCTAGAATAAGTCCTGGACTCAAAGAATGTAGCAGACTTTTAGAATTGTTACGGGACTTAAGGAGCGTATCTCCGAGAAAGCGGGCGTGGTGGCTATTGAAGATGTCTTCTAATTCTGCGTTTTCTGTTAAAACGTTCAACTTGTCGATATTTCCACCTCGCATTTCGCGAATCTCCTTCCTCTTATTTCGATTGACGTTTTCCTTTTTTTTGGTAACTAAGCTGCTCATCACGATAATAACACTCTGGGAATATTCTCTCTGTGGTTGAGAAAATAAATCTAGAAAAAAATGTTTTTTTCGAGGGTAGGAAATCTGAACACTCCAATCTTAGCTCTGTGGCCAGATTTCACTCGCTCAGATCGAAAAATGTAAAAAAATTTCGGATGGAGGCAGGCGACCCACCTTTCACTGACCAAATCGTTGACAAGAGACTCGTATATTTGATTATTGTTGAGAGTCGAGACGTCATTATCGTTAGCGGTATCTCTTCGGACGAGAGTTTCTCTCTTACCACGACGCCATTCATTTTTCGAAATGAGCCACCCAAAATGAGAACTCTCCGACATTTCCAAGACTAGCTTCCCGAAATAACCATTCACACATCTTTCCAGGGTGTCCGTATCAACGTAAACCATTAGTTTGAAAAGTTCAACCACTTCCGCGGGATTATACAGATGATCATAGAAACTGGGAACGGTAAATCCGTTACCAGACTCGGGGGTGTGAACGATGTTTGCCTTAGGATGCAGTATTCTACCGGCGATAATATTCTCAACTCCGAATATGTCTATGTATTTGGGATTGTACAACCCCTGACCAAAATTTTTACACTGATTCCCGGAAGTCGGCCACCTCCACAACTGGTGGTGTTGTCAATATTCTTGTTGAATTTCGATAACGGTGATACCGTATACATATCCATTGAGCAGTCGTCGGCATTACTACCTCCTGTGCTATAGATTTCTTCTTTGCTGTCTATAGCTAAATAACCTTTCAGAAATTCCCGAAACAGAATAATTATCATAATATTGTTCGATGTATAGACTCAACAATCTTTTGTTCTCTAATGCAGATATTCCTCTGCTCTCGATCTTTCCAATTTCACCGCTTAACAATCCGGTGCAATAGAGTTCGGCGTCTAAAAGAAACACGTTCCATTCGTCGCACCCCTCGATTCTCAGTAAATTTCTCAGAATGGCGAGCTGCTCGCGGGGTGCTCTGCAGTGGATGTTCTCAGAGGCCACAGCTGCTGGACGAACGTTACCTACAAAGTCTCTACTGGTATTGCAATTCTTACTGTAATTATCATCTGAAAATATAGCTTGGACTCTCTCCTTTTCAGATTCACCACCTTTTTGAAACAAATATTCGAACACCAACTTGACAAAAAGTAACCTTACAAATCTGGTTTTTATAAACTTTCCAATATATATATCAATTATGTTATTTTTAACGAATCCCAGCCAAATATCTCTCATTTCGGGGACGGCAAGCATTTCAAGATCTAGCCTATTTTTAAAACTAGATATATTTCCTGTACTATAGAAAATGTACCCAAAAAAAGCGAGCTTTGAACTTGTCCGTTATACGAGGAAGAAGTGTATAGTCTTTATAGTTAGTAAATTCTCGAACAAAAAGCCAGTTCGAAAAGAGAGCAAAGCTCAATTTGCGAAATTGGTGTTGACATTCCTCTCTCAAAATTTTTTACATAACCAAAGGCATACAACCAATGCATACTAAACCAATAAAATTCTACAATATTGTTTTCCTCATCCTCTTCCATTTCTAAATCTTCCCGTTGTGTTTTTTTGAATAAAACTTCTATATTCTGCTTAAATAAACAATCCATGTTTAGAAACGTCTTATTTTCATTGTCGTACTCCTTTTCGGACTTCTTTTGAAGAATGTGTTTTTTGATAATTTCACAAGCCCAATGAGGTCTTATTTTTTTTTTCCTCTTTCCTGACATCCAAGTTAGAACCAATAGTGCTGAGAGAGTTAGGAAAGAATTGTGATCTAAATATGGAACACTGGAAGTGAGAAGAAATAAATCTTGCCAATCGAAACAGACAACAGATATAGGAAGGAATTTCTGAATGATATATAACTAACTCAATCACTGAACTCATAATAATTATTATTAATAACAGTATAATCTGGTTAGTACTTGGATGGGTGACCGCCTGGGAACACCAGATGCTGTTGGCATCCCTACGTCAAGTGGGGTTGGTGGAGGATTAGTGCCCCTCCCTGTAAAACAATTAACTCTAAGCCCTTGGCCACCCTGTCTGGGATACATGGCGTCTGGAATGAATGAATGAATGAAAAACAGTATAATTGCTACATTTAAGTATATATTCTTTTATCGAAGAATCTATATTGATTAGCATCTCGCCAAAAGTTATGGGTTTCATCAAATTACTCTCTGTAAGTATTTCAGTGAGAGAAACTACAATCATCTTTTCAAATCTTTCTAAATGGTAAGATTTAGACGCTCTTTTGTATTCTCTAACGTTTTGCCATATATCATTGAGAGGATTAGACAAACCGTTGTGAAATATTAAATACCACATAGAACACTTTGGATAGAAATTTAAACATTTACCACCCTTGTGTTGATGAGGAACGGGTGAGGATAAAATAAGTTCATCAACCCCATTGTTATATTTTTCTAAAATATTATCTTCATAAAAATTCCAGTCGATTTCTTCAAAATTATCATTATTATTATTATTATTTTTAAATCCTAAAGAATGTGAGATCACTAAGTACAAGCACATCAGAATAAAGCTGTTGATAATTGATTGCTCTCATAAATTCGAGTATAAAATTAGTTTTTATGGTTAGGTAAAGATCTGAGATTTTATGGTTGCACTGTCTGGGTAAAAGCGTATTTTTTTCTTGAAAATATATAGCGAGATTAAAGGGTATAATATACTTATCTGTAAGTGCTGCTGATTTTTTATCAAAGATAAAAGGTATATTTTTAAAGTTTTCGGCAAATTCTTGCCAAAAAGTCTCATTGTGTTGTCTCACTGTGAGAAGTTAAAAGTGGGTGAACATAATCGCCACTATTTATCTCATTCTGAAAAGACTCCATGATGCATGATTTACACATATATTTGGTCGACGTATGGACGAGAATTTTTTCTTCCAGAAATTTTTTTTCAAAATGGCATTTCAATAAAAAATTTTTAAACTCATTTCAGATTTTCTATATTCCTATCACAGAGCACCATTTCCCTGAAGTATTCTAAAGGGCGGGAAACTATATTATATCTGGCAACAAATCTGTTGGCCATTATAAAAGCATAATAAAAGAAGACGGTACTTACCCTATCGTAGTATCTAGGATCACAAAAAGATGCTGTTTCTTCCTCTTCTTTTTCTTTTTTTTTTTGTCATCTTTTCCAGAGTTAACAAAATATTACAGTCTTGGTTCATTACGTAAAAAGAGACGATGCAGGCATATAAATCAAAAATTATTTTTCTGAAAAAAAAAAATCTTTCCCGAGTATTTGTTTTATAATTAAAAAATTTTCCGTTTTTCTAATTTCATTCATTAGGTAAAAGGTTTGATCGTCTTCTAGGAAAAGGTATTGCCCTCTTAAAATGTATTCCATTTTCAAAAATAGTTCCTGGCAGTCGTTCACCAGAGCGAGACCTATATTTGTGTATACTATATGTGGGTATAGAAGTATTGTAGAATCTTTTTCCAGTAAAGTAGGCATATAAATTTTCGAAGCTATACTCTTTCCAGAGAAGGGGAGATTTATGTTTTGAGTCCCACACAAATCTAATTCAAAACCCTCAACCTTTAAAGAAGATATGAATTGGTGTATTTTTTGTCGATGCTCATTAAATTTTTCTAGACTGTTGCGATAATCTTCAAAATCTTTACCTTTAATATAAAAAAATATTTTCAAACCCTGTAAATTAACCTTTGATAAGAAGAAATATCAAAATAACAGTTTCCCCCTTGTTCATATTGTGAAAACGAAGAATCAACATCTGATGCATAAACTAATTTTTCCAGTTCGCTACAATAACTTTCACAAAGTTCGTCTAAACCCTCGATGAGAAGATTCATGAGTTTGATAATCGTCAGGTATTGATTTATTTCGTCGATTCCTTTATATTTACAATCAAATTCCCAACAGAAATATCCATTGAGTATAGTACTGACCTCATTCGACAAAACAGCTTTAGTATCCATTGCTCGAAATTCGTGTCGATTAAGTCATTTAATTTATTATAAATTTTCTGAACGGTATTAGTATAATTGACTTCCTTGCAGATCAGTGTCCTATTTTCTTTTGAATAATTTATTTTAACGGTATGTAATGTTGTAGAATCCATTATAAAATACTCTAGTCTTTGCTTTACACACTCTTCTATTATTTCCTTGATAGATTTTATTTCTTTCCCGCCGGTTATATTCAATAAGTGCACTAAATCTGGTTCATGGTGATACTCTTTCTGAAAATCATCTTCATCTTCTGTTATTTTCTTTAAATATTCACTAAGTAAATCCTCTTCCATATTTACCACTAAAGTTTTCCTCCTTATTGATTTTATGTTTTTCTAAAAAAAAATGGCAATAAATAACTTTAAAAATGTTGAGATTTGTCGAAAATGAAAGCAATAGTTTTCTATATTAAAAATATAAATATTCTTATGGCATTAATAACGACAATATTTGAAAACTGATGTGAAATATCATTTATTTTTCTATGGTATGTCAAACGAAGAGATTCATGTTTTGAATAATATCTGGGATTTAATTAATAAAAATTCTTATAAGAATGTTTCACTTCTGATATTTAACCGAGATTTAAGTAGACTCTACACGGATTATTTCACGAGAATAACTGTGATTACAAATAGAGCAACGGGTTGTGAGATGTTGACCTCAATCAAGAATAAAGTACATTCTTTTAAAAAAGATGGGCCGAATATAAAATCGATCATCTTAAGTGATGTTCACGGAGAAGACATTTTGTATAATTTTGATGAGTCGTTGTCCAAATTTTTATCAACTAATACATCAGAAAGTGATATTATAATATATAAATAATTATTAACCTCTATTAAAAGAATATTATAAAAAATGGGCGTTATAAATGGAGGTTACATACTTGGAAAAGTTGATACATTCTCAAATTCTTCATCTATTATGTCATAAATAACGATCCTATACTCGGCAAATCTCTTTGCCTATTTGATTTTACTGGGATTGTATATTCTGTGAAATGTAGTAGTTATCATGTCCTTAAACCATTACATTGAACAACTTTCTATAGTTCAACCATTGGTATCGATAGAGGAAACACCTTCACTCCATCCCAATCTACCGCCTTATGAGGAACTTCACATGTTTATAAAAAAAAAAAAAAAAAACCTATACTGGGAAAAAAATAATTTTGAATTTGCCCAAAAATTTGTCTATAATGAAAAAAAAAAATCCAGATGAGAACTTGATATTAAAACCTTTTTTATTATGAAAGAAATTATTTTTAAAATCAGAACATATCTTAAAAATGTAGATGACATCAGCAATATAATCCTTTTCATAGACAAAGGGGAAATTGGACTGAAACAGAAGGAGAGAGAGCGAAGGAAAAATACCAAAAGGGAAGTTCAATCTCTCAGTCCAGATGACTCTATCGATATGGAGCACGCTCTTAGGGCAATCCACGAAAAAATTCCCATATCTACCTTGTTGAGTTTTCTTTTAAACGAAAACAATATTAAATTGATCTGTTCAGAACTAACTTAAAAGAAATATCGTTGGCAAAATATAAGAATAATGAGGCAGATGTTGATATGAATAGATTTGCTATCTATTTAAACAGTGATATAATTAATAGTGAAGAAGTTATAATTAAAGAAATTTATACCTATATATTTAATTATGATAAAACTATTAATATATCAAGAAATTCCTGGATAAAAATTATTACTTCCACATCTGCTCTATCTTTAGATAATATTGTTATGTTTGGAATTGATATTGATATACCCTTTTTTTTCTTAATGAATTTACCAGCGTCAAAAAAATATAAATTTTACGTTATTCAGTCGATTAAAGCCCACACAGATCCTGTTACCAAAAAAAAATATAATATAGTTTTGTATGATTTAAATAAATTAAGTTTAACATTAAATAGCTTAACGGCAACCTGTCTTATGCTAGCAGCCGGATCAGATTATTCTGATCCGTTTTTCTCCACCAGCAATTCTCAACACTTTCAAAATTATATTAGCCATTTTATTTTTAACCCAGTATTGTTGTATGTGCTACAGAAACATAGGTCTAATTCAAAACGATAAAAAATGTACTCTTTGTGGTAAAAACATTCCAGAAGTTATAATGAAGATGGCTTATAAAATTTTAACGTGTATGGATGGAGTGAGTTATGGGGTTTTACCGAGGTTTCACTTACATACTTCTTCCGATCTATTCAGGAATATTGCTTTAATAACAGCATGTATGATTTCAACATTATAAATTTTTAAGGAAAGATCGGAAATATTTGTGCAAAAAGAACATTAAGCCAGATGTTAATAATATGTATATGTGGTTTGAATTATTTTATTTTATAAATTTATTTATTATTTCAGTTTATTAGATAAAATACCAATAGCACATCTCAGCAAGATTCCAACAAAAATATTATTTTACCACACTTCTCTTCTTGTCAATTGGCCTGTATCAGAAAATTGTCCAAAAAGGTAATTTTTGTATATCAGATCACTATATAACCACTCCCTCGTCCGATCGGTGGTTGCTGCACATCGCTTAGAAACTTTTTCTGGTTGAATAAATTTATAATACAGGGATACGACCAAATGGTTGTATATAACTCTTAGGTGTGTCACGGGGTTTTTATAATATCACGGTGTTTTTAAAATAAATGCTTAAATATTATTTGATTGATAATAATATTCAATAATATTGAAGAGCAGAGACAATGATTGTCTTGCTACATTAAGCAACGATTACTTTACGCAGACTTGCTACTATTCTCTAAGATCGAGAATTTATAAACTTTCTCAACAGTACACAGCAGAGACTAATTACTCACAATTGCTGAATTACTGTACTGTTAGCCTCTGGAGAAAGTTACTTCACCCCTGACAATAAATAACTAATACTAATAATAATAACATCAGGTTCTTGCTGATGCATTAACTCCTGGCACAACGGATTTTAAGTTAATACAACAAGACTGGTCTAAGTACCAGTTATGAAAGCAAACGTTTATGCCAGCTAGGAGCTATATGGAAAATAAGCTTAATTTGGATTAAATGAAACAAGATTTTACTTTACATTGAGCTCAAGAAAGGAACTGTTAAATTTATTAATCACAAAAAATAAATTTAACGTTACAATTCAAATCAAATTAAATGAGACGCACTCACTCACTCACACAAAAGCTAAATACTTACGTCTAGGAAAAAACACCTTAACTAAACTCTTATGACTACAAAATACAAAAAGGAAATACTAGTCAATGAATGCGGTGTATCACCCAAAGCTGGAGAACTAAAGGTGGGAGCTTAAAGAAACTGTAAGTGGAGTTTGGGTACTAGCTGACCTCTCGCACTGCTGCACAGGTCCTGTCTCCGTCACAGCAAACACTAGACTGAATTCAAATGCATTGTATGGACAGGATGCACAAGCCACCGGAAGAGGGCGTGGCTAACGGTTTAGGCAAGCAGAGGCGAACGATAAAGAAACAATTGTATATCGCTCAGTAGAGCACTTAGTGACGTGCATTAAATCGGTCACTTTTGAAAGTGACGAATGTTTTGAAACGTATACTCCGAAATGGAGAGAGAAACGGTTAGCTGAGCGATATACAGTGCGTTTTCCACTAATAGTTCGTGGCTTCTCACAAAAGGGAAATGTCGCGAATTGATTCGTGACAAGGTGAAAAAAATAATTTCACCTATCTGGTTGGCGGTTGGTTGCCCACCGAAGGGTTGTGTTAAAATAAAGTTTTTTTAGTGAGTGAACAATTTAAAGGAAAAATGCAAATTTTTATAAAAACAGGAAAAACCATTACAATAGATGTAGAGACTTCAGACACTATTGAAAATGTAAAAAAAAAAAATCTGTGAGAAGGAAGGCATACCACCAGATCAACAAAGATTAATTTTTGCTGGGAAACAATTACAAGATATAAATACGCTACAGGATTATAATATTCAAAAAGAATCTACAATTCATTTAGTCTTAAGATTGCGTGGTGGTTTTGAATAAATTCAGATGATTTATTAAACTTCTTCCAATGGTTTTTTTTATTGTAAGAATTTTCATCATTGTATTTTAAAATAGAATAAATAAAGGTTGATAATTTTTTATATTTTGGTACATATATTTCAAGTTCACTATTCCAAATAAAATTTCTATTCAAATTATAGACACCCATTTTTATTTATGACTGATGATAAAATTGCAATTTTTAAATTTGGTATATTTTTGGAAGAGAATCTGTTTAGAAATAAAATGTTTATCACTGGATTCTATTCTTTCACTACAAATCCAACATTACCAAACATTACACACTGGGCATATTATAATCATCCAACCAAAGTATTTTTAAAGGGTGAAGGCCATCCACATCCCGGGCAAAACACCCTTCTAGTATTTGGATAATTACTTTCAATAGTCATACTCCATAAATGTTCAGTTTCAATACACGACTGACAATAAAATCTATTTCCATTGAGTAGGGCTAAGATTCTCCTCGTTTTTGAATCTTCATCTTGTAGTTCCTCTTCGTCTTCTTGTTCCTGTTGATATTCATATAGAACATCTGGAGGTGGTACATCACGTAAAAGCTCCTCAACCAGCTCATGGTTGGATGACCCAACAGACATTGCATAACAGTATTTACAGAAGGTAACCGCATCATGATTTTTGGATGGGTTTTTATCTGGACATATAATAGATTTCCATATCTTTCTAATACATCCTACAAGTCCTAACCATAACAAACGATAGATTCCAATAAATTTCTCATTAGAAATTAATCTTTTTTTTAGGATACCTCTGCATCATTTTATTTATGTTATCAATCTCCATGCAACTGTTCTTTCAAAAAACATTTCAGAAAACTATTTATGAGGCAAACAGAAGAGATATTAATCTGATACAAAAAATTCTTTGTATACTCCATAGCAAACTTGGGGATGCATTCGTGGCAAATTCGGGCTGAACAAATCGATCGAGACAGAGGAGCTTCCAAGTTAAAAATTCTCGAATGGAGTGGGATGATCTCATCCAGTCTGAATTCCTCTCTGAGACAGTAGCAACACCTGTATTTTTATATATTATATCTATCAACTTCTTCCTGAATCAAAGAGAAAATTTCCTCGGAATTCTTGACAAGACTAGTGGTTTCTTCACACAGCAGTTTTTTAATAGGTCGTATTTTCGTTTCATAAATTATAATATTTTGAAAAGTTTTTTTTGCTCATAAGTAAGTCATCATCGCCGAAGATTATTTGTTTTAATCTGTCTAATTTATGATTATCGTCCAGTAACATCTCTCCGTATTCGGAGAAAATTAATCATTTTTTTATTTTTTAATACATGTTCAATTATTCCAAAATGTTGAGAATCCAATGGATAATTCTGAAAAAGAAAAGATAACGTGCTGATTGTTCTATCTATTTTTGAGAGATACCATTGATTACTTGAATCAAAATCAATTATTATATCGTTAGTCTCTTGTATATATAAAAAACTTGTTTTATCTCTCTCCTCTTTTAGTTTATGAATGTTAGTGAGCAGGAAAAATAAACTTTCAAATGGGTTTAATGGACTTTCGAGGTTACAGAGACTAAAAAGTTTATTAACATTTAAATCTCCTATAAGTGAAATCATTATATTCCCTCTGTCTAATAATTCTTCACAAAAAATCGATATGAAAGTGGATCCACTTTCGAGCAGCGTCCCCTTATCTATAAAACTATAATTGGAGAATGAAGGGTGACCCTCTACGAATGCAGTTTTAAGATCGTGTGTGTCTCTATCGATTAAAGCTAGATACGTAACAGGAATCTTTAAGGGATCATTTTCCTTGAAATGTATTAAATAGTCTTTTAGATATCCCCCCCCCAATAGTATTCTCTTGCATACCCTGAAAATTAATATTATTACAATATACTGGGAAAATAAATTTCCATAAAATACTCAATCCTATTTCAAAAGTTTTCACATCCGCCATTAATGCTCTGAGTACATCACCTATCAGTATTGTGAGCATTTCTCTTGTTGTGTAAGAACCATTCCAAAAATAAAGGTATAGATAAATATCAAAAGTAGTCTCTAACTGAATGGCTAATAACATATTTCCTGGGGTCTTCTTTAGTAAATTAATCAACAAATTCAAAAAATATTCAGAATATCCATTATTGTAAATAAAGGATCTTGATAATTTATAAAACAATTCTTCCTCACTCTGAATCAAAACACCATCAAATTTTATGGAAATGGAGCTATCGTGTAGAATAAGGAAGAAATTTATACACCAACACTCTTCCCTTGTTGCATGATTCTTCATATAATTAATAGCTGATTGTGGTCCCGTTTCGTCCATTACCGTTATCTTCCCTCTATACCATACATTGAAAGTTTTAAAATTATTTTTTCCTTTTTTCATTATAGGAGTTTCTTATACATATATATCATTTTCAGAATAAATAATCACAAAATTTTTGTATATTATATTATTTGTCAATATGTTGAAACATTTGATTAAAATGGGAATAATTCGATTTTGGAGGGGGCTATTTTCCTCCAAAATAAAATAATTTTTAAATTTTTGGCATAAAAAAGAATGCTGAGACATAGTTTTTGATATAAAGATCAACCATTAAAAATATTTATTTTGTTGAAATAAACTGAAAATAGCCAATTATGAAAAAAAAATATGAAGGGTGGAAGAAAACATTTTTTTTTTTTATTATCCAGAAAGAAAAAAAAACTTACATTTGGATTCTAAAAAATGTTTTTTTAACTTTTCAACTGTAGATAGAATTTAGAGTTATTATATCCTGAGCAGAATTATTGTTATTCCTTATATTTAAAACGCTGGAACTATTTCTATCAGGTACAATACTAGATATTTTATTTAAAATTTTTGAATTTTCTGTCTAATAAATATTCAAAACCACTGGTAATGTTTTATATTTGTCACCAAATATATCACTCAATTTTTCAATAGGTTTTTTCCTTTCATAAGAATTTTTCTGTAGGTTATCTTTTGAAAAATGGAAACTATCTCTGAGGGGAAAATTGAATCTAGTCGATTCATTATCAAAGGTTAGGGAACTTGAGAAGGGATAAAGAAAGAGAGTTGAGAAGAGGTTATCTGCTGGACGGTATAGGGATTCTATAGATGTAGAAGAGGGAGCCAGAGGCCGAAAAGTAGATCCAGAGATATTATGATTCCATTTCTGATACTGAGTGTAACATTCATTGATCCGTTCAACCTCTTGTTTCATTTTTTTGACCAAAACCAAGGATTTATTGTCTCGATCCTCGGTAACCAATTCGATTTTTTTTTCTAAGTCTGCCAAAGTTTCATAAGAATCGCTAATGAAGCTTTGAAACATTCTTATTTTTATGAGTAGATGTAGCGACGACATTCAGAAATGTTGTGGCTGGGCTGAGAGCATTAATTAGACATGCTAACCCGTTAAGATAATTATCTTTTCTGATTAAATTGTCAAGAATAATTTCTTTTTCATTGCAATAAACCCCTTCTCTTCTCGAGGGGGTACTCATATCTAAACTGTTTTCAAAGGAGGCGAAAAGATGTGATTTTTCCACTTTAATACTCATGCGATGTATTGTAGCGTTTGTGTGCGATAAGGTTAGAAGTGTGGGCACAATAGCATCTGACCATAGGTACACCACTTCCTCCTCTAACTTTTTCTGGAGCTGGGAATTTACAACTAGTCCAGAAGCCATAGTTGGCATAGATACCAACAATTTGGCTTGTTTTGGTATAGTTAGAATCAGAGTCTTATTTGAATGCACGGCAGATTCCCCATTAAGTTCTTCATTTGGAAGGAGGGAGGAAAGAAGATGTTGGTCACCATCTAGATTGATGGAGTATAGTGCGCTTAGTGACTGTATTAAAGTGGATAGAAGAAATCCAACATTTCCTATTACGTACTCAGCATTTTCAGTAATGATTGTAGTATCGGGATGAGCAATAAACTCGGCGAGAGATTTATGTTTTTCGATGAGATAATTTCTAAATTCTATCTCTCGAAGTATAATAGCCGTAACTGCTTGGTTATAGACGAAAATAATTAAGAGGTGTAGGATTCTGAAAATACAAGAATCGTCTACTGTCATTTTCTTTTTCACACCCAGATGTGATAAATCAAACGATCTCGAATTTGAGAGACCAAATTTCAGGAAAAGCTCTAGGTGTGTGAAATGCTATTATCTTTTGAGATATGTAAGGCCCGTACTCCCTTACATCCTTATCGGTGATAACTCTCGTACGAGTAGAAATCGCTGCCTCCCTTTCCTCGTGGTGGTAGACAAACGGACAGGAACATTTAACTCTGCCGGAAATTAACCGGAGAATATCGAGAGGTTTGGCATAGATTTTTTCGAAACGTCCTATGTTCCTTGTAAGTGACTGTTTGTCACTCACCGAGATTAGAAGAGAATCGCAGAGGGCAGAATTTGTCTGAATCTTGCAATCTCTATTCACAATTCCCTGTGATAACAAAAAGTTAGTGAGTATATGAGGTATATCTTTTGGAATGTTAGTGCAACATTTCCGTTGTTTGACCAGATACTGAGTTCCCAAGACTCAATCTTGGGCAATCTCTTTATAGTGATCTTCCACAATAAGGGCATGAGAGAGAGAGAAATTCGTTTCTGTTCTCGAAAACACTCATTCTGTCTGATGAGCCCAATTTTTCTCTAACCAACTGATTAATATTTCGAGGAAAAGTTTGGCCAGAAATCTCTTCTAACTTATAGGCGGTCATAAACTGAGAGAGAAAAGAAGTTTTGGTGAGTCTGTTAATTACATCCCTTTTCAATCTGTCGTAATTGGAAATTTCGCCATTATTTGTCATCATTTTCTTAAACAGAGAAGAAAAGTTGGTTTCATCATTAGGACAATAAAAAACCTCTCGTTGATAAGAGAAAATTATCTAATAAACTTCCACATCCTATCTTGCAGTAAGAAGCAAGGGCACCTGTATTACTAAAATGACTTAGAAACCTCTTAAGATGTGGTTCTTTTTCGCCATAATTGATAAGGTATTTTTTACCCAAGTCATCGATATGATTTTTTACCTTTTCCAGGTTTAAATTTAAGGAAGAGAAGGGGTTTTCCTCATTTCCCGTTGAAGAGGATGATAGAGAATCGATCATTAATGTATTGATGGCTCCTCCGACAAACATTCCGAGTGGTACCCCCCCCCCCTCATCATCCTCATCTTTACGTTTATGGACCGTTTTCTCGAGATATTTAGTCAGTTGGTATTGGGGGGTTGTATTATCTAGATTAAATCTCATTGTATTTAACGACCTTTTGGCATTTTTTTCCATTATAGAGTACGGTTTATCGTCCCATATATTGAATTGCTTCAAATGCGTTGATTCTTTACTATAGTCGGCTAAACCCAGGTACCTTTTGATGGCCTTTGTCGTTTCATTTTGAATTATACCTACTACAATAGGATTGACTTTTCTATTTCCTCCTGTGACGGAGTTAAGGGCTTTTTGAAGATACTGAGAGAAGGTGGATTCTGTCTCCTCTATTCTCATTTTTTGATTTCTGAATAATTTTTTATTAATATTAGAAAGTTGTTGATTGATAAAGGTAGGTGTTAAAGAAGTATTGAGATTGCAGTTGGGATAACAGATTAAAGTGGCATCAGTATTTAACTGGGAATAATTACTCCTATTATCTTCTCTCTTTCTAACAATCTCACCTAATCTCCTCTTTTGGGTGATGTCGACAATTTGTTCTTCATTGTTCTTTCTCAACATTAAGATATCGTCCCTGACACTTGCAAAACTGAAATTCTCATCCTTGCAAGTAAAAAATAAATAATCTCTATTCGGTTCGAGTCTGGCTAGAGAAGCCGTCAATGTATTGAGTTGATTTACGTTGTTGTAAGTATTGGTATCAAAAGATTTGGTAATTAATTTACGAAATTCTAAAAAATCTTGTCCACGAGTGTGTAAAAGTTCTGAAGTTGGTAGGAGAATAGTTCCTTGTTTAATAATTTTTAAATGCGGTTTATAAACCAAAACTGTTTCGTGTCAAATGTTAAATTTGTGATTCTGATCAAGGAGAAGCTCGCTGTTATTGCTGTCGTGTTTACAGTGCTGAATGAGAGACCTCAGAAATTCTCCGGGTTCCTTCAAACCCACAACATCTGCAGTCAAATTCGTTTTTCGTTTTCTGAACACGAGTTTCCAGACCAAATACTTTACTGACACATCCATCGCAAAGGCCGGAGATAATTTTGCTGGGTGACGCCATGTCTTTTGAAATCTCGGGATAGAGATAGTGCAAGGGTTCTATAAAGCAAGAGGAAATTTTTCTTTGTTTTTTCATTTTATTTTCTTCAATATCTCTTTTCATCTCATGTATATTTAAAATATCCTTTTTTGGTATAATCATCTTATTTTTTATAATTTTTATAAAGATTCCTAATTCTTCTTTACTTTTATTAATATACTTATCTCTTATATTCAGTATAACACTCTCTGTTTCTCTTTCTGTTTTTTTGTCTTTCCTCCTCATATTTTAAATACGTTTCTTCGATATTTTTTTTTTCTTCTTCGAATCTCTCTATTTCTTTATTAATTTTTATTATATCTTGTGATGATGTATCTGTAATTTTTATAAGGTCTGTTTTTTTTATTTTCTATTAGGTTCAAAATTTCCCTCTTTCTCTGATCTAATTCTTCTCTTTTTTTTTTTTATATTCTGTATCAATATTTATGTTATTTTCTTTAATTTTTTTGGAAGCCGTTTCCGTATACTCTTGAATTGTTCGTTCATACAATTCATTTATTTTTTGGATTAAACTGGTTTTATTCTCTTCAAATTTTTCAAATAATTTTATATACTCTGTTAAAATATCCTTTGGTAGATTATACGGTTCCGGTATGGATAAAATAATTCTTTCTAATTCGTTCATAAACATATCAATATCAACAATAATTATATTGAAATCTTCTAAGAAAGATTCAGAAGAGCAATTTATATTTTTTATTTTATTAATGTGATTATTAATATTTTGGAGTTGATCATCCAGTAATCTTGTATCTAAATAAACTGAGGTATCCATCTGGTTTCCTTGTTCACCATCCCCTTCCTTCTCCTCTTCCTCCTTCTTTTCCTCTTCCTCCCCCTCATTTTTAGATATATTATCCAATAAATTACGACTATTATGATTAGTATAACAAAATAAGCTTTTTAATTCCATTAACGAACATGCAGTTGAAAATTCAACATTTTCCACCCTAAACTGAAAGAGATTTAAAGGAAAGTCGATGCTTTGGTTTGGCTCCCTACTGTAATGTTCTGAGGCGAGGAGGGAAGACAGAAAAAGGGGGGATTTATTGGTCGACCTCGAGGATATATCATTCCTGTATATTATATCATTTACGAAATTATTTCGGGATATTTTTTGGAAAAGTTTATGCTAAAGGTAGTACCATCTAACCCATATTGCACAGCTCTTTGGATGGTGTTTTCCAAAAGAATTTCTTTCAATAATTTAATGCTTTCATGTTGTTGAAGATGGTTTAATAAATTTTTGTAACATTTATCAAGATTCTGCTTAATATGCTCGGTATAACTAATGACATCCTTTAAGGACCCTTCCAAATGAGAGAAATTCTGATCTTTTAATTTGTTCCACCATTCCTCCCAAGCACCTCCACTGTTATTTTGTTTCCATATGAATTCTAATATTCTATCATCCTCATTATAGAAATTTTCATATTTTTTAATTTTTGATAGTCAATTTGAGAGTTCGTTCTCAACATACTTCAATGTCTGTAATCCTATGAAATTTATTAAATTTTCTTTATTAACTATTTCTGTAATGGTTTGAAAAATATTAGTACTGGTGGATTCCTCATATTTTTTTAAAAATTTTACCATATTCTATCTTCTCTTTTAAAGGATCAACTTCTCTCATCTTATTTAATTCTTTTAAATCTATAATAATATAATATTTAGGAGATTCTAAGAAGAAAGAAAAAGGTGAAATAATATTATTAGTAATAGGATGTTCAGGATTAATTAAAGGTAATAATCTCTCATTAATTAAATTTTGATGATTTAGTAAAAAATTTTCTACCTTTTCATTTACCCTCTGGTAGGGATTATTTAACATATGATTATCAGGAAGCGAGTGTTCACTAGATAAGTCCATAGCTCCACTAAAGGGAATAGAGGGAGGTTCCTTACTGGCATTCATTACTCTTCTTTTGATATTGTTAATGATTTCGTTCTCTTCATAATCAATCATAGGAGGAGATGGAAGCACTTTACCCTTATTTAAAACCAACCTGGTTAACTCAGTATCTGAACCACAAAAATATTTAACGGCGCTGATTTTATTTTGTTCTGTAAACTTCCTCCCTTCATGGTTCAAAGTCTTAGCAAGCAAGAAGCAAGAGATTATTCCACTTGTATTTTTCACCGTATCTACAAATGCAGTTGGTGAAACCATATCACATATGCTTTCGGTAAACTTTAAACGCGCTTTGAGTAGAGTGTCAAATGATGGTACCCTTCGACCTTCACCATGTTCGATTTCTTCTTGAATTTCTTTTAAAATTTCAAATAACCTTTCTTTTCTTTGAAGAAGATTTTCCATGCGTTTTTTCATATTCTGAGTGTATGATATGTTATAATTAAAGGCTAATATAAGTAAAAAATTTAAATAAGAAATAGGATCTCGATCATAACAATTTATAATCAATAATATCACCATAAAAAGGAATAGGGTTATCCTTACCCCATCTCACTCGATCAGGAGAGACGATATTCAGAATTTTTTCGCCATCACTTTTACAAACAATAGATAGATTGATTAAATTATCTAAACTTGGTTATTTATATTTCTTGTAGTATTAATTATCCCATTGTATAAATGATCAAAAAGTATATTATATGATTCTATATTTGTTTTAATCTTTTCAACTGTCATCATTTTCATCACCACTACTACTGCTGCTACTGATTGGAGCAGAAATAGTATTATAAACCTGATATTCACTCCCCTGAAGAAATCGTCTTAAAAATTTATCGGGATTTATTTGAGAGTGGATTATAAAGTTATCACCGGCGGGATGAACAGCAAGTTGATTTCTCTCTCTATTAACGATATCAGTTATCATATCCATCTTTGATATGAATTTTCTACATTTTTTCCCCCAAAATGACTTTGGACCTTCATTTAATAAAAGTCTGCCTTTTATGAGTTTTGGAATCTGGATAAGGTTTTTCCCTAGTGTAGAAATAATCGTATCTTCACTATCGAAGGGAGAAATTAGGTAAGTATTCATACATCTTCTGTCTCCTAGTAAGGCCAAAAAAATTTCTATTAGGACATTACATCTCTGATCAATACTGGATGCCTTAATTTGTAACAAAAATTTCAGAGTATAAAGACAATGCCAATCTGTAAAATTATTCACCTCATAATCGAGGAATCTCCTGATATCTCATATAATCTTTATAATTTTTACCCATTATTAAATTATGACCCGCTAAATGAGTTTCAACTAAATCTACTCTATTAATCAGATCAGAAGGATATTCTGTAATTGCTCTTGTGGATATTTTTTTCTTATCACTGGGGAAAATAGATAATTCTTCAATCTCTTTCGCTTAATAAAAGTACTATTCTCATCTTCATATTCATCATAATCGTAATCATCAATCATAAAATTAGGTATTTTTCTTATATTTGCAATCAATCGTTTTGCCAATTCTCTTTCCAACATTATCATCATTTTTAAACACTAAAATGGCCATTTCATAACCTAAAGAACATAAATCATGAAGAACGTTTTGCATGAGTTCTAATTGATTTTTCGTATTAAATATTTTTTCAATCATTAGGTCGATAAGATTTTGAAATTTCTTTCCAGAAAATGTAAAACCGTTATCCAACTTCGTTTTCCTAAAATTCCAACTTTTCTACCTTTTCCATATCAATATGGTTGATTCATGAATATAATTATAGGCATACTTGTGAATATAACCAAGAATCCGAGTCTGATACTGTCCTTTTTATTAATGAATTGATTCATAACTGATAATCCCTCAAAGAGATTTATAAAATGAGAAGGATCATTTGTAAAGTTTTGAATGAACGATTTTTCCATATTAAAAGAAAGTAGAGTATTACCAGAAAAGTTTGTGATATTTGGGATCTCGCTCATCCTTTTAGCTTTCAAAAGAGATCCCATAAGGCATTGATTCCTAGGACTAAACACAGACAATATAGACAATTCTCTAGGTATGAAATCGGCCTCTCTACGCCTCCAAAGCTTGATAATATTGTAAAGTAAAATATTTAAACTTTTTTTAGTAACTGACCATTCCCTTTTTATATTTTTTATTTTTTTCTTCTAATTTATCTGGTAAAGGAATAATTTTTTTATTTTGCACTAATCTACATAAATATAATTCTAATGCTTGAAATAAATTTTGTATGTTGAACCAAATTTTTACTCATAATTAATGATTCTATTTCACTGAAGTCAATCAGTGAATAAATACCATCCTCTTCTTCATCTTCATCCACAACTACCACAGTCTCAAACTGAGGTGGTGGCTCCTGAGGAGGTGGTTGTTGACCAAAAAGGAAATTTCTAACATTCCCCATAAAACCGGCCTCAGGAGCGGGAGCTTGGGGTCGCTGTCGTTGTACATATTTAAATTGTAATGAAGAGGAAAATGGTTTATTTATGTAACCCTCTTTTGAAAGGGATAAAATTACCTCTGTGGCTTTAGGCACATCTTCTGCTAAAGAAATAAATTTTTCTTTAACTTTCTGCATTTTACTTATAAATTATTTATTTAGAAAATTAAAAATATCTATAATCTATATTTAAGAAATATGTTTAATTCATCCCTTTTTTTATTCATTATATGTATAATGTTGATTATTATAGTGTATATTAAAGCACTTGGAGATAATTATTCCAAGATAGCCGTAGTAGATTTTTCTAGATCGGTTGTATACATTGACCCAAAGCTTTTCTCATATCTTCTTGATTTTAAGAAAACTGATGTAGTTCGTCTCAGTAAAATAAATATCGCTCCTGGAAATTTTTTATTTAGTGCATTTGGAAAATGTTTTGGAAATGGTGAAATTCGTACTAGAATACCCTATCAATTAATCCTGCAACAAACCAGCAAGGGTTGAAATTTCTTTTTCATATCAGATACACCTTAGTTATGTTTCTTTACAAATAAAATACAAAGGTTGATTAAAAGTAATATTTTGTTTATTCATTTATTTATTTTTTTTACCATAAAGTACCCAACTCATTATCATCTACACTATCCACAGTCTTTACCACAGCAGCACAGAGAACCTTATGCACCTCTTCAATGCTTTTGCTGGCGTCTATAATCTGTTGGAGAAATAAAAAAATTGAGATTCTACTGTTTTTTATTCAGCAAAGGTTGAAATTGTTTTTCATCTCAGAGATATATATGGTTGTATGACTACACCTTTGTCTGAGTGGGGAGAAGGGATTGTCTAGCACCCAAAAATTAAATTTATTAACAATATTTAAATTTTTAAACCTACCATCCAATAATCATCAACTAGTTGTAAATAGTTTTCTCTAACTCTGTCTTGGAACTCTTCAACCTCATAACGTTCGGTGCCATAACCATCTCTCTTCTCAGCCTGAGCAGGAGTTAAGTCCAGAAAGAGGACAAGATCAGGTCGTGGCAATCCGGAATCACTATTTTTACACCATTGTAAATTTATCCCCTGTAAAAAAAATATATAGATTTACAAATAAAATTCAACCAAAACATTTGAATCTTAATTTCTCAGACTAGAGTCATCAATCTAGAAATAATTTCTGACCATTGCATAAAAAAAATAGCCAACCTTTTTAGCGGCAGAGAAGGCGACCCCAGAGAATGCGTAACGATCGATGATAACATTAACCCCCTTCTGGATGTGAGATTGTATTAAAGACAAGAATTCCCACCTAAAAGAAAAAATATATATATATAAATGACATTTTTTTTTTTAGATTACTAGCAAAAATTTACCAGTTAACTAACCTATTGGCAGAAAAGAGAAGGTGAACAGCTCTATCGTCGAAGTTATAATATTTGTTCAAGTAGCCGTGGATGATGTCGCCGATACGGGTGCTGCATTCTGTAATCATACCATAACTCTTTAGTGGGCAACCAACCAGGTTCAGCAAGGGTTCATCTATCTTTTTTTTTTTTCAAACTCACTTACCAGGAAAGTGCAGAAGAATAGAATATCTTCCGGTTTTTGATAAATAATCCACTAACTTCTTGGCCTGTGTACTTTTGCCTGTTCTATCACAACCCTCGACAACAATCAGTGCTCCTCTCCTCTTCCCCTCCATCTTTTCAAATCTTGATACCTGTCCGAGTACTCCCTTTTTATAGCCACAAGATTATTCTGAAAAACACGTTGCTGCCCTTCCTTATATTGCGATATTAATTTTACTCTATTATTAGGGTTTATAGGATAAAAATAATGAATATAATCTAAAAATCCTATCAACATATTTTAAATTTTTAATTTTTTTAGGTAAAGATATGAAATCTGTTTGGTTGAGACTAGGTATTAACTCCACTTTTTGACCTCAAACGTACATTTTTAATATATTTCTGTATTCCAGATATTTTATCAATTCCAACTAAAATGTAATGTGGATCTTCACCAGAATTATTGGGATTATTAATACTAGTTTGCAAAGAATCATAATAGATATTGTCTTTATTATTCTCTTTCATAAGTAAGGGACGAATCGGATAGGCTCTTATTTTCTGACCCATCAAAAGCCCGGTAGATATATTGATGAACAGTTTTCGCTGTCAACTTTTTAAAATAATTTCCTACAAGAGACCTTCTCGCCATCATCTATAAATACGCCAAAGCCCTTGCCGTAGAAGCATACTAACATTACTTCTATACCATCCTTTTTCAGAGCTTCCAATTTGTCCAAGAGTTCTTTTTCATTGAGATGGAAGAGAGGGTCTTGTACCTCAAATTTGATCTGGCACTTTTTTTCATTGAGGTCGAAGAAGGGGTTTCGTGCTTCAATTTCCTTTTTTTCAAGAAGTTCTTTTATGACTCTCACATATTCCCAAATTTCTGGATGGTTATCATCGCTTACTATCAGTACAGTTGCTTTAAACGTTTCCATTCTATATTATAGTTTCTTTAATTGTGGGTAGATAATATCTCCTCACCCAATATTTGTAAGATATTTCTACATCCCAAATTCCAAGGTGGTGGAATTCAAAAATTCATACTTCCAATTATCTTTTTATTTCCAGTAATAACTTATCTTCCTTTAATTCTAAATTATAGGCTAACTTATTTTTTTAAATATTTTTAACCCTATAGGTAGTTTAGAGTTGAAGACCAAGCCATAAATTAGCCCCGGGTATGGGCTCCTGGCTGGTTTTGTGGTGTGATAGGACCAAAAGGTATTTATATATAAAAAAATATATAATATTCAAAAATCAACTTTATTAACATCCTTATACACCCAGTTACCCGCTAAGGGGTTAATTTAAAAGCATAGAAGGCCAGTTTTCGCTGTCAACTTTTTTAAACAATTCTCTACAAGGGCTTCTTGCCATCATCTATAAATACACCAAAGCCCTTGTCGTAGAAGAATACTAACATTACTTCTATATCATCCTTTTTCAGAGCTTCCAATTTGTCCAAGAGCTCTTTTTCATTGAGATGGATGAGAAGGTCTTGTACCTCTGATCTTATCAGGCACTTTTTTTCATTGAGATCGAAGAAGGGGTCTCCTACTTCAATTTCCTTTTTTTCAAGAAGTTCTTTTATGACTCGCGTGTTCCCAACTTTCTGGATGGTTATCATCGCTTACAATCAGTGCAGTTGCTTTAACCGTTTCCATTCTATATTATGGTTTCTTTAATTGTGTGAATAGATAATACCTCCTCACCCCATATTTATAAGATATTTTTACATCCCAAATTCCAAGGTGGTGGAATTCCAACATCTTGGGAAAAACTCCAAGGAGACAATGTTTTCAAGAGCTCACTGATATTTTTTCAATTTCACCAACCTAATTATAATCACCAGCCAGATAAATTGGTTAGTTGAAGTTACATAAAACATTTTTTTTTTTGAAAAATTTTGGAGATTCAAAAAAAAATCTATAGGAATGACACATCATACTTCCAATTATCTTTTTATTTCCATTAATAACTTATCTTCCTTTAATTCTAAATTATAGAAGGTTAACATTTTTTGGAATAATTTAATTTTTTTTCATAGCCCTGAATAAAGGGATTTACTACATCCTAGTCTTAACGCTTCAAAATAGGAGCAATGGGTCTCATCCATTTTACGAAAGGTTTTTCTCATAGAGAACTTCAAAGTGCACTTCTAAAACATCTGCCATATTTTCTAACCTTTTTGTCTGAAATCAGAAAGAATACAGTAATTTCCTTATCCTTTGGATTGTCTTCAGATGGTCCGAAAAATGACTGCTTCTTTATCTCCTTGATCGATGAGTGTTTCTCCATCTCCTTCATCGATGAAAAATATGAAGACTTTGGGTTGACCAATTAAGTTAGGATAGTTTTCAATGTTGAGTTTTTCGAACAATTCTCTGCAGGATGCATCATCCGATACCCTTGCCGTAGAAGATGATGATTACTGGTTTTGTGTGATCAAGATTTTTCAGAGCTTCCAATTTATCCAGAAACTCTTTTTTATTGATATCGAAGAGGGGGTCTCGTACCTCATATTCCAATTTTTCAAAAAGTTGTTTCATGGCTTTCACGTCTTTCAAAATTGTAGCTTCTTAGATTGCTTAGTAATAACACCACCTCATGTTATAAAGAGGTTTTATCTATCTAGTTGGTGGTTGGTTGCCCACTAAAGGCTTATTGTCACCTTGTTGTCACTCACTAATTTTAAAATTCCCAAGATAACACCATATTTGTTGTTAAGAATAGATTCTAGATCTTCCCCTTTCACAATTGTTGAGAAATTTTCTGTGGGGTTCAGCACATTTTGACAAAAATGCAAGCATCTCCATCTTCATCTGCAAGAAGATATGGTTTAGAGTAAAAAATATATTTCATTAGTATTTTTTTTTAAGAAGTTTTACCACCTCGATAACATTTTCATAATCATATTTTTCTTCTGTTCGTGTATTTTCATAGTTACTTTCCGGGTGAAATTTTTTTACAGTATTCTCAGATAAACAGATTTTCTCCTGTATGGGTGCATTCGTGAATTTTCATACTTCCTTTCTGAGTGAACGCTTTACTGCAGTATTTACAGATAAATGGTTTTTCTTTTGTATGAGTTCGTATATGATCTATTATTGACCGAGAAAAACTTTTCACAATGTCCACAGCCAAACCGCTTTTCCCCCGTATGAGTGAGTTTATGTCATTAGGTTCGATTTATCCGAGAAAATCCTCTTACAATAATCACAGGTAAAAGGTTTTTCTCCTGTATGAGTACGTATATGAGTCGTTAGGGTCCATTTTCGTGAGAACGTCTTCTCACAGTACTCACAAGCAAACGGCTTTTCTCCTGTATGGGTGCGTATATGAGTTGTTAGGGTCCATTTTTGGGAGAAAGACTTCTCACAGTATTTACAAGCAAACGGCTTTTCTCCTGTATGAGTGCGTTTGTGTTTTATTAGCTTTGATTTCTGTGAGAAAATCTTCTCACAATATTCACAGACTAACGGTTTTTCTTTAGTGTGTATCATTTCGTGTCTTTTTAGTGTATCCTTTTTTTTGAAGCACCGACCGCATTTGTCGCATTTATGCGGCTTGTCATGGCAATGGGTGGCTAGTGCTAGGTCTACAGAATTAGGAGAAACCTCCGGGTATTCCGGTAACTTTTTACTTTTCTATTTTTAACTTATAACACCTAAATACATTTTTACCCAAATGAGTATTCTTATGAATCTCCAACAAAGAATTTTCAATACCGCGTTCATCACAAGTATAGATTTTTTTTTGTACTGAAATCGAGGGGTTCCTCTTGAATATTACTCTCACTGGCCTGTTCTAAAGAAACTTCCATATCTATTAATTTTAAGTATAAAGAAAAAATAGTTATTACAAATAATTATTTAAAATTCTTCAGAATAAATAAAGTACACTTCTTTTTAGGTTATTTTTATAGTTTTCTCCACTGCAGGACCGGCCTATCCCTACTGAAGCAAGGACGGTACAAGTGGCTTAGGTTGTCTGGTAGAGATTGTATATAGGGGGAGTAGTTACTTTGAATGTGTGTGTTAGAACACCAGGCAATCTGCTTTCTCTTCGTATGTGATTTCTTAGGTTTGATTTATCTGAGAAAGTCTTCTTACCGTATTCAGACAAGCGGCTTTCCTCCTGTATGAGTGCATTCGTGAATTTTCATACTTCCTTTCTGCGTGAACATTTTACTGCAGTATTTACAGATAAATGGCCTTTCCCCGGTATGGGTGTGTTTATGACTTTCCATGTGTTTTACTACAGTATCCACAAGTAAACGGTTTTTCTCCTATACGAATGCGTTTATGTATTACCATGTTTACTTTGTATGTGTTTGTTTTATTAGGGTCGATTTAGCCGAGAAAGTCTTCCAACAAAGACTTGTCAATAAAGGAAATGTCGCATTCGTCACAACTATAGTTTTTTTTTCTACTGAAATCCAGAGGTTCTTCTTGGATATCACTCCCACTGGCCTGTTCCAGAGAATCTTCCATGTTCATTAATTTTAAATATAAAGAAAAGATAGTTGTTTCAATTATTAAAAATTCTTCAGAATAAATAAGGTACACACCTTTCTAGGCTATTTTTATAGTTTTCTCTTATCTGTTGAAAAAGAAAATAAAAAATTTTTTATTTATTTTTTTTAAATAAGAAGAAATCTAAAATATCATAAAAATTCCTATTTATTTACTAGCAGAATAACCCCAGATATTTTTCAGGTTATTTATTGACATTTCTTTTTCAGCAGCAAGTATAAAATTGTACCAAAATGGGTATTCATATGATCTTGCCATAAGGATTTGTTAGTAAAAAAAAAGATTACATTCATCACAGGTGAAAATATAACACTTTTTCTGGTCTGAACTCTCATTATAAATGGCCGAATCCCTTTTCCCATCTTCCGCCTTTTCCAGAGATTCCTCTTTGATCTTGATATAATCTTCCATCTCTACAGGTCTGGTGGTGTGATTTGGCTCCTCCCTCCTCTATAAAAGGCACGGTCGGTCGAATCACTCCTGCACCACAACTGTCAGTCAGAAGTTGTTCCAAATGATCCACTGGGGGGGGGGTTACTTTAGGTACCCAAGCGCGTCACCAGGCTAGCTGCTCTTCATACGAAAAATTTTTCTTTTTGTTAACCACCCCTAGAAAATCTTCGTTCCTCTCAATGTCACCAGATTATTGAAATTTATTTTGTTCCTTTTCAAAAAGATCCATAGTCCAATATATCCTTCAAACCAGTGCTTCCTCTTCAATGTTTTTATGAAGTGAATTTAGATTATGTTAAATCTGTTAATAAAAAAAATAGGTATTAGATGACTCCTTTCTTGGTTAAATTAGAAGCAAGAACTTTTCATCAAAATATCATGAAAGGTGTTTTAAATTTTTACTTTACATAGATCCTATAAAAAGAAAATTTATATTGAATTATCATATTTGTAGTTGACAGCAATTGTAATTGTAATTATTATTATCAAAATAATAAAAAAAAATGTAAAATAATCTGAATCCAAAATTTCCATTTTAATTGATTTGAATTATAGAAATGAAAAATAAAAATATCTATTAAAAAAAATAAATTTAGATTTGATGTCTTCGAAAAGTACAATGAGATCACTCCCACAGCCTACTATATTTCTTAGTAAGCCTTTAGTGGGCAACCAACCGCCAACCAGATAGATAGATCAGCAAGTACTGAAATTTTTCTTTATCTCAGGGTTATATACGACTATCTGGTTGTACGGCTACACCTTTATCTAAATTACATGGTGCGGTATTTGTGTTTTTTCTTCACAATAAAAATATTCAGCCAAAAGACCTTAATTCATAGGATTAGAGTTATTGTCTTTGCAGAATCTAGAAACGGTTTCTGAACGAAGTTGGCCACAGTCTATTCAAAAAGGTTTCACCGATTGGACCCGTCGGTGTACTACTACTGGGAGTTTGGATGTTGTGAATATCACTCTTCGCAGAGTAATGAGGAAGACCCCGCCGATACACCTTCTTTTTCTTCTTCTCGAAGAGAGAACTGATATTCTCCTAATCTAAGAGAATTCTCCAGGGAACATTTAATGTTCTTGTATCGTTTGGTCTTCGACCTCATAGACAGGCAGGCAGGCAACCCAACCATAGACTCTGAAATATGTCATATGCTTTCTCCAAATCTATGAAGGCTGCAAACAACTTTTTTCCCTTCTCTAGAAGCTTTTTCCACTAAGGATTCAAGAATAAATATCTGATCTACACAACCTCTTTCCTTCCTAAAACCTCCCTGTTCTTCTCCAACTAATTCCTCCGTTATTTCCCTAACTCTGTCAATAAGTTTCCTATTACGCCAAGAAGACAGATGCCCCTATGATTACCGCACACTTCTTCCCCCCCCTTTCCCTTTGTACAAGGGAATAATTATACCTGACTTCCAATCTTCCGGGACTTCAGCTTCCTCCCATTCCAATCTGCACATCTTCCACATCAATTCTACAATTATCTCCACACTATCAATTCCTGGGGCTTTCCCTAATTTGACTTTCTTCATTGCTTCCACTACTTCTATCCTACTGATTTCTTGCTGTCTTCTTACCTCCCTCCTTCTCCCAGCCATTCCCCAACCATTTATATTCGCGTTACTTCCATTCTCTTTGTTCAACAATTCTCTAAAATGTTCTTTCCATCCGCTCACTTTTTCTCCCTTCTCCACTCGTAATATACCATTCTTATCTTTCTCTCCCCTACTACCTTCACTGCCACCCTACCTTACTCTCTTCACTTCTTTCCAGAATATTTTAAAGTCCCTCCACTTCACACTCAAATTCCTCATCCACTCTCCTCTTATTCTCTCACTAATCTTTTCACCCGTCTCTTCTTCTCTACATATAACTCTCTTTTCCACCGCTCAACTTCTTCCACAGCCCTTCATTATATGCTTTCTTCTTCAGTGCTGTCTCACCTCTTCATTCCACCATGCTATTCCTTGCACCCCCTTATGCCTTTTTCTTCACCCCACACACCCTCTCACATGCTGCGCCTATTTTATCTGTGAATGTTTGTAAACAAACTATATAAGAAAAAATATTAAAGTGGTATTATGATAAGGAACAGATGTAACTTTTTTTTTTAAACTACACTTCAGCACAGCATTAGAAAGTGGGAAAAATAATTTCCAGAGCAAGGCTCTAACTACCCTCATCATAACAACCACTACACATATCATTATTACCACAAGCCATCATAGTAGTCACTATCACCACAACCACCTCTGCTACCACCATTATTTTAACCACAATTACCACAACCATCACACCTACCACCATTCCACACCACAATGCTCCTTTATATTCTCGAGGTTGAGAAATTAAGGTTCAAATGAAAGAACTCTTTTGGTTGAATATTTTTATTGTAAAAATGAAAAACAAATACTCTACTCTTTGCAACTAAAAAAATGGTGACAAGACAGTTTTATATAATTTTGAGATAAAAAACAATTTAAATTCTTGCTAATCTATCTATCTATCTAGTTTACCGTCGATTACCTGTTATATCTTTAGGGTTTGCCCATAAAGGTCGATTAGACTATATTTTTAATAGATATAATGAAAGGCTCATTAATAGTAAATATAGGTATTATTTGTAGTTGACTTTGAAATCAATTTAAATTTTATTTAACCTTATAACTCCTTCATCAACATATTTAGACAAAATTTCTTACCCTTAAATGATCAGGTGTATTTAAGCAATGTGAACTATAGATATTAAACTCAGAAAACTAAATGATACTTTGACAGCTTTTATACTTGGTTAATAAACATTCACCAAAGACTATATTTTTTAGTTGATTAACATCCTCAATAGTATATATTTCATCTCTTAAACCGAATAAGGATTTGTTTTTAAACGACCACATTGTAAATAATATTATAATATCTAATTTTATTTCAATAACCCTCACAAATTTACCACCGCTCCTACCCCAAAGAAGTGCAAATATAAAACTAATAAAAGAAACCATGGCAACATTTAATGAAGTTAATATATTAAAATCAAAAAAATCTTTTCATTTTTTGTACCATTACTCATACTTTTTTTTTAGATCCTCGCTTAAATCTATTGATAGAAGGTATGAATGATTTTATATTATTAAATTCTTCTTCTGTAATAGATGATGAAATTAAAGTATCATCAAATCCTTCTTCATCATCCGTAAGAGAAAGAATAAGTGAATCAATATCTATATTGCATCCCTCTTTTTCTGTGATAGAGGGAATAAGTAATTCTAAATTAGATTCCTCCATTATAATTCACTATTTGAAAATAAAAAAATATATACTATTTTAAAACATTAAAAAAATTTTTTTTTTTACTCTATTGGTATTAAATTGAAATAAAAAATTCTAAGATATAAAACATCAACCCTTGCTGATCTATCTATCTGGTTGGTGATTGGTTGTCCACTAAAAGGTTAATGAATATCTTTTTTTTTCTATATTCTCATTCTTATTCTCTTCACTGGTTCTTTTTTTTCTATGACTACCATTGTTTTTTTTTCTCAGTTAATGGTGAAAAATGATGATTCCTTTTAAAACACTGCAGATTTCCCACGGAAAACTTCTTCAACATCTTGTGAGGTCTTAACTTCTGCTGATGGAAAATCATTTGGGTTTACATATATTTCAATTATCTCAATGTCTGATAGTGTAGAATCTTTCTCGGCTCCTGCTGATGCAATCGATTCCTCTTCAATCGGCTTTGGTGGAGTAGAATCCTTCTCGGCTCCTTCTGATGCAACCGATTCCTCTTCAGTGGCTTCTGTCGACACAATTTTATTTTGGTCTTCAATAATGTCTGGTGGGGTAGAATCCTTCTTGGCTCCTGCTGAGGTAGCCGATACCTCTTCAACTATAGAAGAATGTTCTTCAATGGCTTCCGTTGATACAGCAGCCGACTCCTCTGTCGGCACAATAGATGCCTCAGTTATCTTAGTGTCTTGTGGGGTAGCTTGTGTTGACACTATATAAAACCTCTTTTTCTTTCTTTCTTTCTTTTTCAAAGAAATCTCTCTTTTTCTCTTTAGAATGATTTTAGTGGAAGGTTGAGATCCCTCATCTCTCCCAACGGTGAGATCCATGATGAGTAACTATCTGTTGAGTGAAGAGGGTCTTTTATAGAGATTGCTGGCCTCAATGTATAAAGTAAATAAAAATATAGATATTACCTTTATTTTTTTTTATATTTAAAAATAAAACTTTCTATATTTTAATAAAAATATTTAATCAATTTAGATCCTATAAAATATTATAGCATTTCTTATTATCTCATTCCCAAATGGGTTCTGTTACTATACCTACTGACATTAATCCACATTTATTTCTCAAACACACAATAAAAGGTTCATTTACGATAAGTCTTGGTACAATCCCATCACAATAAAGGCCCTCACCAATCGCTTCAAGACTAACTCCTTTTTCATCCATCTCAAATTTATTTTCCAAATGAATTTTACTCAGATGTACACCTCCAATATATTTTGACTATTTTTCCTCATATAAGAAGGTACATCCAAGCGATGTGATTTCTTTATTTTAACCTTTGGAAGAAAAAGTTCATGAAAATCATTATATTTCCTAACTTCGTAATTTTCTAACAAATTTTTATCAAAGACCATCCTTTTTAAATAGTTTAGGTCATCGCTAGTAAATTCTTCATTTCGTTCAGTGAAGAAGGATTCTTTGTTCGAACATATGAATACTGTCACCACACTATTATCTTGTGTATTTATTTCAAAAAATTTTATACCATCTTTTGACCCAATTTTATTAAGAGTACCTGAAAACATCTTAGCCTTTTTTTTTTTTTTTTTTTATCCACACCCCAAAAGGGTTTAGAACCAGCATCGTCCATTTCCATCGTCCAGCGGAGGTTTATACTGAGACCAATACAGGCAACTAAAGCCACATTTGGTGAGGGGGATGATTCTAACCGATAACTACCACCGAAAGTCTCCTTCATCATCTCTTCTATTAATTCTCTTAGATTTTCCTCATCTCCTCGCTCAAACCGACCAACTGATATATATTTCTCTTTCTTTAACTTAGATAAATAAGATTTTTCTTTCATCTTCAAATCTTTAGCAAGAAATATACCCACATTTATCTTTCCAATCTTGTATAACTCAGAATAATAAGACATAAAATTAGATATGGCTTCAACCCCTTCATCTAAGAGCCATACAGTATCAAGGATATAGTTGAAAGTGAAAAAGGAGATGCATGTATTCCCTTTATCATTCTTGAGAGCTTCTATAATAATGGATTTATTCAAGTCCTTCTCTTTTTCTAATAGGGACTCCTCTTCTCTCTTGTACTCCGACAGATGTTTCAGTTTTCTTCATCTTTTCTAATGTTACTTGGGGGGAGGGTTTATATACCCTCGTTGCCCCTTTCCTGTTCCCCATTTTTGTATTGTTTTAATTAAAATGTTGTTATAAGAACCAAAATATATAATATTGTTTGTCTTAGTTTTATGGTGTACAGTAAATGTTTAACAATATTTGAACCTTAAGTTCAAATTGCTACAGAAGGTTAGGACGGGATCTCTGTTGTTGCTCTGCTAAAGAGAAATCTTCATAATCACCCCAGCCCAAACTTCCTATATTCCAATAACATTGGAAATGAAATAGTTATTTTTTATTATAAAGAAAGAAACTAATTCTACTATACTATTCAACAACAAGAAATTAAGATTCGAATGTAAGAGACTTTTTGGTTGAATAATTTTATTGTATAAAAAGAAACAAGCACTTCTACTACTACATTATGCAACTAAGACAGAGGCGACTGGATAGTTGTATATAACTCTGAGGCGAAAATCAATTTCAGCCCACCTATCTAACCTATACCATTTTCAGGATTTGTCCATAAAGGTTCTGTTATTTCAGCTACAAAGATCAGATTATCATTATTTTTAACTGATATAATGAAAGGTTCATTAACAGTAAATATTCTTACATTTTCATAGACATTGATAGTTGACTTTGGCATCAATTTAAATTTATTTATTGAATAAATTTTATTTAAGATTATAACTCCTTCATCAACATATCTAGACATAAAATCTCTTTCCCTTAAATGATAAGGTGTATTTAAGCAATGTGAACTATCTATCTATCTATCTATCTATCTATAGCCCGACGCCCTAATCCCGCAAAGTGTGGCCGCAAACAAAACGCCTCCAAGTCACTGTCACCCACCATTTGACTCCCCTCCCCCCAACTCACCCCCCCTCCCTCATATACCTCTCAACTCCATCCCTCCACCTCATCCTCGGTCTACTCCTCCCTCTCCCTCCCTCCACCTCACCTACATACACCCTCTTAGTCAGTCTTTCATTCTCCATTCTCTCCACATGTCCAAACCACCTCAGTGTATTTCTCCTAATCTTTTCAACCACATCCACATCTACCCCACAACGTTCCTTCACTTCTTCATTCGTCAACCTGTCCCTCCACGTCACTCCACATGCTCCTCTCAAGTAACTCATTTCCACTGCTCTCACTCTTGACTTGTTCCCCTCTTGCAATGTCCATGCCTCGCTTCCAATGTGAACTACAGATATTAAACTCAGGGAGCTGAACAATGCTTTGATACTCACATTCTTTGATTTCATAGTCAGTTAATAAATTTTCACCAAAGACTTTATATCTTTTAGTTGATTAAGATCTTCAATAGTATATTTTTTTATCTCGTAAACCGAATAATGGTTTATTTTCAAACGACCACATTGTAAACAATGTTATAATACCATTAGTTAATTTTATTTCGGTAACCCTCACTTGTTTTACAACTCCTATTTTAGTAATTTTTCCTGACAACATCTTTGCATATTTTTTTGGTTTTCTCTGATTTATTTCCCAAAAAAGAAATTTACCACTGCTCCTACCCCAGTGAAGTGCAAAAATAAAACTAATAAAAGGAACTATGGCAACATTTATTGAAGTTGCTATATTTAACTCAAATTTTCTTTTCGTTGTTTGTTCTACCACTACTCATATTTATCTCAGATCCTCGCTTAAATCGATTTATTAATATATCCAACTTTGTTAACTCTGACCAATAAATATCATTCATCTTTAAGTCTTTAGCAAAAAAAACAATTTTTATCCCTTCATATAATTCTTTAAATGGAGGCAAATATTCAGATATAGATCTAAAATCTTTAACGTTTAATTTCCAAAGAAAATTAAAAAGATGTTTTACAGAGAAGGGTGAGAAACATATTTCTATCATTTGTCTGAAAAATTTCCATCTTAATTTCTTTGTACATTTCCCAAACTGGAGTTACGGACCTATATATAGGTAAGGGTTCTATATCATTAAAATCTTCTTTAGTAATAGATGAAATCAAGGATTCTATATCATCGAAATCTTCTTCATGGTTTACAATAGAAGGAATAAGTAAATCTATATTATCAAAATCTTCTTCATGGTTTAAAATAGAGGGAATAAGTGATTCTATATCTATATCACACCCCTCTTTTTCTGTAATAGAGGGAACAAGTAATTCTATATCAGATTCCTCCATTATAATTTATCCTTTAAAAATAAAAAATATATATATACTATTTATTTTAAAATATCTAAAATAATACCCTTTCTATAGGGTCGAAGACAAAACGATACAAGAATGTTATGGATAAGATTCTCTTAGACTCAAAGAATGTCAGTCTGGTCGTCTCTCAGATGGCCGTCAAGGTTTCCCAGCTGTGCGATCGGAGATCTTTTCAATTCAAGAGTGAACGGAGAGGAGACGAGGTCGAAAGGCCAGACTTTACCAAGATGAATGTATTCATACAACTTTTCACCTAAGGTGCGAAGAGAGGAGGTATATAGTAAAGAAACAAACGAATACTTCACCATACAATTTAGACAAAGATGTATGACCAGATGGTTGTATATAACCCAGAGATGAAGAGAAATTTCAACCCTTGCTGACCTATCTATCTGGTTGGTGGTTAATTGTCCACTAAAGGGTTAGAAGGGCCGACTTCATATTTATGTATTTAAATTTTTCCTTTCAATAATCACAAGTAGTCTATTATTTTTATATACAGAAATATGATTTGAAAAAGGTGTCTGGTTTTAAAAACTAAGTACAAAGAATTTTAAAAGAAGAAATTGGAGATATCCATAGATGATCTAAAAATCTCAGATCCACTCCCTTTTAATGATTGTTCTCCACTTTGATCATAAACCCTTCGCTTCTCTGGATTACTTAATGTCTTATACGCTTGTGAAATTAATTTGAACATTTCCTTCATTGGGATTTTTATCAGGATGATATTTCAGAGCCAATTTACGATAAGTATTTTTAAGCTCATCTGAGGTAATGCTGGGTTTCACTCCGAGAATATCATAGAAACCAAGCTCCTTAACCATCTTAACTTCTTTTTTAATATTATAAAATCATATAAATGGTAAAAAATACAAATGGTATATTATATAGCAGTCTAAGATACTAAAAATTAAAAAATAAACTGCTCCATCTATATAATATATGACATATTTTTGAATGTTAGAATTGGGAAAATCACTCTTAGTAGAGAAACTATGGAGACACTGAGCTACCACTGTGAGAAGGGAAATCAGCCCTGATAATCTAAAAAGGCATATATTTATCTAAAATATCGAAATATATAAAACTAAACATATTATATAACATTCATCTGTATTTGCTAAATGGAAAAAAATAAGTATATGTTTTGATTATGATAGAAGATAGAATAATTCAGAAGTTGTTGAAAAATAATGAAGATTTAGTAGATAAAAAGAAATAAAATAAGCCAAGAAAAAAATATTGATAATATATGTGGTTATAAAATAATATGGAGGACAATAGTTTTTTTTTTTATATATATACAGAAAAAAAGCAGAAATGAGAAAAACCATAAGACCCTGGTGAGCAGGAAACAAAAAAATTATAGAAAGAAAAACAATAAAATCTATTGGAAATGAGAAAATACATTACTGATATTCATAAAATCCTGATAAAAGAACTATTGCTCTCCTAGGGATGTTTAGTATTTTTGAGAGCCAATTGTTAGTTTTATACTAGAGTACCTTATTAGTTTTTTTTTCTTCTCTTTTCCTTTTTCTTATTCTTTTATAAACCTTTTTCATTCGTTTTTTCTTCAATTTTGCGTTCTTTAACAATTTATATAATAATCTAAACAGAATGTTATTTTTTACTCGAGTGTCATCTGAAGAAGAAGAAGAAGAAGAAGAGGTGGAAGAGACAGAACAATCAGATGAAGAACCTTCATTTTCTTCCGATAGCCTCTTTTTTTTATTTATCAGCTTCAGGAGGACCATTCTTTTCCTCTTCTGATTGTCTAATTCTTTTCTTTCCTGAAGGTTCCTTTGATGTTGATGGTCTGCTTTGATCATTCATCATTGAAAACATATCTAAATCCAAACCAAACTCAGTGCTAAAAATACTTGATCATAGTGTTGCTAATATGTTAGGGCGCCCCTTTTCAAAAGAATAGACTGAAAAATTTTGAGATACCACAGGGCTCAAATTTACCTGATGGTACTATTATGCCAGTGGGATTAATTGAGATTTTTTTACTATTAATACCATGCCGATAAGCAAACCAAATTAGTATTTGGCAAGCTTTAGATGAAGAGTATAATAATAGTAATTTAGTTACAGAACGGTCTTCTTATATAATCTAATGTAGAAAAACACTCAAATGTTTGAATAATAACTACTTTTTTCCCTTCTTCCAAAAAAGCTAAAAAAGATTAAATTTAACAATATTTAGTTAAATATCTAAAGATTTTATCAAATCATATAAACTATCAGAATATTGACTTGTATCTGATAAATAGGAAGAATTTTGAACCGCTGAATTTAAAAGATTATTTTCACAATTTTGAACATTTGAATATCTAGTGGAGGGGATACTTTCATTTGGAAAGGGGAGGGTATATGTGTGGTTTCCGATGGAGGGGGTGTATTGTGTTGTATTTTGTGTGTTTTCAAAATGATTTTCACCGGGTTGATTTTGAAAATAAAAATAACTGTCGAGGGAAAATTTTGAAGTGATTATTTTGAATTTCTAAGTGATTTTCAGTTGGGATATTTTGAACAGTGGAGGGGATGTTTTGATTTGTGTTTGGGTTTGTAAAGGGGATGGTGTTTTGAAAATAAGGGTAATTTCCAGTGGAGGGTTGTGTTAATATTGTGTTAATAGGGAGTATTTTTTTGGTTATGTAAACATAATTTTCAAAAGGAGAAAATTTTTGAATTGTATTATTAGTAGGGTTGTTTTGAAGTTCTTCTTGAGGGGGTGGTTCTTGAGATCGTAGGGAACTTCTTTTGGGTCGTCTCAGTAATTTTTTCTTCTGTTGTCTTGGTTGTGTTGTATTCTTTGGTGGCCGTCCTCTCTTTTTTTTATATGGTGATGGCTGTAGTGGGGGTGGTGGTGATGATAGTGACGGCGATGATGGCTGTTGTAGTGGCAGCGATAGTGGTGGCTGTTGTAGCGGTGATAGTGGCTGTGGTGGCGACGATAGTGGTTGTTGTGGTGGCTGTTGTGGCGGCGATAGTAGTTGTTGTGGTGGCTGTTGTAGTGGTGATAGTGGCTGTGGCAGCGATAGTGGTGGCTGTTGTAGTGGTGATAGTGGCTGTGGTGGCGGCAACGGTGGTGGTTGTGGCGGCGATAGTGGCTGTGGTGGGAGCGGTGATGGTGGTGGTGGGGATAGTAGCTGTGGTGGTGGTGGCGACGGGAGCGGTGGAAGTGGTGGTGCTAGCAGTAAATCTTTTTTATTGTATAATTCGATTTTCTCAGTTATAGTATTTTTTTCAATTGTTTTCTATTTATTTTTTTTAAACTTTTTGAATTAAACAAAAAAAAAAAATGAAATTTTTTTAATACAAAAACTATGCACTTCCGGCGGGGGGGACCTTTTTCTTAATTGATTATATTTTTAAATTTTTTTAATGGTCTTTGTAAGTTTCATGCACTTATCACAATATCCTGAAAAAAAATTAATAATTTAGTTTGTGCTCTGTCCTAATTTTTTATTTAGTCCTTTAGTGAGCAAGTGATTGTATAAAAATGTCAATAAGGTTGATTTTTAAATATTTAAAAAAAAAAAGTGCTATTTCACCCACTATATTGCTGATAAAATAGTATGTTTGTGTATTTCCCCCTAAGATTAGCATAATTTTTGCCCAAAAGATCGTTTTTGGACTATAGGAAGTAAAAAACCTATGAATATTGAAAAATTGTATAAAATCTGACATGTAAAAAAAAAGGCATATATGGTTGATCCATAAATATTTACCAGACTCTAAAATAGTAGGGCGTACCGAAGCTTAGCATTGCCAGAGGTATGAAGCCAGCACAGGTGACGAACAGATTAACAGTCAACATAAATAAATTATATTTTGTTCTTCCTCAAAGATTGTTTAATCTGTTAGTATAAATAACAATTTCTGATTCTTGATAAAGAGAGATATATATTTCTGAATTTATAAACCAGGCTGCAACTTCTATGGTTTTTTTTTTTATAATGAATGAAAAAGGACAATTATTACCCGATATACGTTTTTTTTTCCGATCTGAAATATTAAAATAGTGATGACATCTGACATACGTAAGACTGAAGGAGATTATTTTCACCCATAGGATTATCAATAATTGTAGCTCTTTAACGATTGAGATTTAGATATATATTCATATAACGTTTTTTTTGTTTACAAGACTCTCTACCGGCAATATCTTGCCCGCTAAAGGAGTAAGGAAAAGAGGAATAGGACAAGAAGGGTTATGCTTGATGCTAAGGTGGCAATAGATAAGTGGCTGGGGTAGGTCTGAGAATTTTTCAAGTAAGAGTGGGAAATAGAGTGAGTAATTAGTTTCCTATGAGTGGAGCTAGAATTAATAAACAATACACTACTGGTAGCTTATTCAGAAAAGAAAGTAAGATAGTTGGTATTGATAAAATGATGTGATTGGTAAATGGTTTTAGGAATGGAAAAAAAATGTTTCTATCATTCACAGCCAAAAATATTGTTGCACCAATTCCATATCATCCTATCCTCCTTCTTTTCACTGTCCTATTCCCCTCCCTCTCCTCTCTCTCATATACCTCTCTACTCCACCCCTCCATCTAATCCTTGGCATCCCCCTTTTCCTCTCGCCCTGCACCCCCACTCCTCCATAACATGAGGTGTCTAGAACCAAAGGGGCATCGGCGCCAAAATGTACTTTTAAAGTTATGTTTATGGTAACGTCATAACCAAAAGGCAATAAACAAATATTTTTATACATCAAAATGATCATCAGCACCTATGCTCTACATGTAAGGGAAAAAAAAAGAAAAAATCCAGTAAACCAAACCCCCAATTTATAAGTGAGCATAAGATTTAAAAAAACATGCCAGGCAAAACCACTTGACTTTGAGCCCTTCTACCACCATCCAAAAGGCCGAATCTTGTACAGCAACCAGTGCTATCAGAGGGTTAAGCCTGTTGTCTCACTTGCCTAACTCAAAACCACCACATTGGCGGGGATGCCCCTTTGGCTCTAGACGCCTAAAAAACAAAACCACCTCAAACACCCATATCACAACTCTCCTTATTGTGTAGCACAGATACATTCGATAGCTTCACAGTTATAATGAGAAAAGCATTTGCTTTCACCTGTAGCACTGATAAGGGTCCTCTGTATACTTTTTATTTTGCCTTTATATATTAGTTCTCAAGATAACACATAGAGGTTTACTTAATACAGAGGACAAAATGGTCAGCCAGTCAGTCGGGTTGCTGAAGAAGGTGGGGACAATAAAAAAGGTGTATCTGAAAAGTCTCTGTCGTTGCTCTGCTAATATCTTTCCTCCCTAAAAACTCTCTATAATTCCTAAATATTAACTTCTATATTCTAACTAAATCTTATCAGGGATTTCAGCTTTGTAAAATACCTTAAATGAAGAGAGAAGAACCTTTGAACTTAGACCACTAAACCCTCTATATATATATGAGGCACTTCCTTCTAAAGTGGTAAATGAAGAGGTATGGTTATAAAGTCTATAATCCTATACAAAAGTAAAATTTTTTGGAGGAAATGCTTATCGACTTTACTTTCCTATCTGTAGTGAAGCAACAGGCCAACCAATCAGCACGCTAGAATTATGGTGTCCCCCAGCCAATCGGAGCACAGCAGGATAGTCAGTCACCGCCCCCTGCTGTCTATCTCATCCTTGGTCTCCCCCCCCCCCTTCACCAAATACACACCCCTATAATAGTCTGAAAAATAATAAGTAATATGAAAGAAAGGTTACTTGAAAGTAATTAATATTATTTAGAAATGTTGATAAAAATAGATTCCATAAATATAAAGAATATCTTTAATTCTTATTTACAGATTCTGATGAAGTCATATCGAAAAATAAGTAATTCCCTCTCTTATTTTTATTTCTTCCTATCCTTACTTCTCTCACCTCCCCCTCCCTCCCTCTCTCTCTTTCTATATCCTGTTTCACCCACCTTCACACTACTTTAACCCCCTCCCCCCCATTTCACCTTCCTTGTCCTCTACTGCATGCCCATCCGCCTTCTTGCTTCTCAGAACCATTTATGTAAAAAAAAAAAAACATTATTGTCGGGAGGGAAAACTCATGCGTCATGCACGCTTTGTTATTTGTTGTTGTCGTGAACTCCAAATAGGAAACAGCAAAAACAGCATATTACCACCCCTGTCACTTATCATTCATCTTAAAAATAGATTCCACAAATATAAAGGATATCTTTAAATCTCATTTACAGAATCTGATGAAGTCATCCTGTTTGCCACAAGGATTGAGTGAAAAGCCATTTCAATCAAAACTGTCATATTTTTTTATGCTTTCTCTTATTCTTATAAATTCTTCTAAACTCTGATTAAGGATCTTTGGTAGAAACTTGAAGTAGAGCTGGAGTTTCTTCCTGTTCTCATAGATGGCCACATGACATTGAAACTTTAATGTACCGGGGTTATTCAGAAAGAAATGATGGTAGAAGTTATATCCAATATATTTTTCTAAATGGTATCCATCACTAAGCAGTCATAAATTTTTTCTGTTATAATCTACTCTTAAGACTGTATTAAAGAAAACATTCGGATAAGAAGTGATGAAGATGTCCCCAATATATGCATCCATTTCGAATTCTTCTCTGATGTCACGGAATACTAATAACTCCATAAAAACAGTTCTCTTCTTCTTGAACTGCATTCTTGCCAGGAGATGGACGGCTTCTTCATCTTCAAAGATGGTGCGTTCGATATAGTATAGGCGATCCATTTCCTCTAGATTTATCTTAAAATTCTTCAGTTCATTTTGATCCCACTCTGACTTCTCCGAGAGTGGGATCCTAAGTTCCGTTGGAAATTGGTATAGGAGAGCCGGGTATAGATACTCCTCCACATTTTCTACATTAGTCACCCCATAAACTAGAGATTTGAAACCCTTCAAAAACAAGAAATATCTGTTTATATATAGCCTCTTCTCCACTCCCGCTTTCTTTTAGGACCTTAGATGTTTCTATAATTTAATTTGTCTATAACGGTGATTTTTTTTTTTTAATCGACTCTCTCTCTTTCATCTGTTTGGTGAGTAAAGGGAAAATGTCCCCTTGACTCAACCACCTATTTTACTGGGAAGGGATTTCTGCCTTGATAGGTCCAAAAGACATTTATAAAATCATATAAATTGTATATTATGTAGTACTCTAAGATATAAAAATAAATAATATTCACAAATGTATTTTATTGACCTCAGTTCAGTCACTTGTTCGCTAAGGGGTTAAATAATTAATCTTATATAACTATTTATTTTTTTTATTATATTAGAAAATATCATTTCGGATTACTCACTACTTTATATGAAGTGAGCTGATAACTTTTAAATTAATAGTAATGTCACTGTCTTTTAAAGAGCCTGATGGTTTCAATAATAATTATTTTGATAAGGGAAATTTATGGGCCATACATATGAAGATCCGTAATAAAAACACCTTTGCTATATCCAAGTTAAAGTGGAAATATCATTAAATTTATATGGGATATACTTTCATATAGGTGTTGTTTTTTTCATATATATGTTTCACTGATAGTATAAAAAATCTCTCATATGTATTATATTTCAAACTGGACTCTTTGGGTGTTACTTGATTCTTTTTTTTATATTTCTCAATGCTCTTTTAGTTATTAAAAATATTGTAATATATAAACCCTCCTGGATTCTTTCAAATATAACAGGGTGTATTAATATTTTTATTACTATTAGTTATTGGTGTCTTGTCTACCCCCAGAGTGATCATAAAATCGGATTTATAAATATTAGCAAACATATTATTCCTTTTATTTTTACAATACTTAATATAATTATTTCTTGTGCACCGAGACGAGTTTTTCATGCATACCAACCTTCATTATATGTTGCAATATATATGCTTTTTACATCGATATTGTATGTAATTGAAGACCCATTTCTTAAAAAGAACAATTTATCCACAATTAGGTTGGAATAATCCATTTCAAACTGGTCTTTTATTCAGTCTTGTAATCTTTATAGTAGTACCAGTATTACATTTTGGAATTTGTATAATCAATTTATTAGTAAATAAATTATATAATTATTATAGATAGAAATAATTTTAATAGAACAGAACTTGTAGAATATTGAAACTAAAAAAAATGTCTAGTGAACCAACAAGACCCCTCTATATTATAGTAAAAGGTGAACAGTGTTCATCGTCTATTTTTGGAGCCGTTTTGAAAAATTTATTTTATCTTACAATTATTCTATTGATACTGCCTATTTTTTTTTTTTTTCAGAACTGTCATCTCATATAGTAAAATACCAATTATTAACTATGAAAAAATTATTGATGTCACTAGATAAAATAAAAGGATGTTTTAATTCTTAAAAAAGAAAAAAATGAGTAATATTTATAAAGAAGAATTAGATAAAAATGAAGATGAAGATTATTTAGAAAAAGAGGACGAAGAAGAAGATGATGAAGAAGAAGATGAAGAAGAAGAAGAGGATGAAGATGAAGACGATTATGATGATTATGAAGAGAAAAAAGAAATAGAAGAAAATCTTGAGAAAATAAATGATAATCCAATGAAAAAGAAATTCAGCTTTATTTTAATATTTTCAAAAAAGTATTATCTAGTACAGTTGGTACAAAATTATATGAAGCTATGATACATCCACTAGTCTTAAATTTAAATAAAATAAAAAATGATAAGGAAATAGATGATTTTCTTTGTAATGAGTTAATAAATAATCAGAAAGATTACCTGTCAGAAAATTGAAGAGGAACTTTCTGATGTCTTTTACGCTACTTCTGAGGAAATAGAAAAAAGAGAATCAAGTTCGTCAGATTTTTATTAAATGTTTTGGGAGAGGTCAAAGACAAGAATATGAAAAAGAAAATGTAATAAAAGTTAAATCAATTTTATTTAATTTATATGTTTGGCCAATTATTAAATTACTATGTCCATCAAATTCTCCTCTAGAAAATGGCATTGAAAGTGTTTTAGGAGTAGAATTATTAAAGAAAATAGTTTCATTAATCCTTAAAGATTTTCATCCACAGTATGAAATTTCCTCTAAGTACTCTCACAATGTAGAATATGGTGAAAAATTTTTAAAATCTATTCGAGAACAGATTTTTTGCGATTAATAACAAGAAAAAATTACCAAAGAAATGATAATTCAAAAATATAATAATAGTTATGATGACATAATGAAAGATAATGGTAAGAAAAATACAAATACACTAATGACTCGAGATAAATTTAATTCACTGGAAAATTTTATCAACCAAATACTAACTATGGAGTATTATGGCTTTGTAACTGAAGGTATGTTTTTAACAATTTTGCGATTTATTCTTCATATTTAAAATACAGGTAATGTTATTAATTATCTAAAGAAATATCCAGATACGACCATAAATTACATTGAAAATTTTAATAAACTATAAAGGAATATATTAACAATAACGATTTAGGAAAAGAAGAAATAAAACAAATAATCAAATTCAATAAAATTAAAGAATTTAATGAACTTATACATACAATAGGAAATGAACCTGATAAACTTAGAATCCTTTTGACAAATCTCTACGATGTTGCCGTTAAACTTATTATCGAGAGTAAACATGAAAAGTTAAATGACTAATAATAGTGATAATAGTTATAATAAAAAGGGAAGGGAATATTATGATGTTATTTTGACCGATTTAATAAAAGAGTATAATTATGGGACAGAAATTTTTGGTCTGAGTGAAGGATATGAATTATCTTCACTTTTAACAAAGTATTCATGCATAGAATTATTTACAGATATATTCCTTACTGAGCTAAATAAGAGGGGAAAAAAAAATCCCAATTTTCATCTTATATAATAAAAGAGAAAATATTATAATATTCCCTCAAACAATATCTACCGAAGAAAAGACTAAAACAATTCTGTTATCTAAAAGTTTAAAATCACCTATACAAAATGACACCGAAGGTATACAAATTTCAGAAAAACAAAATGCAATATTCTTAAATATAGAATATATTAATGAAATTATTCCTACTGAGGTAGACGATCTTTATGAATTAACTAAAGGGTTTTGTAAAAACTTTTTTAAAGATGAAGATTTTCATAAATTTATAGGTTCTCATAATGGTAGGAATGGAGATCTTTCTATGAATAATTTAATCATAGAAGCTTATATAGCATGTAAAGATTTAATATTAAAAAAAATTATAGATTTCATTAATAACTATAATAATTTAATTGTTATTTATATCAAAATTATTACATTTATACGATTTATTTTGATTTCACTATCTCAGTATTATAAATGTACTTTTAATCAAGAAAAATATAATAAATTATCAGATGATTTAGGAATAATTTTATCTTTCAGCTCAAGTACACATTTTAAGGAAATAAAGGGTAAATATTTCACAGATGAAAATAAAGAATACAGAAAATCGGTGAAAAGGAAAAAAATCTACTACTTTTGAATATGATTTAAATCATAATCTCAAAGAGAAATTAAATTCTGTGTAAAAAAAAAGACGAATATCACTTGTTATCAGACTTTAGATAATTTTTAGTATGGTAAAATAATAAAAAAAAGACTATTCCCTTTCTGATCCTATTAGTTAATATGGATTCATTATTGAGACAAATTTTATAAAAACTTCCATAGTAAATGTATGCATACAGTTAAAAATAGAGGTTAAACAGGATCCCCTATATCTTGTAAAAAATGTTTTTAAATTAAAAAATTTGAATACTACAGAGGAAACAATAATAAATTTGGCAAGAAGGAATAAAGTTTCAAATGAAGAGATATTAGAGGTTCTTAAGAAAGCTAAAGGGAGTAAACAAGAGATATATTTTCCTCACATAAACAGACGGCTATATCACAAAAATGCGCAAGGATATTATCAGTCTCAGTTTATTGCCATTCGTCAATCGACGAGTTACCCTAAAAATACGTTTTATTTTTGATAATGGTATTATTATGTGTGTAGGGATTAAATTTAATATCAAATCTATTGAAAACAATTTACAAAAAATATCTAATGTATTACAATCACCTATTCGCATAAAAAGCAGTTCTATAGTAAATATTGTAGTTAGTTTTAGATTACCTTTTAATTTGAATTTTACTAAACTAAAAAAGTTTTTTGATGTACACGGTGTTGTTTACGCAAATAATAATAATTTTTTTTTTTAAATAAAAATACTGGTACCAATAAAACCCTTAATTGGAGAAAATGTATTATTTGAGTTTTATGATGAAATGTTACCAATAACTCATGAACATTATAGGGTTGTTACACTCTTACTTTTTGAAAACGGAGTGTGTGTCTTGTTAGGGAATCAGAGTTTTCAAGACTGGCAAATACAACCTAAAATATTGATGGGCCTCTTTATCCACTTTAGTAAAGAAAAAAGTTCACTTACTGAAAGTGAGGTAGAACACATTGTATCCTACTTTGGTTACAGAAGTTTAGACTGGTATGGTAAGATTAACATTTTATAAAAAATACTGTAAATCCTATGTCAGAAGAAAATTTAAATAAAGAATATCAAAAATCCTTTTTATTTTTAAGACAAGAATATTACACGCCTAATACAATATTTCCTGATAATAAAAACTAAGAAATTTAATTAAAGATGGATCAATGAAAATTATACATCCGGAGAAACATAGAAAGACGATTATCATATCTAAAGATTTTGCACAAAGAATTAAAGCCAACAATCCAGGTAACCCAGAAGGACACTGGGGCTCTTATCGTTCAAGATACAAGCAAATGAATGACATTAGACAATTTTCACAATTAAAAATGATACAAGAACTCTGTAATTTAATATCCACAGATGAAAATTTTCAAAAAAAATATTGTTGTAGATGTAATATTGAATAAACATATTTTCTAAAAGATTATAGTTTCTGTATCATCCTATAAAAAAATGATTGTAAAATTCTACGAATGGGAACCTACTTTGGAGGAAATAACTATTGAAAACATATAGAATATCAATAATTACTAAAAATTTAAGTCTAGCTAAATATAAAAAAAAGCTTGTATTTTATGGTAGTAACAATCACTCAAATATAGATTTAGATTTAGAATATAAAGATATCTTTAGATATACATTGACCTTTTGTCCAGTAATTATCCATGGTTTTCCATCTCTTACTCTTCATATTACATTTTTTAATATGACCACGGTAAATAGATGGCTCTGTTTTGTAAATAATCGCATTCTTTTCTCGGATACTGTACCAAGTTTTTCTTTATTTCATTCAAATTCTGAGAATGATTTATATTGGAAACCTGAAAGATATATATTCTTTCTAACTAAAGAAAATTTTTACGGAGAAAAAATAAAACTTTTTATATATCTTTTGATTCCTATTATGTAAATATGGAAAAAGGCCAATTACAAAAACTCACCCCCCAAATTTATACTTTTAATATTATCAGTTTTTTTTAAATATAGTTATATAAACATCAACACCATTGTCTGTAGAATCCTTTCATATTTTGAGAAGTATATTTTGCATATAGAAATGGAAATTATTGGATTAACAGATGTGGATAGAATCGAAGAAAAATATCCGCTATATTTTCAAAAATTTTGCAAAGATTTAGATTTTACCCTTACAAAACAAAATATAAATTATTACTCATTATCACCTTTAATTTTTTCATCGAATCCATTCGGTAAAAATATCACAATTCCTCCTTCTCCTCTTCTTTCTCCGCCCTCTTTCTCCATGTCAAAGTTTGTTGAAAAAATGAATATTTTTACAAATACGGGTTTTATTATGGCAACGACGATAATAAACGAAAAGGGGGATCAAATCTATGATAATGAAATAAATATAATTAGACCATTAGGTGTATTACCTTACAGACTCTTCAAGATAAATATAATAAATAATAATATATATTTGTTATATGATTAATAAAGAATATTTCAATTTTAAATATATTTTCATACAAGATACAAATAAAACAATCAAATTCAATTATTGCATCAGCATTTCATAATAATCTACCTTTTGAAAAGAGATATTTAGTATTTGGATTGTCTAAGGATATAAAGGATAATATCAAACTTTTAAACAAATTGAGTGAATTAAGTTCCAAGATATTTCACTGGAAAAATTTGACTCATCTTACCTTTTTGAAAGTGAGACAAGGGGGTGAATTTTCTTTTTATATTATTACTATTACAAAAAATATAACAGTTACTAGTAATGGATACTCTACTGATAATAGTATTAGTAAGCTTTATAATTGATCTCATAATAACATTGTTTCTAAGAGAAAAAGAACTGACACCATGCTCTTTACATGAGAAATTTATATTGAAATTGCTAAATCATGAAAAATTAACACCGGATAATATGAAAGCTAAAATTGACAAAGTGATCGAGGCAAGACAGATGGCCAATATCACCGATATAAAAACCCTACCAAATTATGATTATTTATCAATGGACGGTAACGAATTTAACTTACCAGTCAGAGTTAATAAAGATAAAAATAATGAAATTTTTGCCACTTATAAATCTTCGGTTAAAAAAAGGTCATTAAATGAAATTAAAAAATATATTTTTTCGCAAAAAAAAAAAAAAAAATCGTACTTTGGATCGTTATCAGATTCTACCTCAAAAAGATGTGAAAATCCGGTGGAAATGGAGGAAGAACATGTAAGCAACTACGACTGTCAGTTATTTTGTTCAGACGATAATGCTGTCGCAATATCTGGTATTTCTGCCGTATATGGTGATCAGTTACTTCACAAAGAAAATAAATATTGTTATAGTGTTAAAGATGGAAAGGAGAAGGAGGTAATAAAATGTTCAATTCACACAGGTCAACTGGTTTATTCGGTTAGCGAAAAAAATTTACATGTCATTGTAAGTATCCTTTCTTATTTGGAGGTGACCATTGTGACACAAATGTAGCATGTCTCCACAATCCTAAAAAATATAGATATAACCCCAACTGGGAAAATGAAGTTTTTTTTAAAGGATGAAAGAAATGGTGACAGTAAAATTATTCGACATGAAGATATAGCTTTGACTCATTTAATTCAGAATTTAAATGATTCTTCACTAAGAGAATACATTAGAAAAATTAATGATAAAAATTATTTTTTAGAAAATAGAATATCCTGCGAGTGTGAAGGGCAGCTAGACTATCTCGGGAATGCGCTTCTCACTACCGTCCAGTCCAATAAAGAGTACACTGATTTTACAAAATGTCAGGTGAATCCATGTGTTTTGACTTATGTGGATATGACGAAGGTTGCAACTTATCAAACCGACGATTATGTCTGTGTACCAAAGGATGATTTTGTGAACGTAGTACCCGGTAAAACGGATACTCCCATTGCCTCCGTGGGTGTTCCTCTCTTTGGTATCTGATCGAGACAAGTGGAACCTATTGTGACCTCTAGATCTTTGAAGAATATCTCCGAATTTACACGGGAGAATGTTGAACTTGTCACAACCTCCGTCGGTCCGATAGTGCTTCCAAAAAATGCTGATCATTCCGATAAAAACAGAATCGTTCTTTATATATCGCCTGATCAACTAAATATAGGAAATAGCAAAACTATATCCGATAAATGGTTTGGAACACCCGCTTGGTATAACATGTATGGTGATTCCCTCCTAAACATTACAAGAAACCCCATCAATGCAACCTCAGCCTTTTCTATTTTTCCCGTTGAAAATATTCTGGGCAACTTTACCCCTCAGAACCCGCTAGATTTTCATCTACTTTCTGCCCAGGCTCGGAAAATTCGAGAATTATTTCGGGTATCGTTGTTGGAGGCCACGAGAATCTGTTCCATTCTATTTTTGAGGGGAAATCATACACCGGTAGTAATAGGAAAATTAAAAACATGATAAAAATATTTCAAGAAACGAGACTAAATTTGGGCAAGATAATGCTATCTTCCCGAATCTCTAGAAAAAGATCACCCTTTTTAAAAAAGGTCAGTTTATTATCTCCACTGGGGGATATAACTGAAAATAATAAGTATTTGAAATCGGCAGCAATGATAAGAAATTACAGAACCTACGGATTATTAGCCTCTTTAAGCAATATTGCTAGAGATTATGATATTAGTCCTCTAAAAAAAATTCTCGTCTTGTGCAAATATGCTTTCCTACCTCTTTATACACACTACCGAAAGTGAACACTTTTATCCTAATTCCTACAAAATAGAAAATTCTCTCAATTTGGATGTTCCGCTAAAATCGAGTGACACCTTTGAAATATTCTTTAACTCTTCGAGAGATAAAATTTGCAATATTCGTCAAAAAAAAGATTTATATATATCACAGAATCGATTAAATTTTTCAGATTTATACGGTAATGTGGAATTATTTGGAAGAGATCTCAGACTCGAATCCAGTCAATATGATAACAATAATGATAATATAGGAAATTTGACAAAGAAAAGGATTATTCCATTGAATTTGCATCATCCACTGGCTGTCTGTGACGAGATTCATAATATGGATGAATCAAGAGAGACTATATAAAAAAATGTGTGAAATTAGCAGTTCAATATCATGGCTTAATTGTTACGATACTAGTGTTTATAATATCGATTATCTATTTTCTAACTAGTTTTTTTTCTCTTTCTTTTTTTGTATTCATATTTCCAAATTTCATTTAATAAATCAAATTCATCTTTGGAAATCTTTAAAAATGATGATGATGAAGGTTTTTCAGGTAAGGGTAAAATAAAACAACCAGGAATATGATGAGATATATAAATATTTGTTTGACTGGAATCAAATGGTATATCTTTAAAAGATTTCCCCAGTAAATTTTCAAGCACATTCATTATGAAAGAGAATATAATTCTTAAATGTTCAGATTTATTTACTATAGCAAAATATGTCAAGTTAAGGAAGTTAAATGAAATTAATTTTAATAATTATAAATTATTTATTGATGAAATGTACAAAGATTATGAGTTGGGAATATGCAACTCATCGGGATGGTCGGTCGCCTGCGTAGATAATAAGGAGACAGATCCTAGTGAAATTCTCTGTAGTATAAGCCAAAAGACGCTACTGACGATTGATGGCGACGCGCTTCATAATTTGTCCCTTTATACCCTAAATGGAAGTGAATCGTGATGGTGAGAGCTTATCGATAAAAGTGAATAACATTTTTACTCTTAAATCTATGTCTTTTTTTAAAGAATATGTTAATAAATAAATATAATTTAGAAATACGTGAACTTTCTAAATCTATTTTTAATGTGGAAAACTTTGGAAAGGAAGAGAATATTTTGAAGATTTTTATACCTTTTCCAAATACAGTTATTGTACTATATTTCTTTTGTTCTTCAACAGGATAATAACAAAAACATTCAAATCTGTTTATCCAATAAATATTACTGAGGTTTATATCCCCAAACATTTTATTAAAATTCATCTTTGTAAAGGCATAGTAAAATCAGCAGACGATTCAACAATAAATTCCTATTTCAATTTAATTTCCATTCACATTAAACAAACTCTGGAATATAATCTAAAGCATGAAATAAAACAAAGTGTGGGTTTCTTACCGTATAAGGATTATTTTCCAATTGACTGAAAAGAATTGGGGTTTCAGTCTACACTTACGTTAATCACGGATCTTTATTATGCAGTCTGAATTTCTTGAAGAATGTGTTCTCCATTTAGATGTTTTACAAGAGTTTGGATGTATGGTTCTGGAAATCAACGAAAATTCCTTTCTTCAGCTTCCAGAGAAATGGCGAGGATCCACCACCGAGATCATTTCTTCCAGTGAATTCAAAATACCGAATACCGGTCATGTTGCTAAAATAAAACTACCATTTAAATTTAGTCAATGAATATACATCTATGATTATAAAGCTTATAGATTTATGGGAATCTCTAGATACATCTAGAAATAAACAATAAAAATGATTTTTCTTATTTTACCTTCGCCATGTTTATAAAATCTATTATTGAGACCTTGATTAACTATTACGCCCTGACGGTTTCGGATATTAAAATATTATTGGGTATTTTTTACCATGTTAAATATAATGACAAATTATTAAAAGAAATAAAAAATTTTCATAATAAAAAGGGTACAACAATTAAAGATTTAAATGAAACTCTTTTAGAAATTTAAAGAATAATATAAATCATAAAGATGCCCTTTTTCTAACCGGCTATACTTATTAGGAAGATGAGGCCCGAGAATCTGCTATGGAATGTCGATTGGCAGAGCAGCTTGAGAAAAATGAATATAGAATTATGGTGAACGATGAAATAACGACTGAATTGGTCAAGAAAAAGAGGGAACATAGATTTAGAGGAGTTGCGATTAAGATATACTACTCTGCGAACCATAATAAAATCAATAATAAAGATGACAATGGAGAGTATTTGTAAACGTCACCAAGCCATTAATAGTGGACATTTAAATAATCTCATAGGAAAATATCTACTGATTTTTAATAAATGTGAGATTATCACTAATTATCTCTTATTTGATGATTTCACCGTTGAAGAAAAGGAAAACCAGAGAGAAGAGGGGGAGAAAAAAGATGAGGAGAAAGAAGTATCATTTACTAGAAAAAGAAAAATAATCAACAATAAACCTAATTATGCAGAACTGCGTAAAAGCATTGGGACAGAAATTAGGAATTCAAAGTATAGAAAATCATATAACAACATGAGTATTGGAAAAAATGACAAAAGCAGCAAGTCTCGTAATATCTTCTGAAAAGTATTTCAACCACTGGTTAAACTGAGCATGCGAATCTATTAAAAGTTTTAAATAAACAACAATCTTATATTGGCAACGATCTCCAAATATCTGTATTTTCTTTTTTATCTTTTCCTCTTTTTCACTTTTAAGATTGGAGTGAGACTTTTTAGAAAATCTTGGTCTAAAATTAGAGGCCCATATTTCGATTGGATTGATTTTCTTTGTAAATTCCTGCGTATTTTTCTTAATTTCCATCTGATGAGATGTGAGGACTGGTAAAAAACGAATTTCGTAATTCATATCCAGAAAAGTTTTTTCGTTTACCTTAATAATTTCTATATTAAATATCTCGTTGAGATCTTTATCTTTATACTCTATTAATGCTGCCAAATTGAGCATGGCACTTTCTGCCAGTTCATTTCCTATAAACGTCACATCGAATTTTTTAGAAGTCCGGTTTAAAAGCTCGAGACCGGCTATAAAATTTCTAGGATATTTTTGATAATATAGAAAACCAATACTCAAAGTTGGATATGTGTCCATACTACGAGAAAAAAAAAAAAAAAAAAAAATTTAAGGAAATTTTCTTCCCTCATAATTGTGGAGAAATTGGATGAGGCAGATTCGAAACCCATAGATACTCTGTTCTGTGAAATCTGATCCGTCATTTGACGAGTAAAGGGGTATGCTCCAAAGGAATATCGACTGCACATTGGCCAGGAATTACTCATTCTAAAAAGCATCCCACTTCCATAATGCTTGAGAAAAAATCTAAAGACGGAAGCCGGATCCGAGAAATCGGTTTGAAAAAAATCCAAGTCGTAGGTTTCGTTTGGCGGGCGACACGAAAATCCATCCAACTAACCCTCTTTATTATTTTGATGCCAAGGCCTGTAACCGCATAGATACCCTCCTAGGCCGCAAGTCCCTTCACTTACAACTTGTCCGGATTCGTAGCCATAACAACAGGGTAACTTGATCGGATAATTATGAACGAACGATAATTTCCCCTTTCCTTTAATTTCGTGGCGGTGGGCGGGAGTCGCCAACTGCAAAATGATATCGCTCGGTCCGTCGTCCCGAGAATTGACCATATTTGCCCTGATGGTGCTGGGACCCACGGTGACTAAAGATTCGAGTAAACGCGTCCTTCGGGGATTCGTCAGTATTCTGGAATGGGGAACGTTGTAGTTGGTATTTGTGTAGTCAATGGTAAAAAAACTGGTAGGATTATTCTCTGGAAACGGAGTGACGATCTGCCTTCCGTATAGATGGGACATATGTTCTTGGTTATGGGGACAGGTTGAAAATGCGTTTGGAGTGTGAGGTATCTTTCTACCCTCGTAGTTGGTGGGACGAGTGAAAAGATACGCGCTATTCAGCGATTCTTCCAAGTCTAAATTATTCATAATTTTGAAATAGGCAGAATATCTCTGAATGGAAGAGAGGGGGAGTCTCTTCTCCATAATGTAGGGAGTATACCGAGTAGCTCTGGAATGCAGACTAGCCTCGCATATCATGGATACGTTGATTTTGGGTTCTTTTAGTCTCTTCCTGCAAAAGGCGTCCGTGGTATCACAACAACCCCTCGCAGAAGCAGCTTTATTCCTCCTCACATCGTTTATGGGGTTCTTCAGAGAGTCGACGGGGCGAGAAAGAAATGGAGTACCATCAACGTGATGGTCTCTCTTCGGAGACAACGGATAGGTGTTTTTTTCGTTTATCGTAAAAATGGGAAGATATTGGTTTAGACTCGCGCCCATCCAGCAGTCGCCGTTCAAGAGAAATTTGTAGTGGGTCAGGAGGCAGTCCACGTAGTTGGCGCAGTGCTGTGTGAAATGCATGAGAGATGCCCGAGGAGAGGATGGTGCGTTAACCATGGAGAAATTTCTTAAGGTGTCGCACTGAATAAAAGCTTCCATTACGCAAGGGGGCGGATGGTATAGGCTCCTTCCCACCTCTCGATCCCCTACCTTCTCGTAACCCGTCCCACAAACCGGGATGCGAGCGCGTTTATAATCATACTTTCTCGCTAGATAATCCTTAATCCCCCCCCTAGATCTGTTTCCGTTACTGTACTGATTTTTGAATCTCGTCATGGTTTCATCATCCGACAAAATTCCTGGAAGAGAACTCTAAGAGTTCCGGAAATCCGCACGGTACATTTGGAGGAAGACTCAGAACGGTTTCGTTCTCTAGATAATTTTCGGCGCCGTGTAACTGGGTGGTTAAAAAAATCGATGGGTTTCCCCCCTCTGCAATCCAAGTACGATGAATCTCCGTTCTGTTGAAGGGAAGCTCCGAAGCAGTGGGAATTAAAATTGGCCACTATAGCTGGACCCAGGGGTACTTGCGGTTCCCGAGAGAGCGCTAATAGTCCTCCAAAGATGTGCTTGCCACCCGCATAGAAATTGGTGGAAGTTGGAGTGTTAGCCCATAATTCTTCACAGACGTAATTTCTCCGCCATGCGATATCTCTCGGGTTTATATTGGTAGGTTCTATCAATAGCCCACCTAGAAGATCGAATTCAGACTCGGAGAGATTGGCAACTCCCTCATAAAGAACGGAGGGTGGAAAAATATCGCGAAAACTTCCCGAGGATCCGTCGATGACGATTCTGGTGATAAGATCGAACAGGGAGTAATAACCAGCTGCCCTTCTCTGATTGAGGACTCCCAGTGGAAAATTTCTCATATCAGAAGGAGGAAGGAGTTTTTCGCCTTCTCGTGAAAATCTTCGGAAGCAGAAAAGCTCCCGCCACTATACCGGGATCATTGATTCTCTGCATAAAACTCCCGTGATTCTCTTGTCTGTCGATAAAAGTCTTTATCTCATTGTAGTCGGTTTTTCTCTCCTCCGTACCTAGACGGGAGTAGACACAACCGGGATACACCCGTCCCGCTGATACCAACAGTCCCAAAGCGTGATCTCCCGAGTCCTCTCCCAGTCCATGAACACCAAAGGGTGGGGGTCTCATTACTCTGAGGCTGGAATTGGGCGGATCGCCCCCTCCCTCTAGGATATAATTCGGATTGTTATAGTAGTCCATTCCTTCCAAGTAAGAAGATATACCACCTTTACCTCGAACCGTAACAACACCCCCTTTCACATAACAAGACTCTTTGTAAACGCCCGTTTCCAAGAGTCCATCTTTCACCAGTAGGAGGGATTCAATAAGATGCCCCCCATAGCACTTTTCGGGAGTCACATCGGCAGTCTGCTCACTCAGACAATTGTAGGAGAAGGCAGCATTCTTCGAACTCACTCCAGGAAGGGGCAAACAATGATCGCAATCGTCCAGGAGGGTACTCGAGACGAACCTCATGTTCGAAATGTTCTGATTAGTGAAGGCCGAGTTTTCTACATTGTATAACAATTCGTCGTTGGTTGCCACACTGGCGTTGATATGCAGAGCAGGGTTACAAATACACAGGTAATTCTCATCATCATCAACATCATTATTTAATAATGTCCACGATACCTGACATCTGGGTATAGGATTTCTAGGAATGCACTGCAGCCCTCCACCTGAGATGGTGGTAGACTTGTACCCCTCTGGACATTCACATGTGGCTGAATTCAAATCGAAATCGATCTCTCCGACATCTAAAATAATTTTTTGGGTCCGTGGATGGCGCAAAGCTCCATTTGGAAGGCAGGCAACAATCTTATCACAGGGTTTACGAAAATAGTTGTAATCGTTGTTCGACCATGATTTTGTGACGATATTATCATTTATGCATTGAGTTACAGCCTTGGCATAGTGTTGGTTTCCCCTTCTTATGGCACCTACGACAATTCTAGTTGTGTGAAAATTGAAGTCCCCAGAGTGAGTCCCTTGCTCAGATACTAAACATACACCGAATTTACCCGGAGGAAATCGCCCTTTCTCTCCTCCATTCTCAATAGAAATGATTGGAGTATCAGATACATCTATACAACGCGCATTTTGTTCTTTACATTGAAGACATTCTATTAGAGATGTAGAATCAGACTGAGGATCGCATTGGATCAATTCTTCGTCGCAGTCCCTGTTAGAAAAATTAATATTTATTTCTTCAACGTCATTTATCGGTGGTAGTTTATGTACATATTTTTCTGTGTATTCGTTATTTCCTCTGATATATATATTTTTATCTCCTATATTTAGAGATAACATTTTTTTTATTTTAAAGATAAAGAAAAATAAATTTATGATTAAAGGAAAGAGGAAAAAAACAAGAGAATTTGTTTATTTATTTATTGCGTTATTTATTTCATGACACATAAATTTTCGGGAGCAAAAATGAGAGAAGAGCTAGAAGGTGTATATGTTCCTTCTGCTGAATTCCATGTTAGGAGATTTATATTATTATTATTAATATTATTATATTTTAACAAAAATTTAAACAGAGGAATACCCCCTCCTTCGAGATCATGAATCTGTTGAAAAAAAATGGAAAGAAGCATAGAAACAATCCTCGCTGGCTCTGATAAAGTCGTTGGTTGAGTAACGGGTTGGAGTTTTCCAAATTTCATTATTTATACATAGATATAATTATACTTCATTTTTTATTTATAGGAGAATAAAGTTTCAATAATATAATATGAAGGGTGGTCATCAGTTTTATCTTCATAAAAAGAAGCACTTTCAAAAATCAACTTTAGACAAGTTGCCGCCAAGGTGGTAAGTTTCTTATGTACATGCATATATATATATGAGTATCCCATAGCCCCAATGATCTCAGTTAATATATGAGCCGGCAACTCCCCTACGTAACAGTCTGGGTCTCCCCAGTCTGTACGGAGTTTTCCCAGTTGCACTGCGGCATGAGTGGTGGGTGGTAGCTTGAGCCGAGCTTACTACCGAGCCAGCTACTGCCTGCCAGTGGAGTGTACAAAAGGATTATGTTGGGTATTGAAAGTGGTAGTTGAGAAATTGAGCTATTCCAACATGAACTCTCCACTATACTATCTCTCCGTAAGATTATCGGAATCAGATACAGAAACTCTGATGAATGTTACCAATCAGTTCAAGATAAAGATGTAATAAGACGCCCAAATCACATAACACTTTTTGTTGGATATCTCGACAATGAAAACAAGGAGCTTCTGGATTATATAATTACAATCAAGGAATGGCTGAATGTTAATCCAATTAAAATATATTCTACAAATCAGTTTGGTATATTTGGTCGGAAAATTATTGGCCTTATTTTGAATATACCAAATTTTTACCAGATACTAGAAGAATTTCCCAAGATTTTGAATACCCATCTGAAAGAGGGATTTATTTGGAAATCGGAACGTAAGAACCCCATTCCACATATATCACTTTTTGAATGCAACTCTCAGTGCCTAGAAACGGTGGTGAAAAAACTCAACGAGTGCAAGATATTAGACAGAAATTGGGAAATAAAACCGAAATCAATAACTCTGATGCAGACCAAAGGAGACATTCTTTATGATAACTTTAATTTGACCCTAGGCTAAGAATTCTCTTTCGAAGAAGGCAATAAATGAAGAAGAAAAATCTTTTTTTACCACCGGTTCAAAAAATCTGAAATTTTCTTCTTCTACTTGGTGTTTGATATTTTTTAATAATTAAATCCAACATTCTAATCTATAATTTGTTATATATTTTTGAATAGCATCATATATTATTTGAGAATGATTGTGAAATAAAAATGAAAACTCTAACATTAATTCTTTTATTTCTCCATATTGAATTAGTTGGTTGAGGGGATAAAAATCCCTTCCATTAGAAACTCTTATTATATTTCTAAGCATCCACAGAGATAGGGTATGTGCATTTTTCTGGACTGTTAAAATGGTCGATTTGGTTTTCATTCGAACCCAACACCAATAGCAAAAGGAAAAGAAAACTGCCAAGTTTAATAAGAGCTTCTCTATCAATATAGATGTCCTTTCCTTCCTTTTCCATTAGTATCTTGATTGTGTGATATATGTAACATTTGGCTGGATAAACTATATTCTCCTTTAGTGGGTGATGGTTTCTTTCTTCTGAATTCAAAAGAAATTTGAATAAAATGTAAAGTCTGCGAATGAATAAGATTGTATATTTGCACTCCTTCAAATAATTTTAATGGATAATATACAGATTATACATCCAGTCATAATATGAACATGTTTGATCATAAATTCCACAAAGTGATCATTTTGCTCTCCAGTAAGTGCAATGAGAAAGAGAGATGGCCACATATGGTAAAAAACGGGTAACCGGACTATCTGAATATTATCAAAAGAAATACATCGTTGTTTATAATCTTCTATGCTAGCATCCATTTCTTCCCACCAGTAATTATTGACATCTCTCACGTTTTTAATAATGGCTCCCATTTCAACCAGAGCTTTATATTCGGTATTTTTTATTAATTCATATAATTCTTTACATATATCCGTTGATAAGATGGCTTCATAGAAACATCCTTTAAATCGAATTTTTTCATGATCTTCTTGACAATTTTTTATATGGTAAAAAATTTGCATAACGAAATTAAATTCATTAATTGCGTTTTTTATTTCTCTGGAAAATGAATTAGCAAGTTTATCTCTCTGATATACATATTTGAGATAATATGATATCGCCCCACCGAATACATTTAAAATGTTTTTGAGTCTACTCATGTAATAAGAATCACCATCATGTTCAAACTTTGCTTTGATATGAAACTTCTTTTCGGTTTCTAAGGGAACTGAAAATACTCGAAACAAACACAAGTTGAATGTATTTAATAAAAATAAAAGAGGATATTTTTTTGCATTTTGTATATCACCAATATCATTCATAATACGGCTGGGATCGATATTCATGAAGGAAGGTACATATTCTTTTAAGTTTTCTATAATTTTTTCTCTACTTTTTGTTATACTAAATTCCATATCTCTTTTTCTTCATTAAATCACATATATCATTATTAATATATACTTTATCTGTAAATGAAAATATTTCTTCCTTTTCCTTTATTCTTTCAGTGGGAGAAACAGTTTGCCTCCAGATTCTCAAAGTACAAGCGCTGTTATAAAAGCAGCTACTATTCTTAGTATTTTCATTAAGATATTGTAAGAGGATACCCACCATGGTATGGTATATACTGGACGGTGTTTTTTCTACACTCATTTTAGGATATGAGACATTTATTATTAAATTTTCTCGTATCGCTTTTATAAATTATTCACTTTTATTTTTTCATGTATCGGAGAAAAAGGAAATTGATTTAATAAAAGAAGATTTAGAGAAAATATTCAGAGAAACGGTAATAGATGACGATCTCATTCCGGCAGATGAGATTCCACTATGTTTTATAACGAAGGAAAATTATTTTATATTTGTTCCGTCGGTGGGTAGACAAAAATATAATGCCTATAGCTATTCACAATCAATTTGGCCCACACCAGCTTAATCATAGTTAATTTCTATAATAATAATATCAGACATTTAATACTAGAAGGAAATTGTAAATTATATATTAGATTTGAATTAGATTCTTTATCCTTACCGACCGTCTTTTCTTATAGTGTACTGGATAATTATATGAAAAGTATATAAATAATAATAATTTATTATGGAACCCACTACATTTTGTTGTGTGGTAAAGAATTCTATATCTATAGAAGAAGCATCTGAAGAAGACATTGATCGATCTTACCTTCTTTATTATCAACGACTATTATTACCAAATTATTTGAATAAAAAAAATCTACTAGACCTAGTCCCTCTAGCAACAGCTTCGGAAATTTTTTTAAAAACAATGGCATTACAAGCGAACCTTTACTGGAATATAAAACAGATAACAATTTAGATATGTTTTTTATTATATGATATTGGACACCAATCTTACGAAAAATGTGAGAAATACATCAAAGAACTGGAGAAACTGCATTATATGTGAAGGAGATGAATTTAAGGCATATACATATATCACCAAAGAAAAAATAAAGATAGTGCCTAAATCACATTTTAATCCTTTACAATGTTTGGGTATGGAAACCATTTATTCAAAACCTAGTTCTCTGAGTAATATTAATTATTATCTTACAATAGGTAGAAAAATTCTTAGTTTTGAAATAAATATTTGTTGTTTCTTTAATTTTTTAAATATGAAGGTGAATAATATTTTTTGTTTGTTGCCCCCAAGAGAAGTATATAAAGAACTGAGTATTAAAAGAGATTCATTTTTTGATAATTATCTGGGTGTTTTATGGATTGGTGATTTTCAGAGTGTAAATATTATTCTAAAAAAGGAAGATTAACCCTTTTAGTGGGCAACCAACTCCCATTCCGGGTCAGCAAGAATTGAAATTGTTATTCATCCCCGCCTCCTGTAGCAAAGGGAAATCGGACTCGCAGGTGTCATGTTGATCACAGAAAAGCAAGTGGTTTAAGGAAACATTATTTCAGTATTTTTTTAGCTAATAATTGGCAAACTCCTTACAGTATGAATATGGATCACAAGATAATAATAAATTTACTTCATCTTCATTATTGTATAAATCTTCCTTATTTCTTAAATATATTTTTTCATTATAAAGAGAAAGAAGGTTTTCATCAATTATATTATTAATTTCTTTATATTTTCTATCATATGTAAATATTTTCAAGAATAAATCAAAATTGGAATATCTTTGTAATTCCTCATTTCTCCCTCTCTTTAACATATTCTTATAACACCAAAACATATATTCATTTATATTATCTTGAAAGACTTGTGTTATAAGAAATGAGTCGATTTTAATAACACATTTAAGCTGAGCTGGTCCAAAACAGGTATTAATGAGAGTACAGCGTTTTTTATACTCGTCTTTAAGTTCTATAACGGTCTTCTCAATATCATCTAAAAATATTCCCACCTGTAGGAAACTACTTATGGTAAATTGCATTGCTGAAGCTCCAAGATCTCTTGAGAATAAAATTTTAATCCTTGATGGATTCTTACTATTAGTTGAGAATGCATATCTGTATTCTTTAAGAATATCTGAAAGAATTTCATTAATGCGTCGAATATAATGCCCGTTAACACCAATTTGTGAATTTACAATTGAATTATAATCTGATTTTGACTTTAACAAATCAAAATAATACCTGTAATTGAAACGATTATATGATGTAGTTATATTACCTTCCCTATCTATTTCAGAAAAAGTATCCTCATTAAATAATGTATCAGATAAAGATAAATCATCAAGAAAAAGAAAATCATAATGACCTTTTGTGGTTTTAGGGACGGGAACGACTTGACAGTTTCTCAATGTTTTGTGTGGAAAAATTAATCTTTTTTTAATGAAATTAAGGGTTTCCTGAACAATGAAACTTTTACCTGTTCCAATTGGAAAGGCATCTAAACTATATATTTGTATAATATAAAAATATTCTATTTCACTTCTTTTCTTATTTATTATTCCTTGAAAATTTGTTATATTGTAAAAGGTAGTTATACTCATTTTAAATTATATCGAAAATCAGTCAGTTTTATAATATTGACGTCGTTGTTTTGGCGGAGCAAGGACAGAGATACACCTTCTTCATTTATATATAATAGTCTAAACATCCGTAAATATGCAACCACTTGTCCACTAAAGGGTTAAACGAGCAAGAGGTGCTGCGGCTCTTCGTAGTAAAGGGCAGGATGGTAACTCACAATTATGCTTTTCACATCTAGACACATGTAGGCGTAGAATTGTAGAGTATATGTTTAGCACATTGCATTTATGTTCTTCTTTATTGTTTAAATGGCGACGAACACGGCGAAACATCAGGCAGAGGGGGGAGCATTTTTCGGATGGACATGAAGCGCTGTGTGCAAAACAAAGAAGCAGATCCTCCAGTTTATTCTTTTTGTTTTGGATTATCACATACTCTTTTAGCTTCTTACCGGCTTCCTCACATTCCTTTGTATTAATTTTCTCTTCTTCTAGCACTTGGGACCTTAAACGTTTGAAAGGACAGGATGGTAAATCACAATTTGTCGATCTACACCAAGCCACATATGTGCGAAGAATTGTGAGATATATAGTTAATACATTGCATTTGTGTTCATTTGTACCGTTCAAATGGCGACGAGTACGGCGAAACATCAAGCGGACGGGGGAGCACGTCTGAGATAGGCACGAGGAACTATGTGCAAAACAACGAAACATATCTGGTAATTTATTCTCTCTCTTTTGAATTATCACATATTGTGCCAGCTTTTGGACAATTTCATCACATTCTTCTTCTCCTCTAATTTCAGCATTATAATATTCACTTTTGGGTGGCCATAAATAACTGTACATAACTCTGAAAATGCGAACCAAAGCTGATGCAGGGGCCGGTTCTTCGAGATTTTTCATCTCTCCATACAAACTTTCGATTTGGTTTTCCGCATCTTATAAAAAAATATATATATTAAATTTTTGATTTATACTTATAATTAATGAAATTCTAATAATGATAAGATAATTTCTTTATAGATATTTATATTTTTTCAATTTGTTAATATTATGAAATTAAAAATATTTTATTTTTTTCGTTTTATACATTTTCCTGTGCATATTTTATTATAGAAAAAGGAGAGAGATTTTCAAATTGGAAGTGTTTTAATATAACATGGAAAATAAACAAATATCCCTCTGCTGAATATATATCCAGAGAAGGTATAGGAGAAGAGATAAGAAAAGCTTTCAAATTATGGGAAGAAGTTTCTGGTATTAATTTTATTGAATCTCGAATGGAAGAGGATGTTGATATTGAAATACTCTTTGTTTCTAGAGAGCATGGAGATGAATCACCATTTGATGGAGAAGGTAAAATTTTGGCTCATGCCTTTCCTCCGGGAAGTAAACTTCTGAGTGGAGATATACATTTTGACAATTCAGAGGTTTGGCTAGAGCATAGAAAAAGCAACGGGGGTTACGGAATTAGCTTATTCATCACTGCAGCTCATGAAGTGGGGCACTCTCTCGGCCTCAATCATTCTAATATTAAAAATTCCATTATGAATCCATCATACTATGTGAGAGATTATTCAGCAGACTTTAGACTGGAGAGTGATGATATTTTAAACATACAACAACTGTATGGTCCACCAGATAAACCCACATGTAATATGGATGCAATTGGTATTATAAACGAAAGTATTGCTGTTTTTCAGGGAGGGTACTACTGGTTAGTTGAGAATAATAGAACAATAAGAGCACCAATTGAGATTGGTACTTTTCTACCCCAAAATATTAGATATATTGATACATTTTATGAAAACAAAAAAAGATAAATATTATTTTTTCTCGAAGAAGAATTATTATCTTTTAACAAAGGAATGGGAATTATTGAAAAATTACAGTGGTTTATTAAGTGACAGGTTTTCCCCAAAATGTAAATAAAATAAATGCTGGATTGTTTTTCAATAACAACACATACCTCTTAGAGAGAAATAGATTATGGGAATCGATAAATACGACGTTTGTAGCAAAACCTCTCTGGAATGGAGTGCCCGAGGATGTAGACACTGCATTCAGTAAAGATAACAAAACTATTTATTTTTTTAAAAGGAAAATGGTGTATGAATTTGATAACAATTTGCAAAGAGTATATAGAAAATCATCTATTTTTTCGTATTTGGGGTGTTTAAATCATTCTTATAATGATTTCTTGTTGAAACGAATTATAATAATATTATTATTATTTATATACTTTTACCACTAGTTTATCATCTTTCGAAAAAAGAAAAATTGCCGATTAAACAAAATATCCAGAGAATTAACTAAATCGGCAACTCTCACAACAAGTTAGATAAACAGCAACAACCTTGCTCATTTTATTTAAAATGCCAATTTTTCTATTTCGGCACGACATATATATATATATATATATATATATATATATATATATATATATATATATATATATATATATATATTTATTTATTTATTTATTTATTTTAGGGTGTTCAGCAATTGTAGGGGAGAAAAAAAAATGAATATTTAGGTGGGCAAAGTATGCAATCGATTCCACTTTACAAACACATCTTTCAAACAAAAATTTATGATATTTTATCAATGCAAAGTCGTGCCTCTACCCCTGATTCTGTAAATCTAACTGATTTGAGTACGTGAAGGGTATGGTGAAGAAAGGTAACAATAAACAGTGTGGTACAAAAAGAAACTATATTTGAGCAATACAACAAGCATAATCAGTTTATTAAATGTGGGATTTTTTGGTCGAGTCGTAGAGGGCTCTGTGAAGCTGCACAACATGGAAGATCAGATGTTGTTCTTCTTCATTCTTCGCAGACCACTGCTGTAGTCCATTAACAGTTTGACTGCCTGCTCAGCAGCTTCATTGACTATTTTGAGGTGGGCCATAACATCAAGAATGGGGCAGTGGTCATTGATGCTTGTCGGAGTATCCAGCTTCGAACACTGGAAGAGGTTTTTCGACTTCTGGGTGACAAACTTAGAGATTCTCATATCTGATACCTTATGAATCGTCTTCATGTTCAAACGGCGCAGACCCTTCTTCCTCGGCAGTGCTGTGGTCATATTTTTCAACATTTCCTGCTTTTCCTCAGCCAAGACTTTGTCAGAATACATGGCTAGTGGACCCAGGTCCTCACTGAGGTACCAGAGGTGGCTTTTGACTTTGTCCAGTGCCTTATTTGTTACAACAGGATCCATCTCATTGAATTTTTAAGTCTTCTTCAGGAGACTGAGATCATTGATTGCAGCATCGACATCATTTGGGGCTTCAAACCAGTGCATCACATAGATGGTGACAAGGAAGACACACATGCATTTGAGGGCCTCCTTTTGATGCCATGTGAAGGGGAAGGAGGCTGCATCCTTCACTTGATTTCTGAAAAGGAAGATTTTGAGGCAGTAAAGGACTTTGGCCATCCAACGAGCTCTGCGATAGGCACCTGGACGGTGAAAGGTCATCCGTGCTGGCTTCTTGCCGAGGAAAGCCAAAGACAGCTGGAGGAGCTCAAGGTAGTCATCACGGGGTTGTGCATGATCCATGTGGTTGAGTATGAAGTGTTCAATGTCATCGGCTCTGTTGGCAATCCACGACTGAGATTTTTCATCTAGGTCAGCATCGTAGGGATCGAAGGAATCTGTGTCAATTTTGTTCCAGAACTCTTTGAATCGACGGAAGAGAGGAATTTCAGGACCAGAAGAAGAGAAAAAGAGATCATCTGGTAAATTACCAATATGCTGGGAATCGAACCAGGGACTCTCAGATGAGAGCCAGGCAGCATACCACTACACCACGACCAGGTAAAAGTTAACTCACGTTGTCACAATCTTGTAACCAACGTCCCTCCGCCCCCACTGTGGGCATCAAGAGGATGAGTTAACCCCCTGGCACTCGGGCAAGTAGATGCTTTTAATCTATCCCAAACACTTACGGCAAGTCAGAATGAAGGGGGAAACCTGTACTGTACACAGGAAAAATCATCTGGTAAATTACCAATATGCTGGGAATCGAACCAGGGACTCTCAGATGAGAGCCAGGCAGCATACCACTACACCACGACCAGGTAAAAGTTAACTCACGTTGTCACAATCTTGTAACCAACGTCCCTCCGCCCCCACTGTGGGCATCAAGAGGATGAGTTAACCCCCTGGCACTCGGGCAAGTAGATGCTTTTAATCTATCCCAAACACTTACGGCAAGTCAGAATGAAGGGGGAAACCTGTACTGACTTGCCGTAAGTGTTTGGGATAGATTAAAAGCATCTACTTGCCCGAGTGCCAGGGGGTTAACTCATCCTCTTGATGCCCACAGTGGGGGCGGAGGGACGTTGGTTACAAGATTGTGACAACGTGAGTTAACTTTTACCTGGTCGTGGTGTAGTGGTATGCTGCCTGGCTCTCATCTGAGAGTCCCTGGTTCGATTCCCAGCATATTGGTAATTTACCAGATGATTTTTCCTGTGTACAGTACAGGTTTCCCCCTTCAGAAAAAGAGATCAAAGATCCCTGCCACTATGAGTTAACACATGTGGCGCCTGCATGCCAAGAACAACAGCGGGACTTGGAGACTTCTTTCAATGACAAAGGAAGCTCCACTGTGAACCCCGGTGTTATGAGCAGTAGTATCAAAACAGAGCCCTGCAATCCAGGACTTCACTTCTGGCCATTCACCTAGAGTCCTTAGCATTGCCACTCCCATTGCTTCGCCCGTTTCAGCAGGGATCTTAGGGATTGCCAGGATCTTCTCCGTACCAATCCCTGTAACAACAGTCGCCAGGCGATCACTGAGGCCACCACCATCAATGTTGGGCAAGAGCTTTCCATCAGAATGGAGAATCAAGTTTTTTTTTGGCTGGAATTCTTTTTTAATCTTTTCAGCGATCTAAGACTTTGATTCCTTCCGAACAGAGTGGAGAGATCCGACAGACGTGAGTTCCCCCATGTCAGGCCCTGCTGCGATCAAGGTGGGAGTTACCATTTGCACTACAACTCTCGTTGAAATGAGGCATGGGTTTGAGAAGGCCAAAAAAAAATTGCAAAGTATGGTGTAGTTCCCACCAGTAGTGGAACTGAATAAGCACTTTGACCTTCCAGTTCCTGAAGGTTCGATTTTTCTGAAAACCCAAATATATATATATATATATATATATATATATATATATTTATATATATATATATATATATATATATATATATATATATATATATATATATATATATATATATTTTAGAGAGAGAGAGAGAGAGAGAGAGAGAGAGAGAGAGAGAGAGAGAGAGAGAGAGAGAGAGAGAGAGAGAGAGAGAGAGAGAGAGAGAGAGAGAGAGAGAGAGAAATTGATATAGACAGATAGATAGATGGACAGACAGACAGATTGATAGATAGATGGACAGACAGATAGATTGATAGATAGATGGACCTGGACAGGTACAACACACTACCTCTAAGCAACTGACCGTGAAGACAAGTACCTTCCTAGTCGTAAACGAGGACTGAATTAAGGAAATTATGATCACAGGGGGGTAAATGGAAAGCCACAGTAAAAGCTATTGCATATAATGTAGAAAAATCACTGATCAATACACTGCAGGTTCACAAAGGGGGAGTGACGGATGTGATAACTATTAAGCACTTCTTTACTCCTTTTCTCCAGTTTGTCAATTGGCAAACAAAACAAAGATATCAACTCCAGTATCAACACTTGTATTTCACAGGATAAGGATTACTCCAATATCATAACACTGAGGAATAACACTTTGGGATAACACCATATCACAGGGTAAAGTAAAATAATGGGAAAAACTTGGGAAAAATACACCGATGGTAAATGGTTACAATGGGGGGGGGGGAGCCAGACAGTTATTTACATCAGTGGTTGAGAATACTTACATCAATGGCTGACAATCTCAAAAACCCAGACCACTGAGGAAATAACTCTTGTCAGAACAAACCCTAATGAAGGTGGGGGGAGGGAGGGCAGAGGTACAGTACTCGGGTCCGATTCAGTCTTGGGTGGTGGAGGTCTCCTTAACCTCGTGCTTCCGAATCCCTATGGTGTAACGAGAGGATGACGCAACACAGTGTAGTTATTTTCTTTTAATGCGAGGAAGAACGAACCGAAGACCAGGGGCCCGCAAAACAAATACTGCATGCTGAAATGGTGGGGGGATGGTCATAGGGTAACATAACATAGTGTAATAGTTCGGAATACTGTACTACGTAACTTACAGTAATACACATGGAAACTATACGAAAGTATAATAAGAACATCATATGAACACTAAATTCAATGCATAATTCATTAGGGAATAGAAAAGTGAAGAAACATCTCAATAAACATGTAATAGGCGTCCACACTGAAATGTGGAACGTATTCGAGCGAGCGAGCAAGCAAGTCAGGCTAAATTTGTTCTCCAATTGAGGGTGAAAACTTTTCAAAAATTGCATTGAGGTTGGTTATTATAAAAACAGCAGGATTCCAATAATGAAATGTCCGATCACCATTTAAGCAATTGATATTTTATTTCAATACTTGACAAAATGTAACGAATGCTTAATTTTCTTACCTGACATTTGACTGCAGTTGTCTTCAGAAAGCAACTTGCTAAGCTATACACTGTAGTAAAAGCATTCAAATGCTGACTTTGCTTTATGCCCATTCACAATAGTTACTTTCATCAAATCTCTTGGTGCGCTCTGATTCGAATCAGAAAAAAGAAATTCTGAGCTTCTTTTGTTGATCAGGGTATTGTATTAGAGTCGGATTCAGTCAAAAATTTCCGAAAAAAAAAAAAAAAAAGGCATTATTTGTTCTGAAAAGGGAAAACCTGGCTGCTCCCAGTGATCATCGGAAAATACTGCTGCGCAGCTTATGCAACCTTAGACCATTTCTTCTTGCGCAGCTGGCTGTTACGTTGATCTGCCTTATAAAAAAATTGTTTCCTATATTTACGTAAAAACTATCGGGAATTACATGTTGTCTATGAAATTAAAATAATTGAGGATTTTTATGCGATTTCCAAATTGATGTCTATCTTTCTTGTAAATTCAAAATTGGCTGAGATATCCAAAAAAGTTCGCTACTGTACTACAGAGTTTTCCTCCCAATACCCCTGCCCCCATGTCTTGCTGATGTGATAAATCTTTCACTTGGGTACATTATGCTGGGGTCCAGACTGTGACTAAATTTGGTGTTCCAGCTAGCGAGCGATGAACAATGACGTGCAAAAACACTCATTATCTCTCGTGGTGCTCCACGCAGGCGAGGCGTCATACACTCAGACGTACAGATACATTTCACAATTCGCAACACACGCACCCAGAAAGACAGAACTTCTACGGAAGTTCTGGCTGAGATCTGCCAGTACACTGTTATCACCCTGAACATGCAGGATTGACAAGTCATATTCTTGCAAAAATAGACTCCAGCGAGTTCGTTGCTGGTTTTTGTTCTTAAAATTATTAAGAAACTACAGAGGGTTTTGATCAGTATAGATGGTTACAGCTGGGCCAGGCTGTGGCAAATATACAGAGAAGAAGTGGAGAGCGAGGATCAGGGCAAGACGTTCTTTTTCAATGACCAAGTAGTTGCGTTGAGCAGAATTAAATTTCTTCTTGAATTACCGGTAACTGACTGGATGATCTATACCCTGTTCATGGCTCTCCATTAACACTGCACCGGCGCCAAGACTGCTAGTATCCACAGCTAACTTGAAAGGAAGGTGAAAATTAGGTGCATCCAAAATTTGTTGGCTTATTAAAAGCTGCTTAATGATTTCAAAGGAATCTTGGCACGGTTACGACCAAACAAATTTTAATCCTTATTCAAAATATCAGTAAGGGGTGCTAACACATCAGAAAAATTTTACACAAATCTCCTATAGTATCCAGTCATACCAAGAAATCTCTGGAGCTCTATTATTTGTCAGTTGGGCAAAATTTGAGATAGCTCCTACTTTACTGAGTGGAGGGCAAACCTTGTCGTGACCGACAATATATCCATGGTACTGAAGTTGGGCTCTAACAAACTCACATTTTGCCGAATTCAGAACAAGAGAGACTTCAGCTAGTCTGGAAAACACTCTTCAGCTGTGACACATGTTCATTCCACATAGTACCATAGATGACGACATCATCAGTGTAGACTGTAACACCAGGTATACCACTCAATAGGTAGTTCATAAGTCTTTGGTAGCTAGCTGTGGCATTTTTCAACCCAGCGCCATAACTTCAAACTGGAATGTACCCTGAGGTGGTACAAATGATTGGGTTGCTCAGTCAGAATTATTTGCCAGTAACCACGAATCATGTCAGGTTTAGTGATAAGTTTTGAGTTTCCAATATTATCAATACATGCATCTACACGAGGAAGTGGATAAGTGTCTGACTTACTAAAGGCATTCACTTTCCTTTAGTCAACACAGAACCCAGCGGTACTGTCAGATTTCGGCACTAAAGTTACTAGGGAACTCCATTCACTGATACATAGACTATTATGTTCTTTTCAAACATGTAATCTAGCTCTTTCTGTAGCGATATTTGTTGACTGGACTGCGCCCATTATGGGGGAAGTTTAACAGAGGACGCATCTCTGACGTCAGTATCGTGACACATGACGGTTGTACGCTTTGGACAATCACTGAAGACACTTGGGAATAACAGCATTAAGTTCAATAGCACCTCCTCTTCTGGGTTAAGATAAGAAAGGTTCCCTGGAAGCTCCTGCCTGGCCTCCAGATTGCTCTATCACTGCGCTGCACTGTCCAAGCTGAGGGGACAAATGAGCTCTTCAGCAGGTTCAGCAGCACCATCTAGCTTGGCAACCAAGCTGCAAACAACACTGGGCAGGGGCTAGGGTCGATGATAGGGCTTCAACATATTCACATGACAGTTGATCCCCCTTGTGTCGATCAGGTGTCTTGATCAAGTAGTCAGTGGAACTGACTTTTCTGCAAATTCAGTAGGGACCCATAAGCTTGGCAGAAAGAGGATGGCCAGGTAATGGCAAAAGTACCAGAACTTCATTACCTTCATCGAATTCTCTCTCTTGGGCGTCCTTGTAGTACCACTCCTTCATAGCACTTTGGGATTTCTTATACTTCTCGTGGGCAACTTGCAGACTGCAGGAAAGGCTCTCCTTGAACTCCACAACATAGCACAGTATATTAGTAGAGGATTGTGTCCCATTACTCCAAATATCCTTCACCAACATCAGGGGTCCTCTCTCTTGATATCCAAACACCAACTCATTCGAGGGGAATCCAAGGGACTCTGTTGGAATTTCTCACATTGCAAAGAGGAGGAATGGTACACCTTTGTTCCAGTCTTGACCAGTTTTTTTTTTTTACAGTACTTTCGTAGCTTACTCTTCAGAGTCTGATGGTAAAGTTCAAACCCCGGGACTGGGGATGTTAGGCACTAAAAGTGATGTGGGTGATACCCGACTACTTCAAACTCTTCTCGAAAGTCATAGACATGAAGTTGCTGCCTTGGTCGGACTGCACTTCACTGGGGAGACCAAACTTCATGAAGAAGAGCAGCAGTTCCTTCACTACTGCCTTTGTATGGATCTTTCGGTAGGGTATCACTTCATGGTAACATGTTGCTGTGTCCATCAGGGTCAGAAGGTAATTATACCCTGAGGAAGTCTTGGGAAGAAGTCCAACTGTGTCAATGACGATCCTCTTGAAGAGGGATGTAAAGGTGGGTAATGGGCACAAGAGGGCTCACGATGATGGTCTGGCTGGGTTTCCCAGCGACTTGACACACGTGACATGTGCGAACGGCCTGTGCCACACCCGCTACAAGTGAGGCCAATCGAAGTGAGTGCACAGTCTCTGCGGGGTCTCGCATACTACCAGGTGATCAGCCATCGATAAGTCATGGACCATCTGGAGAAGCTGTTGACGACACTGTGCAGGTATAATAATCTGGTGAAAATCGCATTCGTATCAACATTATCATAAAGGGGTCTCCATCTTCACAACAGTCCATCATTCATATAGAGATCCATTCACACTTCTTTTCACTGTCAAACTCCGACTACAATCTTTCGCAATGAGCTGACTACAGGATCACTCTCCTATAGTTGCTTTAATCTCTCTGGGGTGATCTCACGAAGGGAAGGCAAGGGGTCATCCTTATTCGAATTAGCCATAAAGGTACCTTCAAGAACTGGGGGGTCAGTATCAGCATTCTCCTCTTCCTTACTCTTAACAGGGACAACACTCTCATTCTTCACACTCTCATCTATAGTCTTGATTAATCAGAATCACATTCAGCTGCCCGTTTCGTAGACCTAGCTACTGCACACACCTTAAAGGAAGCTTACTCTCCAACTCAGCTGTATCACTCACACTCACAGGAACTTCAGATACAACTGGGTTAGGAAGAACCTTTGCCCCAGCTACATAGTTCCCTATCATTAGAGTTACACCTGTAACATGCAAATGCTCCACTACTCCAACAGCTGCTGTACAGTTCACAAGCTCACAAACAACATCAACTGTGACCTCAGGGTAAGTGTGGAACCCATCTACACCTCTCATAAGTACATTCTATGTGGCCTTCATAGGTGCTCCCATTGGATTCACCAACAAACTTCCAGTGGCTGCGGTGTCTTTAAGTATGGTGACATCATAAGTAATGTTATCAAAAACTACCTTACCACGGAACATGAAGGGGAGACAGGCTGAAACACTAGATCCAGGGACAATGGTTGACAACACCATCAGGACTCTTGGACTTAGCAGCACCGAACACCTTTCCATCTGGCTTCTGGTTAATACACCTAGTATGGGTTTCCTTTTCATCATTCCTCTCAGCTCCTGACTTAGTATGGTTGCCACAGGGAGGAAGTTGAGCAAGGTCATCATTAGCTATGAAACTCAAAACACTGGAGTTATTATTGGGGTTAGGTCTACCATGTTTTAACCAACAACAATTTTCTAGGTGATTTGACTTCCCACAGTAAGTACAAGCACGGCTAGGGGAGCCATAGGATTTCTGAGTAGGGGTCTGGGGTGCTCTGTGAGACATAAGGAAAGGAATTTGACTCCTGGATTGTGGGGTTCGTGATTTGGGAAAAGTGGGTTTTGGGAAGGACTGAGGGTTAGGCTGAGCCTGGTTAGTGTGGGAGGAACGGTCACATGATTTAGAACCACTCCAGTCATCTGTACTGCCCAAACAAGCTCTCTGGTTTGCCACATAAGTATCAGGTTCGGAGGCTGCTGACCGTAAATCACCTTGATCAAATTTCTTATCTCTCATATAGAACACAGTTTGTCTATCAAGGTTACTCAAAAATTGTTCAAGTAACATCATATTATACAAGTTAATGACATTGGCATGGTCTGAGCTGGTTGATACTCCATTTGCTCTAAGCCACGTAATGTAATCATGTTCTAGCCTCTTGGCAAAGTCCAAGTGGGTTTCTTCTGGCCTTTTCTGTAGCTTCCTGAATTGTTGTCGGTAGGCTTCAGGGGTTAATTCATATGCATTCAAAACTTGTTCCTTTAAGTGGAAACAATTTTGGTACTGATCAAAGGACATATACGTTTTCACAGTCTTACCTTTGAAAGAAGTCTCAGTTACTGTTGACCACTGAGACTAAGGCCACTCAAAACCTCGGGCAATTTCCTCAGAGGAGGTGAAAAAATCAAAGACATCTGCTCCATTAAATGCAGGAACGACCCTCAAGCGATCAGAAAAACAGTCGACAAAGTCTTAGCGTTCATTACTTCGTTTAGCACCGGCCGAAAAGTGTTGGCCTTCAAGCTCCAACTCCTGCTGTTGAATAGCCAGCCGTTGCAAGTCAAGGTTCATGTTTTTGTTGTTCAAGTTGAGCATTTATTTCCATCTCTCTAAACTTAACGTAATCACAATATGATCAATCTGGGGACACTGAATGGTGCAAGGAGGTCAAAGATTCTCGAGGTAGGAATCTGGAAGTAGGCCTAGCATGAGAAGGAACTTAATCTTCATGGCTAATCAAAGACTGGGTGGAAAGAGATTCTTGGGAACCTGCTATCTCATCACTTGGATTCACAGTAGATTCTCCAGGATTCGGCTGTACATAAGAATCACGAAACATTGGTGCAGCGAAATTAATAAGGTAGAAAAGGGATCTATACTGAATAAATTATTGTGCCACCAGTAACATTTCAAAAAGCTTCACAAAATAGTAAACTCTTATATCTATCTATGTACCTAGGCTGCTTCCCCCAAGGAAAGGGAGGTAGCCAAGACAGGACGACACACTCCCCATTTACTCATCCATTCAAGCACATTCATTCGCGTCTTAGCCCCAAAGGGGAGAAGCGACAGATCCCCACCGCACCACACCGCACAAGAGTCAACTGCGCAGTGCAATCAGTGACAACCACAGCAGGGCCCGACAGCAGAGCTGGTTTACCCCTGCCACATCATAATAGACCCATCCCCTTACCCGCACCTGACCTAACTAGCTGATCAGACCAAATGCGGGAGATATCCCCTCAGGGCTGCGTCATCATCATTCATTCAAAATTTCTCTCCATTTATTTCTGTCATGCACAGCTACTCTTCATTGCTCAACAGACATCCCTCTCGCATCCAGCGCTCTCTTCACACTGTCCATCCATCTTATTTGTGGTCTCCCTCTCAGCCTTACACCTCTCACATCAGATCGTTATTTTTTTCACCAATCGCTCATTATCCATTCTCTCCATATGCCCAAACCATTGCACCACCCTCTGCTCAACTCTACCAGGCATCTCCCGAACAACACCAGTTCTCCTTTGCACTTCATCATTTCTCACTCGATCCATACGCATCACTCCACATATACTCCTCAGACACCTCATCACCATTATATACAAACTTTTCCTCTCTGCTACACCCATATTCCATGTTTCAGCCCCATATAAAGCAGTCGGTACCACAACACCCTCATACAGCCTTCTCTTTACATCCATTTTAAGCGAACAACATCTAAACACTTTTTTCATTCCTCCCAGCACCTTACCTACGTCATTCATTCTAAACTTCACTTCTGCATCTATTCATCCATCCACAGTAACATGTGACCCTAAATATTTAAAACACTTTACCTTCTCAAGCAGCTCACCATTCAAAACTATATTCATCCCCCTACCATCTACCAACCTCGTACACTTCATCACTTTACTCTTATTCTCATTTATTTTCAATTTCCTCTTTTCACACGTCCTTCCAAATTCCTCTACCAACTGTCTCAATCTCTCCTCTAAATCAGTCACCAGTGCAGTATCATCCACAAACAGCAGCTGCTTCAGATCCACTCTCCACCTTCAACATTCACCAGACTCAGACCACCTAAAACTCTTGCATTCACCTCCCTTACAACACCAGCCATATAAATATTAAACAACCAAGGCGACATCACACATCTCTGTTGCAGCCCCACTCTCACGGGAAACCAATCACTCACAGCATTTCTCACTCTTACACACTCTCTACTATTTACATAAAAACTTTTCACCCCTTTTAGTAACCTACCATCAAGTCCATACAATCTTAAAACAGTCCACAAAGCCTCCCTATCAATTCTGTCATATGCATTCTCTAAATCCATGAATGCCCAAAACACATATTTGCCTTTCGCTAAATACTTTTCACACACTTGTCTCACAGCGAACACCTGATCCACGCATCCCCTCCCTCTCCTAAAGCCACACTGCTCATCACCAATCACTCCCTCTGTACCCTCTCTAACTCTCATAATTAACACTCTACCATACAGCTTACCTACAACACTCAACAGATTTATACCCCTAAAGCTAGTACATTCATAAGTATCACCCTTGCCTTTATACAACGGGACCACACAAGCACTTTCCCAGTCAATTGGCACCATACCTTTCACAAAGCAAACATCCAACAATCTTACTAAACAGTCAACAATAGTCACTGCACCATCCTTCAGGCATTCCACAGCACACCCCTCCATACCTGCAGCTTTCCCTGTTTTCATCGCCTTTACTGCCTTCCCCACTTCCTCTTTCGTGATCAAAGAATCATTCAACTCTCCCAACACATTTATTCATTGCACCCTTCCATCCGCCACAATCTCAGCCACCCTTTCCTCCTCAACATTTAACAATCTTTCAAAATACTCTGCTCATCATTTCCTTACTGCATATACCTCAATTAACATCCTTCCATCCTCTGCCTTTACTCACTCTTCCTTCCCAGACTCTCGCTTTTGCACCCTTTTCACCTCCTTCCAGAACATTTTCTTATTCTGTTGAAAATTCTCAGTCAGTCGCCTACCCCAACTTTCATCCGCTGCCACTTCAGCATCACGCACAGCCCTTTTCACCCTATTCCTCTTTTTCTTATTACCTCTCATATGACACCTCATCCTTCCTCTGCAGCCATACTTCATATGCATGTCTCTTCTCAGCCACAGCCATACTTACTCGCACCACCATTCACTTCCTTTTCTTACACCACCACCCACACGTCTCACACCACACACCTCTTCTGCATGCCCACCACAGCACTCTTAAGTAACTGCCATTCCTCTTCCACACTGCCATTTTCCTGATCTTTCACTGTGTTCAACTCATCTTTCAATTTCTCCTGATACTTTATCATTTTCTCTCTTTTATCCAACTCACTCACTTTCAAAACCTCCCTGCCACACCTAACCCTCCTAGCTTTCACCCATCTCTTACCTACTCTTAACTTTCCCTTCACCAGGTAGTGGTCAGCCATACCTCCACCCTCCCCTCTCAGAACTCTCACATCCAACAATCTTCCAATTACATTCCTAGACACAACCACATAGTCCATCAATGCTTTATTCACACACATTTCACCCTCCTGTCTCGCCCATGCATACTTATAAATATCTTTCTTCTCGAACGCGTATCAATCACCATCTCTCGCTCAACACACATCCCTATCATTCGTTCCCCATTTTCATTTCTGCCAGGCACACCGTGCATACCAACTACACCTTCAACTGCTACATTTCCCACTCTAGCATTCAGATCTCCCATCATTACCACATTCACATTCGATCTAAAACTTTGCAGACACTCATCAATATCATTCCAGAAAGACTCCCTCTCTTGTTCATCCCTTTCACTACCAGGCCTATATGCACTCACAATCACCCACAATTCACGTTCAAATTTCGCTTTCACCCACATCAGTCTCGATGACACCTCCTTCCATTCAATCACACACTGCTGTACTTCCGGACTCACTAACAAGGCCACACCTTCTCTTGCCCTTCCTCTATCAACACCTGACAATCTTCCATTCACACTTCCAATCATTGACTCACCCTTCCCTTTCATCTTCGTTTCACTCAAGGCTAACACAACCAACTTTCTTCTCACAAAGTTTCTCCCAGTCTCCTCCCTTTTGGCCTCAATCGAACTACATCCACGCACATTCATAGACCCAATCTTCAGGGTACGGGGATAACTCAATCCCCCATCCCTTTCTCTGGCCTGTCTCTTTTTAGGAACGAAAAAACAGAGAAGGAGGTCCCTAGTCCCCTCACCCCGCCCCTTTTAGTCGTCTTTTACAACACGCAGGGAATACGGTGGCGGTATTCTTCCTAACACAGCCTGGCTGCAGAGTAGTAGTACCACCCCATGGTGCGGCAAGATTGTGTCCCCCCCCCCGCCACAGGGGGAAATTCTCACATAACCTGGAAAAAACAAGTTCATGGGTAACACCAACTACTACTAAATTTAAGACTAGGGAAAAACACTATGCTAGAAAAAGTACACACAATCTGTCCTGGCTCACGGTCGCCAATAATCCTGATACGACCCGGACAGATAGTCATAAGAAAAACTATCGTATCCCCAGGAATGTTCGATGCGAAACGAAAGTTAGCTTCGCTATGTGGGCGGGTCCTTGTTGTTCGCCCCTCCCCTATGTAGTATTGCCGTATCACAATCCCATTACAAGAGTTGGAATAATGAGCAAGAATGAGCCATATAGCAGGGAAATATATAGGATGCGTTTGCGTTACCCTGAGCGTTCCGCCGGGAATTAATAATGAAACTCGGCACGTTTATTATTTTCCTACTATTCAACACTTATTATCTATAAAATACAACAAATAAATTATTTTGAAGGGTATTAAATCTATAGGCATCGACATTTTTTTTAATGATTGTGTAGCGGGGGTGCACGAGTTCATTTGTTTGCTTTAGATGGGTGGTTAAATATTTCATGTGGATGCTTCAGACGTCTAGAGGCTGTTTTGGAAGCCTGGGGTGGATATACAAAATATTAAAGCAATGAGACTGAATATGTATTATTATTTTCCTTCTACTCAACATTTATTATATGTAGAAAGCAATACATATCATCATTACACTGAAATTTACTAACTTGGCTTGTATCAGCTGAAGTACTAGGATACGTCTCGCATGGGTGCACATACTCATTGCCCGTCTGCATATGTTGCCAACTTTACACCATTGTTTATATTTTAATTTAATGAATTCGGTGCCGAATAATAAAACGCATTGTCTCTATGCACAGAGGCCAAACGATCTAAATAGCTTTTATTACCTCTAGCACAAATTCAAATACCTGTGTCACATAACGGACCCTGACGGGTTTGAGGTACAAACTTTTCTGTTCCATCATTCCACAACACTTCGTCGTTGTGTCATAGTGCATAGCTCTGAAGGGTAACGATAGTTTTTCTTATGACTGTACAACACACCATCACTAAGCAATTGACCGTGAAGACAAGTATATTCCGAGCTGTAAACGAGGACTAAATTAGGGAAATTATAATCACAAGTGGGTAAATGGAAAGCCACACTAAAAGGTACTGCATGTAATGTGGAAAAATCACTGATCAATACACTGTGCAACTTTACAGGGGGGGGGGGTGACATGCGATAACTATTAAGCACTCCTTTACTCCAGTGTTAAAACTAAAAACTAATTGGCAAACAAAATAAAGATATGAACTCCAGTATCAACACTGGGATTTCACAGGATAATGGTTAATCCACTATCACAACACTGAGGAATAACACTTTGGGATTACACCATGTCACAGGGTAACGCAAAATATTGGGGAAAAACTCAGGGGAAAGTACGCCAATAATAAATGGTTACAATGGGGGGAAAAAGCCAGACAATTACACACATCAATGGTTGCCAATCTCCAAAACCCAGAACACAGGGGAAACAATTCTGGCCAGAACAAACCCTAATCAAGATCGAGGAGGGGGGGGGGGAGTGGTACAGTACGTGGGTCCGATTCAGCCTTGGGTTCTGGAGGGACTCCTTAACCTGGTTGTTGTTGTTGTTTACAGATTTCCTGCACCTATAGTGCAGGCCGGGCCATACATTAGCCCAGTTAGTGGGGTATGGGCTGATTAAAAAATTGTAAGGGGAGAGACAGGGCCTGGGGATTCCCCAGCACACACGCCCTGTCTCCTGGCTGGCTTTGTGGTGCGTGTGTGCTTAACCTAGTGCTTCCGAATCCTTATATAGTAGCGGAAGGATGACACAACACAGTGTAGTTATTACAAATATTGCATGATGAAATGGTGTGGGTGGTCACTGGGTAACATAACATGGTGTAATAGTTGGGAATACTACGTAACTTACAGTAATACATATAAAACTACACGAGAGTATAGTAAGAACATCGTATGAACACTACATTCAGTGCACAATTCGTGGGGGAATGAAAAAGTAAAGAAACATCTCAGTACCAAACATCAAACACACCCATTATCTCTAGCTGTACTCCACGCGGGCGAGGAGTCATACACTCAGATGTACAGATACATTTCACAACTCACTATACTGCATATATAGATAGATAGATAGATAGATGATTGATAGATGGATAGAGATATTTATATTTATATATATTTATATATAAACAGGCATAGAGAGAGAGAGAGATAGAAGGGGTCCCAGTGTTGACTGGTATAACTGTGATAATGAATACCATATTTACTTGGGGCCCTGGATGGCCACTCTCCCTAAGGGAAAAGTACACAGGGTCCCATGTTACCCAATGAATCTGTTCTCCTTTTCTGACTATTTCTCATTCTCCCACCTACCCAATGAACCATCCACCCTACCTCATCACACCCATCCATCCACTCAACCTGACCAACCACCATACCCATCCATTCTCTCAACCCTGACCAACCACCACACCCACCCATCCTCTTAACCCTGACCAACCACCACACCCATCCATCCTCTTAACCCTGACCAACCACCATACTCATCCATCCTCTTAACCCTGACCAACCACCACACCCATCCATCCTCTTAACCCTGACCAACCACCACACCCATCCATCCTCACAACCCTGACCAACCACCACACCCATCCATCCTCTCAACCCTGACCAACCAAAACATCCATCCATCCTCTTAATCCTGACCAAGCATCCAACCGGCCTTGCCCATCCCACAGGTCCATCCACGCATACCACCTGTTGTAGCAGATAATGATATGGCTTTTCAGGTAAAAGCCTCTACGTGTACGTTGTTTCCACCATAGTGAACTGAGCATTTCTAATTAGTTCAGACCTTGTCAATCAGGGGCGCCATTTTAGCAACTGTGACGTATACATTTAAGTTTATTAAAACACCTGTTAGATTTGTCTAGAAAGTTCTATATGCATCCCCTTCTCTTCTCCACTTCCATACTGGGCAGACAGACAGACAGACAAGCAAATGTGCCCATATATATATATATATATATATATATATATATATATATATATATATATATATATATATATATATATATATATATATACTTCCGCTTCTGTCTTACTTTCCTTCAATCTTTCCTCTTCCTTCTGCCTGTGGGTGACTACACTGAGTGACAAGCCAAATGGTTTCCGGTACACCAGGAAACCATTTACTACGCTGGGTGATAACCATATAACCAAATTTTGGCGCCTGGTGATTTAGTGAGTAATTACAGCGCTCCAGTCGATTGAGCCGGTGATGGTTTTTATCCAAGGGGTAGTTAGGGTTGATTACTCATGTAATGCTACTCAGGGATGAGTGACGCTGGTCACTCTCATCTTAAATGTCAGGACCAACTTGCCTAGCCCAGGGCTCCTACGCTCCTCATGGGGCAAAGCAGGATTGGATGATGATTGATTGATGAATATATATATATATATATATATATATATATATATATATATATATATATATATATATATATATACGTTCGTTCGTTTTTGAAGGCTCCAACATGTTTGGCCACATAATGGCGGCTCTCCAAGCTGCTCGATCTGTGACATTTTCCCTATTCTGTCCCTTATTCCTGAGGTCACAATCAACGACCTCGACCGAGGTCTTTTTCGGTCAACCTCCCCTCGTCCTACTCGTAACATTAACACTTCTCACCTTCTGCATCCAATTATTATCCCCCATCCTCTCCACATGCCCAAATCATCTCAATCTACCTCTCTTCATCACAACACCAGTACACTTCAGTCCCATCCTACATCTCAACTCTTCCATTGTAAACCTAGCCCCCAAAGGTCTTGCACTCAAGGATGCACAGTACATCCTCCTAATTATTGCCATTTCTGTACGTTTCAGCCTGCGAATATCCCCTGCCCTTACTGCCCAAGTCTCACTACTGTACATACAGCATAACACTCCTAACACATGCCACATAATATGTGGCATATGTTAGGAGTGTAATGCTGTATATTATAAAGATCCCTTAGCACAGAGGGAAAGCCCTTTTATTTTCAGGAGAGGCAACAGCTTCCTCCAACCACTCCTCACTCTAGCCACAGAGCTAGCTCCTGCCCCACCTCCAGCAAATAACAAGTCTCCCAAATAACAAAACACTTCCACACATTCACGAAACACACCAGCAACTTCAATTCTTTCATGCCTGGCAATATCTACATGCTCTCCACGACAAACCAGGCACATGAAATCAATATTATCACGCAGTCTATCTTAAATACCACTACATCTCTTATGCACCCACTTATCATAATCACTGCCCAAGATGGAATTACTTTCTACCCTCTTGTGACAAATTGTATATGGTCACTCTCCCTCTTCTTTGACAGTAACGCCCCCAGCCCTGCATTCCATTACTTTTTTTTTTATCTGCTTTATTCTTAAGCCCTTGTGCCCCATACCATGTCTCCACTTCCTAAATCTTTTCTCTGCCCCCCTTTCATTCTCTGCAGCCAACAACAAATCATCAGCATACAACATCTCCCATGGGAGTCCGTTCCTGAAGTCACGTGAAAGGGTTTCAAGTACCATGATAAACAACAAGGGGCTCAAGATTGACCACGGATGTGCGCCAACATTTATGGACAGCTCTTCACTCAAATTTCCATTCACCCTTACCTGGGTGCGAAAACCCACATACATGGTCATAACGACCCTAACCAGCCACTCCTCGATTCCAAGCTTTCTCATTGTCCATCTCATCACTTCTCTAGGGAATCCATCAAAGGTCTTCTCCAAATCAACAAAAACAAAATACAGTTCCCTTTTCTTTCCTATATATTTTTCCTCAAGCTGTCGAACAATAAATATGGCATCAGTGTTCCCCTTGCCTGACATAAACCCAAACTGCATCTCATCAATATTCACTCTCTAATCATACCTTCTAGAATTCTCTATATTACCTTCATTATACAGTTGAAACTCTTTATGCCTCTACAGTATAGTTTCCTCTTTCGAGGGCATCACCCTTCCTCTTGCACATATTATTTATAGTTACACACTTCAGCCAATCGTCTGGGACAACACACTCATGTATAATTGTATTTATCAGATCATTGACTAACCTCACTGCTATATCTCCTGAGGCTTTCAACATTTCACAGTCAATCCAGTCACATCTGCTGCCTTCCCCATCTGCATCCTGCCTCTTGCCCCACTCACAATATCAGCGTCAAAGGCCAAGGGCCAAACACTGGAAACCTTCCCTGTCCCAGTCAAACTCCTCATTCAGCAATCAGCAGTGATGCTCTCTCCATGCATCTTTAACCCGCCGTGTCCCGGAGACGTGAATTCACGTCCTCACATGATGTGCACTCATATCCCGGAGACGTGAATTAACGCAGCAACATTGCAAGGTCCCTAATTTGCACGTTTCAATTTTTGCGAGTGATTTTATGAGTGATTTTTGGCACGTATACACGGGACACCTTCCTCTATTCCTCTACAAGATGCCAAGCAGGGACAATGCCTTACACCGCATAACCTCTCCCCCCCCCTTGCACGCCATTGTCTCAGCAATTCACCTGTTACCAGTGACCTGGCCAATAAAGATATTCAAGGCCAGAGTGATTCCCCAATCGATGACAATGTGGAGGACAAAGTTTACATAGCATTAGAGGAAGAAACAGTCAGAAATGATGATCAGGTAATGTGGGAAAAAAAGGTCACAAATGGTGATGAGTTAGTGAGTGAAACAATCCTTATAATGCCTATATTACTCTTTGAAAACCAATATACTCTTGTACTACATATAAATTCGTACCATGTAAATAAATAAATACTGTTTATGAGTGAATACAATAGTTACCCTCCCATAGAACTCGTTTTCTTTGGTGCCTCTTGCCCCACTCACAATATCAGCGTCAAAGGCCAAGGGCCAAACACTGGAAACCTTCCCTGTCCCAGTCAAACTCCTCATTCAGCAATCAGCAGTGATGCTCTCTCCATGCATCTTTAACCCGCCGCGTACCTAGATCGAGTATTTTAAACCTCAGGTGAGCGATTTCTCTATGAATTTTCGATGTTTCTCATCAAAAGCGGATGTTTGAGCCAAAAAAAAAAAAAAAAAGGGTCCAAAAATGTCGGGACTGGGGCGTACCACTGCCCAGAAAACGTTGGGATGGGGCGGGTTAATTCCCCAATGTTCACCACAACCCTTCTTTCATCATCCTTCACACACTGCTCATGTATGATATCCCTAGTCTCCTTCTTCATCTGTTTTGCCACCTTAACCCACCGCGTGTCAGTGCCGTTTTAACCCATCACGTCCCGAGGTTTTCCGCACCTATGACATTCCCCAGTCCCGAGCCTGTTTGGAAAAAAAATTTTTTTTTGCTAAAACTTCCGCTTAGGTCGAGGAACGAAGAAAAATCACAAAGAGAGTGGTTCCCGCGGTCTATAAGTGGTCCGTACAGGTGCGGTTCCCCCCCGCAGGTATGGTGTTCTCTAATGGGCTGGATATGCGTTTACGTTTTCTATGGTAAGGAATAATGGGAGAAACAACACACAACACCTCTATATTTATTGAATTTGAACTAATAAACAATAACAGTAACAATATAATGGATTTCAGACACATATATATGAAAAATAAGCATTGTACCATCGCGCGAGCATAGCGAGTTTGGTCTGAGTCGTAACATGCTATATGCTAAGTGTCTGGTATGAGTCAACCTATCATTTTTTCTACTTGTATACTTCTGTTTCAATGACATTTTACCAATTACAACTGTTTGTAAGTGTTTTCAGATGTTTTCATTCATTATGATGACATGCAGCATAAGTATAGCGCACATCAGCTTAGTAAGCGCACTCGCTATGACTCGTATTTCAACATACCAAATTGTTTTATCACTTTCCAATTATTTTTCCCTTTACATAGAACTTTTCCTCCACCACTGTAAAGGTTTTCAATTATTTTCATTCATTATGAGGGCATTTAGCGATATGCTAGCGCATATTCACGTAGCAACCACGATCTCAAACACTCGTGTTTCATCATCTACTTTATTTATTCACTCCACTTATAATTTCCCACTTATATTACACACGTTTCCACCCCTATAATGCACTGTACATACTTACTGCCATTATTTATTCAAGTAAACGTGAGAATATCACCTGAAAATACCCTCGCAAGGAATGTTTCGACAAACATAATACTCACACACTTATATACTAAATCACTCACACACTTATATACTAATTATTCACTTTATCACTTGCTGACTTTTATTTTGACTAATACGTGCCTTATTCATTCAACTGAGCGTCAGGAAATCGCACCTCTATACACACGCTATGAATATTTAACTTAGAATATATATCATCACTTACAATAATTTGAACTTATATTATACCCGTAAGAATTCCGCATAATAATAATATAATTATGGGCCGTATTTATTGCACTGATCGACAGAATATCGCATCATAAAACCCTCGCTATGTAAGTTTCAACTTAGGGCAGATATATATACTTACAATGTTTTCACTTATGTTCTACCCGTATGCACTTTATACTAATATTTGGAGATCAACATGACTGATAATTTCACTGAGCGTCTGTCTGTCGCATTTACCTCATAATTTCAGCGTCCTTTCGCATTCACACCATACTAAAATTGCATCAACGTGTGATATTCACTAAAACATGGGTGAATACAGAGACCCACGTCACACTGCACGCTCTCATAGCGGGTGTCCTTCCTCCGTGTCGTGAGTCTCACCTGGGAATTACTGCACACGTGACACCTGCGTTGGGGCCTAGGTCTGTTTGGCTGGGGAGGGATAGGAGTGGGGAAATGGCGGCCGGATATTCTCTGGGGAGTTTGGGCAATATGGGCAGTGCGGGTGCGATGTTGGGGCCTTTCAACAGCATACTTTGCAAATATTTCTCTCGTGAGCTCCCTCACAAACCCTTCAAATGTTTCCTGAACTCCTGTGGTCATGGAGTAAAGGTGGTGGCAATTCAGAGCAGTGATATCTAGCAAGTGAAAGAACAGTTTTTTATACCACTTCATCGTGGTCCTGGCACTCTCTACCGTCGATATCATGGAGTCTGACTGGTCCACGAGGCGCATGTTTATATTGTAATCCATAACACACTCAGGCTTCCAAACACGACGCCTGTTCTCGCTACGGTAATCTACTGAATCAGTACGGTGCATCAAGGGGAGGTGAACCGTGGACAAGAGGCTTACTTCTCTGTTGTGGTTCCACATTGTTGCAAGGATGTTGTTGGCTTTGAAGAAGACAACCTCATTCCTTGCAAGTTTCCGCCCTACCTTGGCCATGTGACGCCGGTTCACCTTTACGGTTCCACAGACTCCCATTTCATGTGTGTGAAGATAACAAACGTGACCACGATGAAGGTAGTCTTCTATCATCGTCTTTACCACTGCTCCCGACAGTCCAATACTTCGATCTTCTATTATGTCTGTCTGTGCACCGGTGTACAAGACTATGTCTTGCACGTATCCAGTCGCACATAACAAAGATCTTGAACCCAAAACGGTGCCTTTTGCTGGGTATATACTGTCTGAATGAAATATTGCCTCTCCACAACACGAGACTCTCGTCTATGACGAGGTCTCTATAAGGATAGAATGAGGAACGAAAGGTTTGCCTGAGGTGATCAAAGACCAACCTAATTCGCCTCATTTTATCAGTGTTGTTTGCATTTGCAGGGTCATGAGCATCATAGAAATGGAGGCGACTTAGAATTTGTTGAAACCGATTATGGAACATCACTTGACCAAATATGGGGGTAAACATAACAGGGTCCCTAGTCCAGTAAGCAGGAATTCTATTCTTCTTATATTACCCATCAAAAGGACCAAGGCAAGAACATTTCTGGAAGACAGGGTAATCATAGATCATAGAATGCCTACTCCTTGTTCCCAATCTTTCACTCTCTAGGTGCTGGGCGCTTGCAAACAGGTTTGTTTGGTATGCAATCTTATCAACAAATGCCTCACTGAAAAACAGGTGGAAAAAATCCAACCTGGTGGAATTACGGTGAATTCCTGGAGCAATGCAGCCAGATCGCCCCTGCTCAGTGAAGGGATGAATGAGGGGAGAAAAATCACTCCCATCCTCCCAATCCCACGACACAAATCCCTCGTCCCCATCAGCCCCATCACCGCCTTCGTCTGGGTGGGGAGGAGATCCTGGTTGGGGAGGTGGGGGAGAAGGAGTGCAGAGGGCTTCCCCACTGTCACTCCTCTTCCCTCTGCCTTTACCCTTTCCCTTTCCCTTACCCTTACGGCCTTGAGGAACTTTAGGGGGCTGTGGGGATGAAATAGGGGAATATTGGGGAGCAGAAGACGTGCTGGGGCGTGGTTCCTCCCCACCTTCCCCCTCCATTACAACACCACGTGCTTTCTCACGCACCCTAGCTCGACCACGTGTTAGGGGATATTGGGGAGCATAAGACGTGCTGGGGAGTGGTTCCTCCCCACCTTCCCCCTCCATTACAACACCACGTGCTCTCTCACGCAACCTAGCTCGACCACGTGTTAGGGGATATTGGGGAGCATAAGACGTGCTTTGGAGTGGTTCCTCCCCACTTTCCCCCTCCCTCACAACCCCACGTGATAAGGAACGCACCCGCACTGGCCCACATGATCCACTACGCCGCCTCACACTACGTAGGGAGAGCAATGACTCACTCACGTCACTCTCACTTTCCCTAATCCTCCCTGGACTTTCCCTTTCACTCCCCACTCCCTCCACTTGACTTCCTAGCTCCCCAAACAAAATGCTAGGCCCATACCTGCTCATACGACGTGGTGTGCGCTCTGGGCCACGATGTGTAATCACCTCCCGTCCATACCACGTGGCAGCACGTCCCACGACTCCATCATCGTCCTCATCCTCGTCCTCGTCCTCGAATTCTGGTTCCAAATCACGCTGGGGATAGGGATAGGATATTCCACGTGCCTTCTTTGCCTCCTGCCCCTCTCTAGCAGCATGGTAAGTCACGTACTGCCGCTTCCTGGGAGATGGAACTTCCTCGTCACTGCTGGTGGTTTCTTCCTCCTCTGGCTGCACATAATCCTTGTCCATATCCTCGTCGTCCAGTGGGGAATCACTGTCGCCGGTAAAGGTGTCCAGGACGACTTGAATTTCGCTGTCTGAGAGACCTCTCTTAGCCATGTCTGAGCAGGACCGTGGCAACCAGGTGAGTGGACGAGTGGTGGGCTAGCGCGGGATCGCCGAGTGTCCCCGCCTGGTGGCAGGTAGGGGAAGGTCATGCGAGGGTACGTACCGCAAATCAAGAGCGAATTTTGAAAATTGTCGAAATTATGCAAATTGCAATTGCACGACGTACCGGTACGTCGCCGGGACTGACAAATGCAAATCGTTGCAACGTACCCATACGTCGACGGGACGGGACGGGTTAAAACAGTGTGACGTAATTCCGTGGCCAGTACTAGTGCCATTTTAAAACAACTTAAATTTAAAAAATTCATTGTGACTGCCTTTTTCATGGTATGTGCTAAAATTGGTGTGCTTGTAGGGCAACCCTTCCTTAACTTTGCCTCAAGCAGTCAGGCCCATACACCCACGCACTTCCTACTCACGCTAGCTCTGCCTCACCCTGCTTGTGTCCATCATACAGTGCAGTGATGTCTCACTGCGGTCTCTCAGACGAGGAGATTCAGGAGCTCCTGAAGGTCCCTTACACTGGGGAAAGTGACGTGGACAACGACGTGCAGGATAAAGACTACGTCCAGCCCGATGAGGAGAGTAGTAGCGACAAGGAAATTCCCTCACCAGGGAAATCAAGGTATGTGGGGTAATCTAGGGCAACACGTGAAACGAGGCCACCTGCATGTCACCGCCTTGCACGTCGTGACGATGAGGAGGAAGGCGAGGAGGAAGGTGACAGTTCAGCTGTTCAAGGGTGGCTGGGGAAGCCTAGGATTTCCCAACATGGGGAGGAAGGTGTGAGGAGGAAGAGGGGCTGATTCGGGAAAGTTCCGTTGTTGGGGGAGAGTGAGTCATCTCTTCCGTGCTCTCCTCTGCCCCCATGTGACCCAGCTCAGCCTTGCACATCAGAACAAAGTGTTTCCCCATTCCCCACACCCAGCACCTCATGTGAAAATGTTCCATGTTCCCCCATTCCCCACACTTCCCCATGCTTCCCCATGGCCTGCTGACGACAGAGGCGGTGATGATGATGAGAAGGAAACGACGTAGGAGTGTGAGGATGTGAGTAACTTTGTCCCACAGATTCACTGTTCACCCACAAGAATGTGACCAGGTGTACTGTTCCTGAGCTCACCCCTAGCTCAAGTAGGCTGCAGTTTTTTAGAAACTATTTCCCACTGGACTTTTTATTGAAAATTGTTGCCCTTACCAACGCCTTTGCAGCATTTGAGCGTGGGGGAACGACACAGACCCCACACAGCTGATTGTTTGAACCAGATGTGACGCTAAATGAAATGTACATGTTCCTAGCACTTGTTCTTTTGATGGGGATAATGAAAAATAATCATCTTCCTTCCTACTGGACTGTGGATCAAGTAATGGTGACATAGTTTTTGGGAAAAATGAGGAGGAATAGACTTCAATACATCCTGAGCCACCTACATTTTTTTGACACCCTTGACCCAGCTAACGCTAACAACATGGAGAGGATGAGGAAGATACGTCTAGTTTTTGATTGCCTGGGAGAGAAATTCCGTACCTCCTTCTCTCTATACCGAGACCTCGTCATAGACGAGAGTCTCGTGCTATGGAGAGGTAATATCACATTTCGACAGTATATCCCCAGCAAAAGACAGGCTTGGCTTCAAAATCTTCGTGATGTGCGATTATAAGACTGGGTATGTGCAGGACATAGTCCTGTACACAGGTGTTCAGACGGGCATCACAGAAGATAGGCGCTTGGGACTGTCAGGGTCTGTGGTAAAGACGATGATCGAGGAGTACCTTCATCGTGGGCACGTCCTGTATCTGTACAACTGGTACACAAGCCCCCTTCTTGCCAGGTACCTTCACCTGCAGGAAACTGGTCTTTGCAGCACCGTAAAGAAGAACCGTCGGCACATGGTGAAGGTGGGAGGAAGCTTCAGAAAAACGAGGTTGTTTTTTACATGGTAAATAATATCCTCGCCACAGCATGGTACCACAACCGCGAAGTCTTCGTCCTCTCGTCTGTTCATCGGCCCCTTGTACACCACACAGACAGTATAGATTTCAGGGCAGAAGGGCGGCACCACGTCTCCAAACCAGAACCTGTCTTGGCATACAATGTGAACATGCGACAGGTGGATCAATCTGACGCAATGATTTCCGGCGTGGACTGTTCCAGGCCCACGATGAAGTGGTACAAGAAATTATCCTTCCCCCTCCTCGACATCACCATCCTCAGTGCTCACTATCTCCATGCACATACCACTGGCATGCAGGAGACCTTCGAGGGATATATTCGTGAGCTGGTGTGGGAGATAGTGGGGGAATATGGGGAAGATAGAAGTGCTGCTCACCACCGCCACACCGCCGCCACACCTGTCCGCCTCACCTCTAGACACTTCCCCAGGATCGTTCCTCAAAGTGCAACGCGTCAAAATCCCCAGTGGAGGTGTCATGTGTGCAAACAGCACTGTAAGACTACGTACTCAGTGGAAGGACTCAAGGTATATGTGTGCAGAGTGTGATGTAGGGCTGTGTATATTCCCATGCTTTGAGGAGTACCTCACTGTCTCTCTAACTATTGAGTAACAATAGTGTGGTAATCACGAGCGACAAAAAGATGCTCAAAGAGTGCTGTAAGTATGGGAAAAGATGCTCAGAAAGTGTTATAAGTACTGCACACAGTGAAGGCATGTTGTAAATATTTTCTTGTAAGTGTAAGGACTGTACATAGTGAAGTCAAGTTATATATATGTTCTCGTAAATGTATGACGATGTATTCACAGTGAGATGCTCAAAATACTGAAGGCGTTGTAAATAATTTATCGTAAGTGAAGGGCTGTTAGTGGTAGATGGTGGCGACCATCATCCACTCACTTGATGCAGTGCTGCCTACTTCTTCCTTAGCTTGTATCATTCTTTTTCTGTGCCTGCCCTCCTGTCTTCCTATTTCTCCCATCTTTCCTGTCACATCTTATTGCTTTTCTTTCCTTTACAGGTGGCTTTACATTGAGTGACAAGCCAAATGGTTTCCTGTAAGCCAAGAAACCATTTACAACGCTGAGTGGTAACTATATAACCAAACTATACGTGCTCCCTATGTGTCAACAAGTGGGTTGATGAAGGGCTAGTGCCCCTCCCCGTAAAACAAATAACTCAAAGTCAAATGGCCACCTCTTACAGGATTATGGAGTCTGGCAACAGATAGATAGATAGATAGGTAGATAGAAAGGGCTGTACGTTGTGAAATCAAGTTGAGCATATTTCCTCGTATCTGTAAGACAATGCATTCACATGAGAATGATACGTATAGTGTGACAGGTGTTGAAGTAGTAAGTGATTTACTTGCTAAAAAATACGCTTTATGAAATTCTATGAAAAAAAAAGAAAAAAAAAGTGTGAAGTGGACAGAAAAGTGTAAAGAACATTCCCTTCCCCCGAGTCACGTTGGCGAGAATACCTGAGTTTACCTTGCATAGAAAACGGGTTTTCTCTCATCTCTGCTGGGGTTTACGGCATGCACACACACCTGAAGGCGGGCGGTGGGACTAAAGAAAACGCACTTCTGACCTCCGCTGAGTTTTTTCGTGGTGATATTCGTTTTTTCACATCAAAATCTATCATTTTAGCAAAAAAAAAAAATCGAAAATTGGCCAGCATGGGGGTGACACATAGGGCTAAAAGTGTCCGGCACGGGGCGGGTTAATGATCATTCTTCCCTTCCAGCCGATTTAGGTTATCAAATTAAAGTCTCTGTAACCTAATCATTGTCATTTCTATACTTTTGAGCCTGTGAATAACCTCTTCCTTTACTGTCCAAGTCTCACTACCATACCGCATTCCTAACACAAGCTGCATACAAAGATCCCTGATGGGAGAGCCCTCTCAATGTCAGGAGAGGCAACAGCTCCCTGGACTTCTTCCAACCACTCCTCACCGCCACCGAGCTAGCTCCAGCACCACCTCCAGCACATAATATGTCTCCCAAATAACAAAACTCTTTCACACTTCCTAGAGACTCACCATCAAGTTCAATCCTTTCACGCCTCTCAATCGCCACCTTCTCCCACCGACACACGGCACACATGAAATCAACATTATCTCACAGTCTACCTCTAATACCACTACATCTCTTATGCACCCACTTATCACACACACACTGCACGAGATGGAATTACTCGCCACGCCCTTGTGGCAAATTGCACATGGCCACTCTCCCTCTTTTGTTCACAGTACCGCCACCAACCCTTGATACCATCACTTTTGTTTTATTTGCATTTAATCTTAAGTCCTTGTGCCCCATACCATCTCTCCACTTCCTAAATCTCTCGTCCGCCTCTCCTCCATTTTCTGCAATCAACACCAAATCATCAGCATACATCTCCCACAGGAGAGCATTTCTTAAGTCACCTGAGAGGGCTTCAGGTACCATGATAAACATCAAGGGGCTCAAAACCTACCCCTGGTGCACACCAACATTCACGGAAAACTCATCACTCAAATCACCATTCACCCTTACCTGGGTGCGAGCACCCAAATACATGGCCATAACCAGCTTAACCAGCCACTCCTCGATCCCAAGCTTTCTCATTGCCCACTTTACCACCGCTCTGGGGACTCTGTCAAAGGCATTCTCTAAATCAACAAAAACAAAGTACAGTTCCCATTTCTTTCCTAAATATTTTTCCTGAAGCTGTCGAACAATAAATATGCCATCAGTGATCCCAATGCCTGGCATAAACCCAGACTGCATCTCATCAATATTCTCTCTTTCTCTAACCTAACTTTCTAGAACGCTCTCCATTACCTTAAATATCTGGTCTAAAAGCTCTGTGCCTCTATAATTTCCTCTCTCCAGGACATCACCCGTCCCCTTGTACACATTTACAATTACACTTTTCAGCCAAACATCTGGGACAACACAGTCAAATATACAGTATAATCGTATTTATCAGGTCAGTGACCAATCTCTCTCCTATATATCCTGAGGCTTTCAACATTATATATATATATATATATATATATATATATATATATATATATATATATATATATATATATATAGTCTATCTATCTGTGGTAGGTGTGGGCGCTCACCATCCACTCAATCGATGTAGTGCTGCTGTCGGGTGTCTGCCCTTTCCTCTCCTCCATCCTTCTTTCCTTCTATCCTCTTCTGTCTTTTTTTCCTTCATTCTTTCCTTGTCCTTCTGCCTACGGGTGACATGACGCTCCCGCTACTATCTTTTTTTCCTTCATTCTTTCCTCCTCCTTCTGCCTGTGGGTGACTCTACACTGAGTGACAAGCCAAATGGTTTCCTGTACACCAAGAAACCATTTACTACACTGGATGGTAACCATATAACCAGATTTTGGTGCCTGGTGGTTTAGTTGGTAATTATTGTGCTCCAATCGGATTGAGCCGGTGAAGGTTTATATCCAAGGGGTGGTTGTGGTTGATTGCTCATGCATTGTCACTCAGTGATGAGTGAGGCTGGTTACCCTTATCTTAAATGTCGGGACCAAGTGCCTAGCCCCGGGCTCTTACGCTCCTCATGGGGCAATGTAGGATTGGATGATGGGTGGATGGATGGATATATATGCATCTTGACCAACCCTCTTTGCTGACCTTTTGTTGTTCCACTAAAATTGAAAGAAGTCCAGCATACTCTCCCAAACACATTTCTTTATCTCATGAACTACTCCACATGCGCTTTAGATACCACGCAATGCACCCCATTAGGTCACAGGTGTTAATCACCGCAAGGGCATGGGACCAGAAAACTTTGTCCCTGCTATCTAGGGGTGGACCTGTGGACAGGCGTGCTGGCGTGGTTTTGGGGACCAGGATCGGATAGGGCTCAGATCTGTTGCAGAGGATTTTGGGCATTGTGATGCCCAGGCTGCTGCTTCCGCCCAGTAGAGACGGACTTATACCTGGGATCAGCGTCCCAGGCGGCGGGGCAGTTACAAGGCCAAGGAGTGCTAGGAGGGTATCCCAGTAGCTGTCCTGGCAGGGATCCCAGAGGTCACTGTCACAGCCACTGGCCACAGCTGGTGGGCGATGGATCCGACGTATCGTGACTGGACTTGGGACTGTGCGGGTGGACAGGGCCTGTGGTCTGTTTCATTTTTTATTTTACCGACTTATTACACAAAATGAGAAAAAGCAATAAAACCAAATCTAGGGAAACTAAATCATCCAAGGTGTTTATATTGGCATCGTGGAATGTGGGTAGTTTAAAGAATAGAGCGGGGAAATTAGTAGAAACTGAGGAGCTGCATTAATGTTGGTTGCGTGCAGGAAGATAGATATAAGGGAGATCAGCCAGAATGATTGCCGGGAGGGACTATAAGCTATACTGACAGGGGAGTGTAAACAGATATGGTGGTGTGTGTGCGCTTGTTGGAATATGTGATGAATATAATGAGAGTGAATGGACATGGAAGATATGCAGAATGGCTTGGGAGGAAGATTGACTCCCAGAGGATTGGCAGTCAGAATTAACAAGAAGTGGTGCAAAGGCACAGCAAACCTGTCCCCGGCAGTCATTTTAGCGCTGATGTATAAACACAACAGGATATCTAGTCAAAGATGTCCTATATCAAATATGGAGTAAATCGGGTGAAAATTTACAATTTAATGCCCATTTGAAATTTTAGGCCAGACCCACCTAACATTGACCCCCCCCCCTACTGCTAACTGGGGGATGATCCCCTGATCTAATGAGGCATGTTGTAGGATGCAGATTTGAAAGATGCATCTTTAGGTTTTGATTTCATGTCGATATGCCGAATTTGAAAAGATTTATGGCGAAAAAACGATTTTTACTCGTCCCCTCCCTCCACCTCCTTTTTTTTTTTTTTTTTTTTTTGCATTTTTGGGGCTACAGCCTAGGCCTTGGCCCAGTTTGGCCCAAAATTTAATCAGGTGATCAGAAGGTCATAACCCATCATCCCTGTAATTTTAGTCAAAATCGCACCAGTACTTTCGCGTAAAGTTGTTAACACACAGACAGAGACAAACAAACAAACAAACAGGCCAACTGAGCGAAAACTATACCCGTCCTGGAGTCCCTCCGGGGCGGGGACGGGTAATTATTCCTTGTATAAAGGAAATGGGAAAATGAAGTGTGTAGTAATCATAGAGGCATTGGTCTTCTTAGTGTTATAGGAAAAGTACGTGGTAGGATAAGTATTGACAGAGTTAGGGAAATAACAGAGAAATTAGTTGGGCGGAACAGGGAGGTTTTAGGACAGGCAGAGGTTGTGTAGACCAGATATTCATCCTATAGTCTTTAGGGGAAAATCTTCTAGGGTAGGAAAAGAAGTAGTATGGGATCTTCATGGACTGGAGAAAGTATATGACTGAGTGGATAAACAAGGAATGTGGAAAATTTCAAGAACATATGGAGTAAATGGGAAGCAGGTGAATGCCGTGAAGAATATGAATGAGGGCGCTAAGGCTGCAGTGTGTGTAGACGGTGAACTGGATGAACTTTTCTGTATGAATGTTGGATTGAAACAAGAATGTGTCATTTCTCCATGGTTGTTCAGCCTGTTTATGGATGGAGTTATCAAGGAGATACAAGATATGGCAGTGGATATTGGAGCGGCCCTAATGAGAGAGGGCAGCAATTGGAATCTTCCTGTTATGTTGTTTTCAGATGATACTGTATAAATAGGCGAAGACGAAAGGGAACTGCAAGGCTTGGTGAGTGAGTTTGGGAGAGTGTGTAAGAAGTGGAATCTAAAGATGAACCTAGGAAGGAGTAATGATGTGGTCTTCTGTGGAATGAACTCAGTGAATGCATAGTGAGGCTGGATTGTAAGGAAATGGAAAATGTGAGTGCAATTAAGTATTTCGGTACTGTGATATATAAGGATGGAAGTTTAGAGGATGAAGAGCTTGAAAAGGTAAAATAGGGAAGAAAGGTTGCTGGTTCTTTGAGAGCAACGACGAGAAATAAAGAAGTGAGGATGGGAGTAAAAAGAATCGCTGCATGACAGTATTGTGATACAAGCTCTAACGTATGGAAGTGAAGCTTGGACGTTTTTGGAAGATCACAGGTTAAAAGTAGGAGCAGTGGAAATTATTTAAGAGGAGCATGTGGAGTTACATGGAGATACAGACTGACAAATAAAGAAGTGTAGGAACATTGTCGTGTGGATGTGGATGTGACAGAAAGTCTTAGGAAAAATACACTGAGGTTGTATGGTCATTTGGACAGGATGGAGAGCGAGAGACTAACGAGGAGAGTGTGCATGAGTGAGATGGAGGGAGGGAGAGGGAGAGGGAGACCGAGGATGAGATGAAGAGATGGAGTGGAGAGGTATATGATATAAAGGTTAACTGAACATCGACGTTACTGGCACTTTCTACTAAGCTGCAACCTCAAAAATCACAGTCAGTAAGAAACTATGAGTGTGGTATGGTTGATTATGCATTGAATAAGCCTCTGTTGTATATCCTGTGAAAAAGTTTAAGAATTTCTGTTTAGCAAATAAAACTTTTTATTTCTTTGAAATCTACTCAGATATTCCACTCTGACAAATATAAGGATTATTTTTGTAATAAAGTCCGCAGTTTTTGTGAAAATGTACTAATTATGACTCTTTCTGGAAGTCTAGAATATATAATTACATAACTGTCATTGTTATTAAGGTGTAAATTACTTACTACGCATATGCACATTAAAGTCAAGATGTGTCCCTCATCACTCATTGTCTATCTAATGTACAGTAGCTCAGTCACCTCAAAAAGGTTCAGTACCACTCTAAGAATAATAATAATATAAAAAAACTATTGCAGGTCTTCAAGAGTCAAGAAATTTAATAGATGTGAAAAAATAAAATTAGAGAGCAATCTAAGCAGGTGATTTTAATAGACATAAATACCTGAGGGAACTTCTAAGATGTTTATCTCCTCCCCCAAAAAAAGAAAAAAAATGAACCGCGTGCCACTGCTACGGGCGACTCTAGTCGATAAAAAAAAAATTACGCACACACACACACACACACACACACACACACACACACACACACACACACACACACACACACACACACACACTAATATAGGTAGTATATATGGTCATTTTTTCTTCCTTCCGGTACAAAAGCAGAAATACATGCAGTGGATTTCATTTAACATTCAGCTTAGTGAGCATATTAAACAAGAAATCAAGTGAGCTCTCACGGAAAACTCATTACACCTGCCCGTGAATACACATTAGAAAACAAATTACCAGCAGGCTCAGAACTGCGTCAGGAACAAAGCTGGGATTGATATTCTCTGACGACGTAATCCTTTGCGTGTCAACTCATCCTTACTCGCCTTCTCCCGTACGTCATGTGGTTCATAGTTTTTGTATGTGTGATGTGACTCTTTAGTAGTTGCAAAATCTCTTACGAACTTCACTTTCAGAAAAGGGTTTGAATAATGGAGGTTAAATTATACGGGCAGTAGGAAAAAATAGAGCTGTTGAAGATTTAACACTGTATACAGTTCAGTTCCTCCTATGATCCTTCACAGACACTCAAGTTCTTTCATACTAACTTCACCTAGATATTAATCTATTTGGAGGTTATTTCACATACAGTACCTTAATGGCAAAGAAAAAAAAAACACTGCAGCTCTGTATACTTTCCAAGATGCTTTTTCCGGACTAGCACCATATTCTAATAGTAATAAATCAGTGCAAGTCAGCATTCAAGATGGAAATGTGGCAAGTTTAGGCCAAGTAAGAGTAAGAAGAGTATAGTGTTTGATTTCATAACATCCTCTTCACATGTTAACCCTCATGAGACTGAGAGTAGCCTCCCAACCTGACGTGTGAATAGCAACTCACCTAGCAAATTTTTTAAGGAAAAAGAAATCTAGAACACTGGAAAGTTTCTTAGTTAGTACATCAAGTATAGGAAATGATAGGGAAAAAATCTAACACAAATAAAAATTCTTCTGATACATTTCTTTGTTCTCCCCTTTTAAAATACTAATAGTTACACAAAACTGCATTTGAGCAGTTTGAGTTATTTTCATATTCCAAAATGGCGACTATGTACACTGACTAAATAAAGGATGGGACAAGAAATAAAATTTGAATAAGTTTGTTATTTTTTTTTCTATGTAGCATGTTTCGGAGGCAAAAATGAGAGAGTATATATTGCAATCAACGTATTCACTACAGCTTTATTCGACCGCGTTATTTGCGTCGTATCATTTAACCTTCAAAGACGGAGTAAGAAATGAGTGTAAGGAGTACAGGAGTGAGTGGGATGAACTGGCTATTTGGTGGACGATGGAGCTAGGACTGGAAAGTATATCCTGTGACAATGGGGGCCGGATTGATAGTTTGACCCCAGTGGAGATTAATTCCATTCCTTTCTACAACTAAAACATGATAAGCTCGAGTTGCTCTCACTTAACTTCCTTCTTACGACTTACATAAAAATTATATGGTAGTGACAGTAATCATAATTAAACAAATAACAAACTATTGTTTCCCATACCGGTTGACTATAGCTTATAACAAAATTATAAGAGGACGCTGGCATGGTTGGGAGTGTGGGCTATGGTTACCTTCCAACGGAATTTATAGCATCATTACTGTATATCAGTGCACGGGAATTATTACTTGTTTTCGCCAGCCTTTAAAAGGAGGAGCACAAAGTTTTTGTCTGCCTCTGTGTGTGTGTGTGTGTGTGTGTGTGTGTGTGTGTGTGTGTGTGTGTGTGTGTGTGTGTGTGTGTGTGTGTGTGTGTGTGTGTGTGTGTGTGTGTGTGTGTGTGTGTGTGTGTGTGTGTGTGTGTGTGTGTTCCCATTATGTCTCATAAACGGCTTGAGCAATCAACATGAAACCTTCAGGGTATCAAGATATGGCCAAAAACTCGGCCGAGTTCGAAATTGGGTACTCAGGGTCAAGGTCAAAGTCTCTACAATGGCTGCCAAAGGTCAACTAGTTTTTATCTCCCGCCTTTAGCACTATTATATCTCATGAACGGCTTCAGCTATCAACATGAAACCTTCAGGGTATCAAGATATGGCCTAAATCTTGGAGTTGGCCAAAAACATATTCTGGCGGGTGATTAGCATTCGCCTCCCGAATGCTTTTCTCTCATTAGCTAATAGTTCTCTCTCTCTTTTCTTACATATCAAAATTCGTTGTCTAATGTAAAAGATACCCTTTCACATAACTGTCTTGCAACGCCATTTTCATATCGTAAGCTGCCTCTATAATGTTCTAAATACGCTACTTTTTTTTTTTTTTCCGCCACTGCTTTTCCTGATGGATCTTCACAGCAAATCATGTATACAATTGTTTCCTTTACCACCACGCTAGTTTAAGGTTGTCCCATGTGCTGACCTGCACCTCCTCTGTAAAGATTATTCTTTATATATAAAAATGGTATCTATACTGTAGAATTAAGGCCTTTTAAAGCTATCTTTCTAACTTTATCTATGATAAGTCTGTGTAAAAATATTGGATGTTCGTATGCGCAAGCGTGAATGTGCTTGTGCCTGAGTGCTGATATTCACTAAGTATTCGGTGCAACACGGGTGAGATTCTTCAACATTTTTACAGTTGATTCCCTGTAGTATTCTACGGCCGAATTCTAAGATGCTTTGGAAATTTCGTAACAACTCTTCGCATGTGATTCATTCTGTTCATTGGACCCCAGTATCATATACTGTATTGTCATTGATGCATAATGTTAATAAAACTGTATAAATTGAATACAAAGAGTATGAAGCTATAGTATGCAAGTCAATCGCTGAAGAAGGGGTGTTACTAGGCATGTGGATCTTAAAATACGGCTAGCTTATTTGCTTTTCATGAGGGGAAAAAAAAAAACAATATGGACAATTTTGCATTCTTATTTCCGTGTTCTTCCTGATTACGTTTTATTTTTGTATGAGGGACAAGAAACGTGAAAAGAATTTGCATTCTTCTTTCCTTGTCGCTCCTGGGAAAGCAAATAACAGTTACGAGGAGGAATTGGCTTAGTATCTGAATCCGGCCCCTGCTGTATTTACTACAAGATAACTTCATGAAAGTCTGTTATATTCATCCAGCATTTGATTTACCTGCAACGAAGCGAATTTAGTTGCCTTATACGATATTTAATGAGAACTGTAAGTCATTGAATAAGAGAGAGAGAGAGAGAGAGAGAGAGAGAGAGAGAGAGAGAGAGAGAGAGAGAGAGAGAGAGAGAGCATCGCAAAGCAATAATAATCTTAGCATCCGCTGGCAGCTTACAGTGATGTCACTCTTCAGAAGTTAAGATTTTATGGTGAAACTTATTTTACTGTAAAAAAAGTAGTTTATAAAACTGGTCTGTAGACTACTTACGAATACCGTAGGTTTATCTGTGCATAATTGGTATAAGTTTGTATCATCTTATGCAATTATATTGTTTAGTGGACCATGTCTCGAAAAATAGATTAATCCTTTGTTCAAATGTTATGTATTAGTTTAATAAAATACACACAATACTTTACACGAAACAACGCAGGCTATCTAAACAGGAACTATTCATGCTTTAGACTAATCCAGTTGACTGACAGCTTACCTCCGTCCATGTAAACAATGGTTTGCGCAGAAAAGTAGTCCGTTAAAATGACATTAATTGCACGAAAAGTTCAAGTACAACAAAGAGCAACTTTTTATATAAAGTTTGTGAATGACAGACAATAACAGTAAATATGTTTTCATTTCCATTAGTTTCTTTTTTTCCATGCATCACAAAATATGATCCTTGATGTACTGGTTACTAATATACTTGAAATAATAGAATAACATGATATGCTACTAGAATACAAAGTATTGTTAAAAAAAAAAAAGCTTGGCAGTACAGCACAGAAGATATTAACTGGAGTATATATATAGGTGCGGGTAAGGGGATGGGTCTGTTATGATGTGGCAGGGGTAAACCAGTTCTGCTGTCGGGCCCTTCTGTGGATGTCACTGCTTGCATTGCGCAGTTGACCCTTGTGCGGTGTGATGCGGTGAGGATCTGTCCGTTCTCCCCTTTGGGGCTAAGATGCGAATGAATGTGTTTGAATGGATGAGTAAATGGAGAGTGAGTCGTCCTGTCTCGGCTACCTCCCTTTCCTTGGGGGAAGCAGCCTAGGTATATAGATAGATAGATATATATGTACTGTATATTTACGAGTATTTATATATATATATATATATATATATATATATATATATATATATATATATATTCGTGCATATATCTGTCTATATTCATATCTATCTGTCTATCTATCTATCTATCTATCTATATCTATCTATCTATCTATCTACATCATCATCCGGACTTCTTTTCCCACCCTAGGGCAGGGTGAGGAGTGCCAATGTCCAGACAGCCCCACTTTGCCCAGTCCAATGGGCCACGCTTCCATTCACTCGTCATTCAAGCCCCCGGAATCCCGGCTCTACCGGATACGCCAAAAACATTCATCACGGTCTGTAGCTTCACATAAACGTATTCGTTAGAGTCAGTCCGGACGCTGCCACATTAAAAAGGGGTGTCAAATCCCTGATCAAGCACTTCTTACAACATCCATCCAGCTAGCTCGATCTCTTGTCAGTTCCCTAGCCTCACCGACTTCCAAACCTCTCTTCCTCACACACTCATCCACCATATCTCTCCACCTTCTCCTCGGCCTACCTCGCCTCCTCCCTCCTTCAAATTCGCTCAGATATACCTTTTTCACCACTCTAATGTTATCCATTCTCTCCACATGACCATACCATTTCAGTACTTTCTCTTCAATTCTGGTGTCCACAGACTTTCTCACTCCACATCCTTCATGAATCAAATTATTTCGTATCCTATCCACTCTCTGTACTCCACATACATTCCTCAGCAGTCCCATCTCATTGCTCTTACTCTTGACTTCATTTTCATGCCACACCATAATCTTACATCTATATGTTTAAGTTGTACACTAACATTCTTTCATGTAAGCCTCATGCAGCTGCAACACTCAAGCCTCTGTTTCTTATCAAGGCCTTCATTGCACCAGGTACTTTTCTTCCTCGTCTCACTCTACCTTCCACTTCTTTTGCACATTTTCCTCTCTTTTCTATCACTGTAGCCAGGTATCTCAACCCTCTCATCAATTTCAGTCTTTCTCCATTCACTGTAAACTGGCACTGGGAGTCACTCTCTCAGTAACCATCACTGTTCTCTTTTCTACATTTACTCTCAAGGCACGACGCTCACAGACATCAGCAAAACTCTACATTAGCCCACCAAGTTCCTGTCCGGTATTTGCAAGTAGTACTGCATCATCAGCATACAACTAATTTGAGATATTCAATCCATCACCATTCATTACCAGGGCCATCCCCCTCTCCATTGATCTTGCTTTTATTTCTCTCATCACCCCATCGATATATATATATATATATATATATATATATATATATATATATATATATATATATATATATATATATATATATATATTGTTACATAGCCTATGATTTCATCATCCCTTGTATAATTCTAATTTATGATACAGTTTTGTTCATGATTGCATCATCCTTTGTATGATCCTAATGTACAGTATGCTGCATGTTTGTTCACAATTCGCCACGTGGCTTCCATAGTGACCAGGCTTGCGTGTTCTACCTCACTCCCCCCTTCTCCCCCTTATAGTAGAGTAAGTCGTTCTTTCTGTTGTTCAGAGCAGGATTGTCAACTCATCGTCCCCTATGCCTTCATTTGCGCGTCCTTCTTACAAGTTGAATCAAGCTCTGCCAGCCCCTATATAATGAGCTCAGTCTCTGCATTAGTTGCCACTTAGATCTACTCCTCATTTTGTTTACATCTCTGTCCTCCCCTGTACAGTATATTATTATTTTTGCGAGTGCTCAGGAAGTCTCCAGCCATCTAGCTGCTGTATAATTTGAGTATAACTGCTATTACCATTTTTCTTGTACTGTATAGCCTAAGGCGTTAATTAGTAAGCCTGGTAAAGTTTTTATGATTCGTATTGGTTCCATACTGTCAGCCAGTATTAGTAATACTTTGTATCTGTAATAATATTATATCTTGCTTTAACTCAGCATTAGCCGGTTTTCTCATTTTATCAAGGCTGACTTAGATAAATTTGCTCTTGCTAATTTCGTGTTAATAGAGGCTATTGCAGTTAACCATATATGTAACCTGTTTTGCCATTACATTATCCTTATGAGTCCCGAATGTTTAGTTGTTAGTTTGAGCATTAAACTTTAACTTGTACTTTTACCTAAGTCTTTTGTTTTGAACCTGGAACTTTGCGGGACAGTAGTGATTTTAGTATTCTCACTTGATGTGTTCATTATCTCTCTCTGTTCCTTAACAATATATATATATATATATATATATATATATATATATATATATATATATATATATATATATATATATCATCATCATCATTCAATCCTACATTGCCTCATGAGGAGCGTAGGAACCGGGGCTAGGCAGTTGGTCCCGACATTTAAGATGAGTGACCAGCCTCACTCATCCCTGAGTGGCATTACTCGTACACGAGCAATTAACCCCAACCACCCATTAGATATAAACCTTCACCGGCTCAATCCGATTGGAGCACAGTAATTACCCATTAAACCACCAGGCGCCAAAATTTGATTATATGGTTACCACCCAGCGTAGTAAATGGTTTCCTGGTGCACAGGAAACCATTTGGCTTGTCACTCAGTGTAGAGTCATCCACAGGCTGAAGGAAGTGGAAACAATGAAGGAAAGACAGACAGAAGAGGGAGTGTAAAGTCACCCGTAGGCAGAAGGACAAGGAAAGAATGAAGGAAAGAAAGACAGAAGAGAATGGAAGGAAAGAACGATGGAGAGGAAAGGGCAGACACCTGAGAGCAGCACTACATCGAGTGAGTGGATGGTGAGCGCCCCCACCTACCACAAATATATATATATATATATATATATATATATATATATATATATATATATATATATATACACACACACACACAGACGCCTTAATCCCATACGGGGTGGCCACAAACAAATCGCCCTCACGTCACCCTGTCTCCAGCCATTTCACTGGCCTGCTCCCAACTCACACCCCTCTCTCTTATATACCTCTCCACTCTATCCCTCCATCTCATCCTTGGCCTCCCCCTCCCTCTCTCCCCCTCCACCTCACTCACATACACTCTCACTCTCCATGCTCTCCACATGGCCAAACTACCTCATTTTGTTTCTCCTAAGGCTTCCTATCACATCCACATCCACACCACAACGCTCCTTTACATCCTCATTTGTCAGTCTGTCTCTCCATGTGACTCCACAGGCTCCACTCAAATAACTCATTTCCACTGCTCTCACTCTTGACTTGTGTCCCTCCAACAACGTCCGAGCTTCACTTCCATACGTTATAGTTGGTATCACAATAATGTCATGCAGTAACATTTTCTCTTCCATGCTCACTTCCCTGTTTCTTATCACTGCTTTCAAGGAACCAGCAACCTTTCTTCCTTGTTGTACCCTTTCAAGCACTTCACCCTCCAAACTTCAATCCTTACTTATCACACTACCCAAGTCCTTAAACGTACTCACATTTTCCATTTCCTCATCATCCAACCTCACTGTACATTCACTGACATCATTTCTCTCGAAGACCATAAATTTACTATTCCGTACATTCACCTTTAGATTCCGTTTCTTACACACTCTCCCAAGCCTCACTCACCAAGCCTTGCAACTCCCCTTCGTCTTCACTTAACAACACAGTATCATCTGGAAACAACAGTACAGGGAGTTTCCAAACACTACCCTCTCTCACTAGGGCCACTCTAGCATCCACTGACCTACCTTGTACCTCTTTTATAACCCCATCCATGCACAGTTTGAACAACCATGGAGACATGACACAGCCCTGTTTCAACCCAACCTTCAAATAGAAAAATTCACTCAGTTCACTATCCACACGCACTGAAGCCTTAGCTCCCTCACACATACTCTTCACAGCACTTAACAACTTCCCATCTACTCCGCATTTTCTTAACACTTTCCACAACCCTTGTCTATCCACCCTGTCATATGCTTTCTCCAAATCAATGATGGCCACATACAACTTCTTTCCCTTCTCTAGAAACTTTTTCACTAAAGATTTAAGAATGAATATCTGATCTACACAACCTCTTCCCCTCCTAAAGCCTCCCTGTTCTTCTGCAACTAATTCCTCTGTTATTTCCCTAACTCTGTCAATAAATATCCTACCATATACTTTTCCTATTACATTAATAAGGTAAATACCCCTATGATTACCACACACTTCTTTTTCCACTTTCCCTTTGTAGAAGGAAAAAATTATATATATATGATCCTCTGTGGTACAGTGGTAAAGTGTGTGCTTTCGTACACTGAATAACAAGGGCTCGCGCCCTGCCAGGTTAATAAACTTTGGGAGCGTTCTTCATGCTACGTACTGCATTGGCGGACACAAGGGGTGCTTTGGTTGAACCAGTGTCGCATACTATAAAGTATGTTTGCACCCAGTCGGCTTGCACGGGCCTATTACACTTGGTTCACTGACTACACACACATCCAAAGCCACTCCAACACAACATTAAACTTAAGGGGCTATCACACGGGAGACTCGTGGACGTCCAAACTGGCCGTGGACGTCCAAACTTGTCCCCGCGGGAGGGTCATGGACGTCCACGAGTGGAAGGTCACCTGACCCATTTGTGAACGTTCACGGTGACCGTGGACGTCCACGACTCGGTAGTCTCCTTCTTCTCTATGGAGTTTACATGTAGCTGTGGCCAGGTAGCGTGTGTCGTCTGCTATCTTGAACTTTGTAGTCAGTTGATGTATTATATTATATTATAATTAATTCATAACCGTCAGTAGACTTAGTATAATCTTTTATCATACGACTTGTAATATTTCTATTTGTCATAAAAAATTGTAGGATACACCAAAATGTGTTAATTATGATGGAATGTCGATTGATTGTTTACAAGAGAGGCCCGCGCACGTTAGAATGGCATACTCGGGAAGAAGGCAGAACGGTGAACAACATCATCAAGATAGTCCACACATAACAGCATGGAAGGCCACCAGCAGTACATTTGGTCAAGGGAGGCAGAAGTCTTTTTGATTGAGCAAGTTAGGGATTGTCCGGCTCTGTGGCACTGCAGAGATCCCGATTTCAAGAGGAACATCCTCAAAAGACACCAGTTTGGGGTTATAGCAGGACTCATCACTCACCAGTTTCCTGATGCTGGAGTGGTTACACGAGGTAAATAATTTTCAGTATCAGTTGCAAATAGAACAACAGCACATTTTTTATATCATGTTGCATTATCATGCAGTTTATTCTGTGTGATGGGTATATTCAATACAGTGATGAAATAGGTTAATATTTTGCAGAAGCCACAACTGGATTTCAGGTGTTGTGAAGTGTGCGGCCTATAGTTTCAGTATATTTGCAAACCCTTCTATTCTACAACACATTCACTGCCAGTGGATAATGAAGGAGTGGATTTAATAATCCATTTTATATTAATTCTTTACCAAATGGGCAGTGCCTTTCCATATTTCCTCTTGAAATGTGTATTTCACAGGTTAATATTATTCCTGGAATGCCACAGATACTGTTGATTTTAATAAACATACCTTTGAAACCTTTAAATGAGAAATTTGAATGCATAAATATCCGGCCGACGTCGTCTGCCGGTAGCCAACTATATTTATTGTTCCTAATGGGGGTTAATTTGAAAGCTGGCTCCCAAACTCAAGTGAGGTTAGGCTGGATTATTGTTAAAATCATTAAGTTTTCCAGTGCTTTGACATGGGATACACTGATGCATCGGTAAACATTGCCGCAGGCAACCAGGCAACTTCCTTAAATACCCATAGGTATTTTTTGTCTTTTTCCATTCACTTGTCGCAGTCACCTCGGAACAGTTAACAATATAAGTTGCTTAAGTACCAAAATTACTTACTCTGAGATCGTGAGTTTGCTGTCATGTAGGTGGATTCACCACGCCCGTTTGGTAAAGAATTACCCAAATGTTATGATGCTTACTTCAATCTGCCTCATACAAGGCTTCTGCTCATTTTGATTGCAGCAGACTAAAACTGTAACAGTCAGAAGTGACCTATTAAGGGTCTTTTGCTGCTTATACTAAACCAGACATTTTATTTTTCCTCTTTCCAGAGTGTTTCATGCTTAAGTGGCAGAACCTTAAGAAGGCATTCACGAGGGAATATAACAGAGTTAAACGTCCTAATAGTGGCTCGGGGGCCATTAGTTCCAAATGGCCACTGTTTGACCACTTCTTGTTCCTCATAGATCAAGTGACTCCTGGGCCCAGTATTTCCACGGACAAGATAGTGCCACTTCAGCCAAGCCAGCAGTGCACTGATGATCAGGTAACATTTCACTTTCACACAAATTATCATTTATGCTTATTATCTCGCCTTATTGTACCTAATACAGGGTATTAGTCATTGTTTTGTACATTTCATTCATCCTGCACCCATGCAGGGAACTTTAAGATAATATATTCTCCAATCAACACTTCCTGATTCTAGACAAAGAAGTTTCTGTCTTGTTAAAACTGTATAATGATTGCATGTTCATGTTAAAATGCCAGTAACTGACACATCTTTCCATGGAAGCAGTCATTGTCATGCATGGATGTGTTCCAGAGTTGAATGTAAGTTGTCTAATTACTGTTTTTCCCAGGAGGATGACGTGATTGATGGGTCGGGCCTTGTGTACGACAATTTTGTTGAAGATGGTGATTCCCTGACTCATCGCTTAACGTCACAAAGCTCACCACCATGTAGCCAACCACTGTCTTCAGCAGTGGTGGATTCACCCCTGGCTGATGGACCAGTGGCCTCACCAGCAGCCAGCCAGTCTACTTTTCCACAGGAGGAAGGTCAATCTTTGTTCTCCCCACTGGTCAGCCACAAGCGGCTGCGACTTGAAGACCCGAATAGTCATCCTCACGTAGCTTCTGCTGCAAAGCGGAAAGGAAGTCCCAGAGTTCCTGAAGAAACGCATCCTCAGCAGTCACCAGCAGCAGCAGCATTATCAATAATGCAAGCTTCGATTTCACAGCAAGAAGGAAATGGAGTGGTATATGCTATGTTATCTTTGTTAAAAGCTTTTAAAAATCGCCTACTACATGAGCAGATGGCAATGGCATTTGATATATTTGAACTTCTTTGTAGTAAATATGGAATAAACAGAAATAGTACATTATGATATGCCATCATTACTAGATTTTTCAATTTATATTTTGTTAGACAATATCCTGACCCTGCCCTAGGGTGGGAAAGGAGGTCCTGAAGATGATGAATATAAAATTTCACCAGATCTCAAGTATCAGTTATCTACCTTCCAAAGTATCATGCTTTACTAGGATCCTAATGTTTCCTCACACAGTATATTTATTTTATGACAGTTTATGTCTAGATATGTATATCTAATACAGGATATTTATTCTATTTATTGTTCAGAGTATTTTATTTTTTACATGCATTTCCTATTTACTTGTGATTTTATAGTTTAGACTATGTAGTGCAGTTCCTCATTCCTAGTCTGTTTCTTACACCAATAAAGAAATGACAATAATTGTCACAATTACCTTATCCTGTTAAATGAATTGTCATAAAAGTTGCAGTGAATGGGTTGTGAGGTCAAATCAATTTGTGCATATGAATTTCCCGTTGACTGAAACATTCTACAATGTTCACTCCAAAATCCCCCAGTGCACAGTACCCACTCAGAGATATTAAGCAAATATGGTGACCACCAAATTCTGGCTTGCCACTTTTCATAACATGATGGACAAACACAAACACGATGTGCTGGTCATTACGAAACCTCAATCATAACCTTACTACAGGGAACCACCTTTCCCATCATCCACATGTTTCAAGTCTCCAGTCTCCTAACTCTCCATTAATTTGTGCCCCAACTTGTTTCACCTTTCACACGTTCCCTCTTGCAGACATTTAATGAACCTGCTGTACTAATATTGAAAAAAATGTGTCATGAAAGTGAAGAAAAGCTTCTTTTTTCCAAATCTTTATTAGTCTGGCAGCAATCACGTTTAAAAGTAATGTATGTGCAAAAACCCCACTGAGAATAATTTTGTGTATATACAATAAGCAAAGTATATGGTAAAGAAAAAATATTCACATGATATCAAGGTTCAAAATGAAAATAACGTCACCAAGCCAAGTACTGAAGACAACTTCAAAGGGTATGACAGCACACATAAAAGTACAAAGCCAAGGACTTGAATGGCATAGTCCCATACCCACAAATTAAATTTTCACCAAATATCATCCCAGAAAAGTGTGGGTGTAATGCCATATGCATGAATACATAAGCCAAGGACTTCATCCAAAATGTAAGTCAGCTCGGCAAGGCAATTACTGAAGACAACATTAATGGGTGTAAAAGTACACACAAAGAATTGCATAGCTCAGGACTTGAACAGCAGTCCCATGCAAAGTAAATAAACATATTTCATCAAATAACATCCTTGAGAATTTTGGGGGTAATGGCGTATACTGTACATAAATACATAAACCAAAGACGTGAATGGCATATACAGAAACTCAGTGCAGTCTTACACAGGTGCCAAAAATTTTGCAAATTACATCCCAGATCGTATTACATACATTGGCTAACAGAAGTTAACAGATACAAATAATCTGGGGAGACATCAAACAAACTGTACTAAAAAAAAAGGTGATCAGTTGAAAATCGGAGTTAGGGCTGAAGGACTGTAAGATTAGGGATTGTATTCTTTGTGACATGGAGGCATTGTAACACCTCCGTCCGTATGCTTAAAGCTAATGAAGGGGCTTTCCTAAGAGTCCTATATCAAAATGGTATTAAATGGCAATAATGATGAGTATTCATGTTATTTTAAAAAAAATAATATATAGTAATTTTTGTATTTGAAAAACATTGTCAGTTTGTCCCAAATGAATACAGTAATGGTTTATGTGCCTAGTGATTGAGATCACATGTATGATTTTGCTGATGCCCCAAAATTTATTTAATAGGTTATATGAAGTAAGAGAAAAATGGCAAACAAGCATGTGGTAAAAGTGAAACAGATAATATAAAGCGTTAATCCGTAAGGAGGCATAGGACCACCAAAGAAAAAATAAATAAAAGGGAAAAAAAATCCTTTGATTTGATATTGTGAATGTAAAGGTGTACAGTACTTTCAAGCAAGAAGAGGATCCATCAATAAGCAAGGAAATTATTATTACACAGGAAAAAACAAATAGGTTAGGATAAGTTTGTTTAGGTTAGCAGAAAATGGGGTAGGTAAGCATAAGACTCAAATGAACATAATGTATGTCATGAATATAGCAGTGCAACTCAAGGGAGACCTAATGATGTTACCAGACCCAATCTAATGTAACCAAAACTCAATCTAAATCCTAACCTAACCTATGAAATGATTAAGAAGTGGTTAACATTAATCACAATAATTGGCTAATTCAAACATTAATAACAATTCATACCTGTAATAGTATAATATATAAATAATAATCAAAATACACAGAATCAAAGTAATTCAACATTACCTGTGGCCAAATAACGAAGTGTTATAGCTAGACGTTCCTGAAGTGTAACTGCTCTCCTCATGTTTGTATCAAGCTTGCTGATAGCAGGTCTCACAAGCTCTAGCAGATAATTGAACTGGCCACGGTCAAGTTGCATCCATTTCCTGAAACTTTCATGATCTTCCAAGGCAAGTTCTTGGACCAGATTTCTATACTGGCTGCTTTCTTCTCTCCGTGCAAGCCATTCTCTCATCCATAATGCCCTTCTTCTCCCCCTCCTTTGTCTTCTTGCTGAGGCTTCTTCCTCTTCTTGCAGGGTTAGGACTGCAACACCCATTGCAAAAGTCACAACCTGGTTTACGTCCATTGTTGTTGTTGATAAACAAGTCGTCTGCAGCATGCTAGGGACCTCCCAGTCGCGTGGGGTGAACTCCATAAAGAAGAAGAAGGTGGCCGTGGACGTCCACCGTGTGATAGGGTATGGACGTCCAAGCTCAGTTTGGACGTCCGTTTTGTGCTGCACAAATTGTTCACGGGTCCCCGTGTGATACCCGCTTTACAAGCACTTTTCACCCTACTGTACATACAGTCTCTACCAGACAGCCAAAGTCAATTGGTAGAGAGACATTGACTGTATCGTCCCCACTACGGTTGGGATAGGCCGGTCCTGCAGTGAATACTCAAACGGCTGATGATATATATATATATATATATATATATATATATATATATATATATATATATATATATATATATATATATATATATATATATATATATATATATATATATATATATATATATATATATATATACCCTCTCGCGCATGCATAAGTTTTGTAAGTTTTGTCGACACTTGATTTAACTCCACCCCCCTCCCCGCTAGCCCGCCCGCTCACCGCTGAAAACACATATTCTCGCCTTATTTTCGCCACCCAAACCTCTATATATTTCCATGAAACCTACATCATCTTATTCGTCGATGTTTGTTCTAGCAGAGAAGAGAAGAAAAAATACAGAAAAATACGATTAAAAATATATTAGGTCACCGTGAATAAATATTTCCGAACGTCAATCTCACTTCCCAACATCCTAGTTCTAGTGTTTTCCATCATACAGAAAAATGATAACAGAAGTTTTGATAGAGAATGTCCTCAGCTTTCAAATAGGAAAGTCCGGTTGTGCTACGACTTGTAGCTTTCGAGAAAATAGCCTAAAACTGAAAGCCATAAAAAAAAAAAAAACTTTTTTGTTCAGGGAGTTCTACCGCAAAAGTTTTCCGCACACGTTATGTTTTTATTTTACAGTCTTGTCTAGAATCTCATGAGCTTTCTCATGGTACCCGGCGATTTTTGATAGGCCTCATGTTTCCAAGTAATTCACAAAAACTACTGAGTACTCACGGCCGTGCTGCACTTCCGTCATGTGCGTACAATAACTCTTATATTCCCGCCTACATAACAATGACTTTTCAACACAGATATTACACTGTTGTCCTGTAGATACGTAGAATTCACTGATCTTTATCATGGTTCTTACAGGAAATCGATAAGTCCAATAGTTTTCAAGTAAATGGACAAGAAACGTTGAATACTCCTCTCCCACAAGAGAGATAAAAACGATTGTTTTCCCTGCCTCACCCACATCTACATATTTTCGCTCGTTAGGTTTTATTATTTTCTTTTTTTTACTCAAAGTTTACACATAACAATCATAAGCTTTTTGACAGTGCTCTCAGAAACTCGACATGACAACTAGTCTTTTTGCTAGGTAGTGATACTGAAGCTGAACTTTCTTCCATCTCATATGTGTATATGTAAAAAACAACACTTATTTGTGTAAAAAATATAGCAATATAGAAATAGGTCATAATACAAATCAACAAAATATGGATAACTCACTTCCTCCAGAGGTGTTGAGATGTTGGCAGGACCTTGAAGGGTTTGATGAGGAGGAGTTATGTAGTGTGTGTGTGTGTGTGTGTGTGTGTGTGTGTGTGTGTGTGTGTGGCATATTTTGTTTTCTTCTACTTGCACTACATTTGCCTAACACATGCGATGCACACAATAGATTTCTCCACGAATATTCGCTGCACGACATACGTATATATGTGTGGCATATTTCTTGTCTATGATCCTTGTGCTAAGTTTATGCTAAGTCAGTCAATGCACACAATGTTCCTCAGCAAACACTCGCTGCACTATTTTATTCCTATGTTCCACACTAGATCATATGCTATATAGAACTGTCTGAGATTGGTACAATACCTTTTCACTGAAGTCTGTGATTGTGTGGCATACTTATTGTCTCTGATACTTGTGCTAGGTTTTCGCTAAGTCAGTCAATGCATGCAATATTTCTCAGTGAACACTCTCTGCACTGTTTTATACGAATGTTTAACACTAAACCATACGCAATGTAGCACTGTCTGAGATTGGTACAATACTTTTTCACTGAAGTTTGTGATTGTTTGGTGTATTTGTTGTCTCTGATACTTGCGCTAGGTTTGAGCTAAGTCAATCAATGCACACAATATTTCTCGATGAACACTCGCTGTGCTACTTTATACGTATATTTCACACAAAACCATATGCAATATAAAACACTATCATATGATTCCATTCCAACCTGATCTATTATTCCCTTCCTGACTCTGTTGCATACATGACCACTTGTTTCCTTAGCGACTATGGCATATCTCTATGGTGTACATAACACCTGCTATGGTAGGTCAATTATTTCACTAATCCAGACACTATATGTTTCACAAAATTTAAGTATTGGCTTCATTATAAAGGTAAATTACTCACATCATTTATGGGCAGGGTGAAGCAGAGTGGAAATCCCGTTATAACAAACCAGACTCCTGCCTCTTGGCCTAATGGTCGATAATGGGCCCCAATGCTTTACAAACGATATATCTATGTTCCATAGACATAATCACTTCACATTATAGTAAAAACACTGTACAATCACAATATTTCAATATTGGCTTCTGCCTTGGGTGGGTGTGGGAAAATGGCGGATTTAAAGGGACGACTGACAACAGCGCTACCCTTCAGCCCGGCTGGTTGTGAGATACTGAGGTTTTTCTGCTGTGCATTGTCTCATCAGAGCAGTCACAGTATTGCCAAGTGTTTACCTTGGAAGAGAGATACACCCACTAGAACACACCAAAATTTGACACAAATCGGCCGAAAACTTTCCTTTTGACGGCGTTTTACCTGGTTAACAATGCGATTCACGGCTACTTGCATTTATATGCCAAACCACGAACAAAGAGATTCGCGTCAACGTGCCTTGGAGGGGTATATATATATATATATATATATATATATATATATATATATATATATATATATATATATATATATATATATATATATATATATATATATATATATATATATATATATGTATATATATATATATATATATATATATATATATATATATATATATATATATATTGAACAACCATGGCGACATCACGCAACCTTGTCACACGCCCACACCGATCTTGACACATTCACTTAGATGCCCATTAATCCTTACACATACATCACTGCCATCATAAAAACTCTTGACACGTAGCAGCTTACTGTATATCTGCAAAACTTTCCACAATCCTTCTCTGTCCACTTTGCCGTATGCTTTTTCCAGATCCATGAATGCCATAAACACCTTATGGTCCTTCTCACAAGCCTTCTCTGCTATATGTCTAACTGCAAATATTTGATCTACACATCCTCTGCCACTCCTAAAGCCACCCTGTTCATCACTCAGTAGGACTTCTGATATCTCTCTTACTTTATAATAATTCTTCCATATACCTTCCCTACCGCACTCATTAAACTTATGCCACAACAATTCTTGTACTCACTTTGCTCACCTTAATTTTTGTACAGGGGTACAATCACAGCCTGTTTCCACTCTTCTGGCATAGTTTCACTCATCCATGCCTTCTTATACATCTCCAACAAGCACTTCATTCCACTCTCTCCACTACATTTAAACATCTCTGCATACACCTCATAAACCCCAGCTGCTTTGGCATTTTTCAGCCGCTTCACAGTGCTCTTCACCAGTTCGAGTGTCACATCTCCTGGCACTGCATTCCTTTGCTGCACACCCCCAAACCCAATCATGTTTACAGCCGCTCTGCTCTCTCTGCTCCCATTCATCAGGCTTTCAATATGTTCTTTCCATCTGGTCCATACTTCATCCTCATGGGTTAATAATCTATCAGTTACATCTTGCATACCATCACATTTCTTTCCACTTTCACTTCTACATTTCCACATCTGTTTGCAGAATAACTTCCTATTTTCAGAGCTGTTTGCATTCATTTTTCTTCTCAGATCATCATTTACCTCCTCCTTTTTCCTTTTCACTAGTCTCTTCACGTGCTTCTTTCTCTCAATATATTCAGTTCTTATTTCAACTGAACCCCTGTCCTGTAACCACTTTAGCCACTTCCTCCTCTTTTCCTCCACTACTCTCTTAACCTCATTATCTCGCCATCCCGTTCCTTTCTTCTTTGTTGTTACTCTTTCCACACCACACACCACGTTAGCATTTCTAACTAAGCAATCCCTATATGCATTCCACAGGCTGTCCAGATGAATTTCATTCCTATTCACTGATTCTGACTCCTCCCCTACTTTGGTCCTGTATTCATCTGCCATTTCTTTGATCCTCAGATTCTCAACTTTCAGTCTTTCTCCCAGACTGCTACTCTCTCTTCTGATCCACTTCACTCCTCTCAGCTTGATCTTTCATACCACAATCATATGATTTGACAGACCTCCACATCGTCTTCTCACAGCCGTCTTATCAGCAACCATTCCCAGCATCGCCCTCTCTACGAGCACGTAATCAATCAGGCTTCTTTCAACACGATTCCCGCTCCCTCTATACCATGTATAATTATGTGCATCTTTGTGTTTGAAATACGAGTCACAAATGCACAACCTCCTGTCCTGACACATTCTTCAGTCGCTTCCCATTATCATTTTCTCCTGGTACTCCATTATAATCCATTATGTTATCCTTAAGACCAGTGCCTACTCTTCCATTTGTATCGGCCATTACGATCACTTTATAACCCCTGGGCATTTTTCCCACTACTTCATCCAACTCATCCAAAAACCTGTCTTGTTTTCTCTCACTCCTGTCCTCACACGGTGCATACGCTACAATCACCGCCACTTTCACCTTTTCAAACTTGACTTGACATACATACGCTTCGAGCTGACACATTTGTAGTCTCTCATTCCATTCTGCCACACCTCATTCATCAACAAAGCAGCTCCTTCCATGCATTTTCCTTGCCCATTCATGCCCGATCTTACACATTTCACACCCTCCCTTTCCTCCACTTCACACCCTTTCATCTTTGTTTCTCACAATGCCATCACGGCATATCTCGCACTCTTGAACACATTCATCACTTCCACCCTTTTGCTCTCCTCGTTCACACCTCTCACATTCCACATGGCCATGCGAATCTGTCCGTTTGGTTGGGTCCCTGGGCAGGTATTGAGCCCTCCGAGGCTCTCTGAAACAACTGCCATGATTAAGTGAATTTGGATAGGGTAATCTGGGGGACTTAACCCGGCCAAAAACCCCGGTTATATTGTTACCATCCAGCGTAGTACATGGTGTCCTGGGTACAGGAAACCATTTGGCTTGTCACTCAGTGTAGAGATCATAAGCCATCCCTACAATGAGTGAGTGGATGATGGGCACCCTCGTGCATATATATATATATATATATATATATATATATATATATATATATATATATATATATATATGAGAGAGAGAGAGAGAGACAGACAGACAGAGAGGATTTCCATTTTCAGGAGAAAAAAATACAAACATGTATGATTACCAAAATAACGTCTACATACATAATAATGGCCAGAGCTGCACTACATATTCTTGAAAATTTGTATTATAACACCGTAGATTTGTGAGCCCATAACACGGAACCAAGAGTAACCTTGCTCACTGTGTGATGTGATAAAGTTGTCTGTTGTGTGAGTGCATTTTTCAGCACCTGTTAAAAAGGTAGTAATCTGAGCTATGTGGCAAAGCCGCGATTACGGTATTATTAATTTTTTTTACAAAGGGAAAAACAGAAAAGAAAAAATTCCAAAGGCGTTTTTCCTATTTTCCTTTACCACGAGTGTCAGACACACAACCAACAATGGCATCAACGTGAAAGAACCCGATTCATTTCCGATTCACGCGGGACTAATGGATGAATTCTGTCGCCAGCAGGAAAAACCGTATTTTACACTGCTTCGCTTCCAGTATGGTGTATAGTCTGCAGAGATGAATGGGGAGGAAAGAACAGAATTCACTGCCGCCAAGAGAACAGAGGAAAGCCAGTAACTCTAAATAAAAAACCTCTAGCATTTCGTGTGTGTGTGTGTGTGTGTGTGTGTGTGTGTGTGTGTGTGAATCTGCTTTCATACAAACATTGTATGCTACATACATGCATATGTCCAAACATGGTATGCTGCATACATACATTAGGCTAAGCAGTGTATAAACACATAAAAAGATATGATGAGCACACACTGGAGGATAGGAAGATAATATCCATTTTATTTTCCACTTGTCTTTAGACGACTTTTTAACCCCATCACTACGATGACTTTATATTTTAACCTTGCCATCTCCAGACGATGACTTCGTTCATGAAGGATTAAACAACTGAGAAATGCAAGGAAAACTGAAAGATCAAAGTTGGTCACTAGGTGAGTGACGATGGCCTTCAAAGCACATTAGCAGCATGCTAAATCCAACAACAGCGGTACTGTAAGCCAAGGGTAGGACGACTTATTTACCCTTTCACTCACGATAAGTTTTAATGTTTCGCGTTCCACAACACATCGTCTTTCTTCCCACCCCCTCCTCCCGTCGCGCGCTCCAAAAAAGTGTATTCTCGGCTTATTTTCACCACCCAAACATATTTATCTTGCCACTAAACCCACATATTCCTGTTCGTCGTTGTTTATTCTACACGATAAGGGAAAAAAAAAAAAACTATATGTACGGTAGAGTGGTGTGAATATACATTCGGGAACATTCATCTCACTTCCCAACATCATAACTCGAATGTTTACTAATCTATCCAACATGTTATACTATCATTAGAAAGAGATTTTTATTAGTTTTCGAATGGGATCATTGGCATTTTGATATGAGGTATGCTTTTCGAGTAATAAGCGAAAAAGTAAAACCAATTTCCGACAGACAGATTTTTTATTCGGGGAGCTCTAGCGATGAACTCTTCTCAGCGGTGTTATTATTATGATTTTTTTTCATTATCGTATGCAGAATTTCATTGGCTTTCATTTGAGACTAGAACGTTCTTCTATGCCTCATAGTTTTCGAGAAAAATGCAAATAACTACGGTGCACCCACCTACGCGCTGAACCGCTGTCAGCCACGGTCAATTAACGTTATTTCCCATAGCGCACAAACATTTTTATGCTTGCTAGATATGCTTTTTTTTCTGTTTTATTCCGAATATTATTATAAATAACATCTGGTTTTCTTTATAGTCCTCTCAGAAACCACACATGAACACTACACCTGTTGCTAGCAACTGAAACTGAAGCTGTACTTATTTCCCTGTCATTTGTGTTGATGTAAAGAACAGTATATACAATATGTATGTGTAAATATACTGACATGGAGATAGGTAAATAGATAAATAAAAAAAGAGAATCACTTACTTCTCCAGTGGTGATGCTCTTCCTGCAGGACCAGATGGGTTTGGAGATGAGTTTTGTACTGTGTGTGTGTGTGTGTGTGTGTGTGTGTGTGTGTTCCACTAGTGTAGGTATCACTCGGTATGGTACTGCTCGAAACAATCACCCACGCAAAGCGGCACATCACATACAGGACACATGGCACATGTTCCATGTGTCCTTCCTCACCCCCAACCTGAAGCACAATGTACACCTGAGCCTCTTCCCGTTGGGGATCATCGCCTGGTGGTGGTCCAGAGTGTGATCCAACCTGATGTCGTCATCTATCACCCAGTGATGCTTGCTTGGATGCCTTCGTGTTTCGTGGTCCTGTCATGCGGGAGGGGCAGCTGCAGGCCCAGGCACAGGGTCTCCCAAAGGATCAGCAACTGGAGGTGGTGGCGATGCTGGCACCTGTGATGGGCCTCCTGCAGGCAGCGTTGGTGGCGGTGACGGCACCCGTGATGGGCCTGCTGCAGGCAGTGCTGGTGGTGGTGATGGCACCCGTGGTGGTCCTCCTGCAGGTGGTGCTGGAGCCAGTGATGGCTGGGCCCATCCTGGCGCTGGTGCCTGTGCCTGCTGGGTGCCAGGTCTTGGTGGTGCTGGCCGACGGGTAGGTTGGTCTATGGCATGGTGGATTACGTGTCCAGACGCGGGCCAGTCCTCTTCATGGAAATGCAGAAGATCGTAGATTATCTGCTCCACAAATTCAAGGCGAGTTACTGTCCCGCATCAGTACTTTCTGTACAAGGTGAATGCGTTGAAGAGTGCCATGTGGACGAAGTAGAAGGTGATCTTCTTTGTTCACTTGACAGTTCACTGTTGGATGGGGTAGTACTGGACCATCTGATCGAAATGATCCACCCCACCCATGTACACTCGCCAGCACTTCCGCGTGTTACAGGGGCTCGCACGTTTTCTGAGATGTGGCACCACTGTGATGATTTAGCTGGAAACAATCAACGTGTGTGAGATGGAGTAACCTCGATACAGTGGCGCATGAAGTGAACTTTGTTGCTTAAAGCTTCGAACCTCAAGGTATCATTACAGCCCGAATTTTGTTTAACCTAAATGCTTTACATATATATTATTAAATACTTGCCATTATATAACGCATTTTAACTGTCCTCAGTTCAGTTTTGTGATTACTTTTCGTTCGTCTCTTATCACCTTATCTGGATTCCCGTATCCGAGGTCAGAGAAAGGAGGGAGCTGTAACCCTCGCACATAGCATGCTCAGACGAGACCACACTTGCTTCAATATTTGCAGTAGAGTCAGAGACAAGGGACAACAAGCAAGAGGGCAACAAAGAAAGGAGGGACAGTTAAAGAATTAAATACTGTAGACCGAACCCCTCATCGAGGAATTTAATGCATTTTTACTTATTGCAAGTTGTGAGAATATTCATTGTTATGGTCAACAAAATAGCTATCTATATCTACCTATCTATTAACATTGTTAATCTGTATAAGTTATACTCAGAAAGCGATACCCATGAACTGAATAAACAAATGAACACTGAGACAGACGTATGGATGGAAACTATGCTGATAATGTTTGTAATTCTGGCTTTATGACAACCATGGTTGCCGTATAACAACCTTTTATCTTTGGGTAAATAAAATTATCAACATCACTTCCATATAGGATACATTTTAACTTATAAATGAAAGGTAGTGCCCTGCAGAAACCTTTTCTCGGATCAATTACCTTGGACCATTTGTAACGAAAGGAAACACATTCATAGCGCAAACAAAAGTCTGCAAATATTGTAGTCTTCTAGGAGGCAGAAGAAAATCCATTACCAAACTCATAAATGGACCTAGTATACAACAGCCACAGTTAATACAATGTTTTATTATGAATGATGTGTAATATAACCACTCAGTAATGTGACCACCCTCCGTCTTTTTCAATAACCTCCCTTAATCGGTCAGGCATGCTGGTCACGAGGCTGCGAAGGAGCTCTGGTTTGCCTCGGAAAAACTCCCACTGCTCCCTTGTGTGTTGCATCAGCTGCTCCGGGGTTCGCTCTCTGTCGGGCTTCCAAGAGTTAACCATGTTGGCCCAAAGATGTTCAATGGGATTGCAATTGCATCCCTTGCTAGGCAACTCCAGAAACTGCAAATTCTCCTGCTGGTTGAACCATTCCCTCACTACCCTGGCTGTATGAATCGGGCAGCGATCGTGCAGGAAAACTATTGGGCCTGGTGGAAATGGAAAATTCGTATGTTCGAGGGACGGAAGGAAGATATTTTGCAGAATATCGATATACTTTTCTGCCGTAAACCTTCCCTCAATTCTTGTTACGTCGCCAACTCCGTGGATTGACATGTAACCCCACATATTGCAGCTGATGTGTCCGCTGAGTGCTTCTTCGCTAATGTTTTGACGGTCATACCTGAAAAATGCAATCCTAGGATATTAATTTTAGGATATCATCATCATCATCATTATTATTATTAATGGATACTGACAACGGGAATGCTAGCGAAGTAAATAACCAAAAAAATATTGCTAAGTGACATAATATCGTTGCGTAATAAGTATAAATCATAAACTGTATTCAATATTTAACTATAGAGAAACATTCCAAACATACTGATCATTATCGTGTCTCCAGCGCCAGGTCGGACACCCTCCAACCCCACCCACACACACTCTTCACACTCTCTCAAACGAGTGGCCAAGCAAAAAAGAGAGAGTACTACAACGTTTCAGCCATATTTTTCATATAAGTAACAAGTATAATTTCCCAAATAGCAATTGATGCGGGTTTGTCCACAAAGCAATACTATCTAACGTAGGTAAAACAATACCTTGAGTTGTTTCGTCTCCACACATGGCGGCGTCCATGGTTATGGGAACACAATGTTTTTTTCATCGGAAAAAACAACTCTTGACCAAGATTGAAGGTCTTTGTCTACGTATCCTTCTGCAAACGCTAGTCGAGCAGCGTGATGTTGATCAGTGAGGGTTTCCTTCTGGGCAGGAATTCTATGATGAATACCTGCCTCATGGAGACGTCTCCGCATGGTATCCACAGACACCTGTAGCTGCAGCTGCTGCCGAATGACCACTGCAGTTGTCAGGGGGGTTTCTTCTGATGCCTGTCTAATCATGCCGTCCTGTTCAGCAGTTGTTACTCGAGAACGGGGCCTCCTCTCTGTGATCATAAAACCGTTATGCTACTTATGCTGCTTCTACCTCAACAAATATCACCTCCCACCCCCAAAAAATAATATATATATATATATATATATATATATATATATAAACAAAAATAAAAATAAGAATTAAAAAATCGACCACTATTAGGAACACCAGTTCTTAGCAGCAGCATACTTATTTGTTGCAAGTCTGATTCATAGAATAGCCTGACAGAATGAAAGCCAGGACCTGAATCACTAAATGTTTATAAGTACCGATTATTAAAAGAGGTTATTTGAAGTTTGAGTAGCGTTAGAGGTCATCAGAAAGGATCGGTTATTTAATAAAGTTCATACTTTCCCTCAAAGGATGAATATGCGGGCACCGATCCGTTAATTCATGAATATCGTCAATTAATATGCAACAACGAAATAACAAGGCCTTATTTGAACACATTATTTTAACATTATTGTATAATGTTATAATACGTAGCTGTTAATGGTATTCAGTTAATTTATTACAACAATCGCTTACACACATTCATAAGCAAACTTACCCGCGTCCCTCAGGTCTCCAGAGTCATTCCACCTTCTAATCCATTTCGCAACTGTAGTTGGGGAGAGTCCTAGGAGGCAGGTGATATCTCTAACACTGTGGCCGGCTTCCCGTAGGGCGATGATCCGCCCACGTTCAGCAATGAGGTTCTCCTGTCTGTTCATGACGATATTCTGGCTAGGATGAATACACTAGCTGCACCAGCAAGGTGAAGAAAACTCGTTTCTTCAAGCAAGTGTGGTCTCATCTGAGCATGCCATGTGCGAGGCTTACTGCTCCCTCCTTTCTCTGACCTCAGATACGGGGATCCAGATAGGTTGATTAGATACGAACGAAACTTACTCACAAAACTGAGGACAGTTAAAATGCGTTATATAATGGCAAATATTGAATAATATATATGTAGAGCATTTAGGTTAAACACAGTTCGGGCTGTAATGATACCTTGAGGTTCGAAGCTTTAAGCAACAAAGTTCACTTCATGCGCCACTGTATCGAGGCTACTACATCTCACACACGTTGAATGTTTCCAGCTAGATCATCACAGTGGTGCCACATCTCAGAAAACGTGCGAGCCCCTGTAACATGCGGAAGTGCTGGCGAGTGTACCTGTTCTAGCCCTCCACAAAGACGGGCTTGTTAGCAACCTTCTCCACATAGGATGTCCGCCTGTCATTACCCCACACCTTCCCTTGAACCCTCTTTAGAATGATGTAAGCGCTGTGGAAGGTAGACACCATGTTGACAACGTGCTTGTCCCTCCACAGCAAGATGAGCACATTGTCCTTGTGCCTGTACGCCATGCTGATGACCTGCAGCTGGAATGATGCTCCTGTAGGCAGCCGTAAGGTCCTACACACGTAAATGCCTGCTGTGAAGAGTCGTTCGCACAGGGCTAGAGAATTGTAATTGTTGTCTATGAACAACTTATAGCCCTGGTCCTTCAACGGTTCCACAAGACCCTAGACGGTGTTCTCGAGGGTCCACTGCACCCCCGACTTCGAGGTTCCAGATGTTGCCCGATGATGACTTAGCCATCATGTATAGCTTGATGGAGTACTTGGTGGGCTTCTGGGGGTTGTACACATGGAAGGAGAGCCTGCCATTCCACCTCAGAGAGCCCTTATCGAGGCTGAGCTGCTCCTTGAATTGGTATGTTGACTGGAACCGCTGAAGGAGGTACTCCATGACCGTGCAAAGGCGGATGAGCCGATCTTGGTTGTCCCGGGGTATGGCAAACGAGTTGAAGGTGTGGAAGTGCTTCAGGATGATGTTGCAGCCCCTTCCGCTGATTGCCTGCCAGAACCTTGGGTAATCGTGCAGCTCGGTGCTCCTCCAGTAGTGCCTCATGGTCGGCATGTGCACTACCCCCATGAACAGGTACAACTCCAGGAACTTGGCCATTTCCTCTTCATTACAGGTGAACCAGGCAACCAGCTGAGTCCCTAGGAATGTGGTGTACCAGTTGGTTTCCACGGTGAGATATGACAACAACGCCCACGTGAAGAAGAGCTGGAAGAACTGCAGCAGAGTTGTCGGGATATCCACCTTGATCCTTGGGGAGCCAGTGAACAGCCCGTGGTTCGGTGTGAATGGGCCACTGCTTCACCCGGGATCCTCTTCAATGGCGGTGGCGGCAGTAGAAGGGGATCGGCCTTCTGACACCCTTTGGGCTGTCCTCCAACCCCTTGGATGTCCCCCATGTCCAGGCAGTGGACCACAGCACCATCGTCTTGGAGGGGACGGCTCGGACGAGGACAAGGACAAGACAGAGGGTTCTGGGGACACCATTCTTCTCGGCCTGGTCAGCGAGGATGTCACTGTAGCATCATGCATAGCAGATGCGGGTGGAGGGGCCATGGTCACATATGATGGCCTGGCTTCCGGTGACAGTGGCTCGGCCAAGGGGGCAGAGGGGCCTGGAGATGGAGAGCCGACGAAGACAGTGGTGGGACTGGCAGGTGCTAGAGGTGGGGAGTGCCCTGCAGTGAGGCCGACCACCGATGATGATGATGTCTCCCGTGGTGGAAGGCGGCAGGGCAGCTCCACTTGCTGGCCGGAAGGCATGATGTCCACCTCCTCCACCCCAGAACAGTCACTCTCGCTGTCGCTCTCTGACTCAATCTCATCAAGGAGTCTTCTCCACTGCTCTGGTGCCAACCCCCGTTTCATCTCTGCAATGGACTATGCTGTTGTTGCAGGCCAACTGGAGAATGAAATTGCCATGCTAGGGTTGTGAGCTGAAATAAAGCAATCAAGATATTGTATTCACAGCCAGCCAAGAACTTTGCTTAACACTGGCACAATGTAAGGATTCATGATATACGTGTATATCCTTGAAAAACATTGTCTACTACACCTGACAGCACGCAGGTAAGGGCCACCTACAGTACATGACCTACGGAACACGCGCATGTACTTTAGTGTTGAACTATACTGTATTTCTCATGAAGTGATTGATTTGGTTATGTCTCATGTGAAAAAAACACGTAAACAGTGCAGCATGTTCTCGTAAGGAATATATCGTCTCCCACACCTGAGTTAGTGAAAAGGTAGCAAAATGCAACATGACATACCGAGCACGTGCATGTACTTTAGTGGTGAAATATACTGTATTTCTCAAGAAGTGATTGATTTGGTTATGTCTCATGTGTAAACAACACATAAACAGTGCACCGTGTGCTCATAACAAATTCTCGTGTGCAGGACAGGTAGCCCTACCTTTGCGCTAACTCAGGTGTAGATGATATTTTCCTTACCAGAACATACTGCACTTTGTGTTTTTTTTTTTCACATGAGACATAACCAAATTTGTCACTTTTTGCGAAACAGTACATTTCATCACTAAAGTACATGCACATGTTCCTTAAGTCATGTAGGTGGCCACTACCTGTGACCTAAGTCAGGTGTAGCAGACAATATTTTTGTAACGAGAACACGCTGCACTGTTTCAGGTTTTATTTCACATGAGACATAATCAAATCTATCACTGAAAGAGAAATACTTCACCACTGAAGTACATGCATGTGCTCCATATGTCACGTTGGATTTCGCTACCTTTACGCTAAACTCAGGTGGTAGGAGACGATGTTTCTCTTACGAGCAAGTGGTTCGCTCTTTCATTTTCTTTTCACATTACATATAACCAAATCTATCAGTTTATGAGAAACACAATACATTTCACCACTAAAGTACATGGACATGTTCCGTAGGTCACGTAGGTGGCCCCTGCCTGTGTGCTAAGTAGGGTTTAGCAGACGATATTTTTGTAACGAGAGCACGCTGCACTGTTTCCGGTTCTATTTCACATGAGACATAACCAAATCTATCACTGTATGAGAAACACTTCACCACTGAAGTACAGTCATAAGAAAAACTATCATTACCCCCAGTAATGTTCGATGCAAAATGAGAGTTAGCTGGGCCATATGGGCAGGTTCTTGCCCTTCGCCCCTCCCCCATCTAGTGTTGCCATATCACAATCCCATGACAAGAGTTGGAAGAATGAGCAAGAATGAACCATATGGCGAGAAAATATATAGGACTTGTTTGCGTTAACCTGAGCGCCCCGCCGTGGATTAATAATGAAACTCGACAGGTTTATTATTTTCCTACTATTCAACTTTTTATCTATATAGTACAACAAGTAAATTATTTTGAAGGGTATTAAATCTATAGGCATTAACTTTTTTTTTTTTTTTTTAAGGATATTCTTGCAGGGGTGCACGAGTTCATTTGTTTGCTTTATATGGGTGGTTAAAAGCTTCAGATGGATGCTTCAGAGGTAATATGGATGGGGTGTGGTATATCCATGTTATGCATTATGGAGACGTCACAGAGTGCACGAGAGGCTATAATCGTTCTGCATTTATTATATGTAGAAAGCATTACATATCATTGTTACATCGAAATTTGCTAACTTGGGCTTGTATCGCATGGATTACTATAAGTCTGGCATGGGTGCACATACTCATTGCCCATCTGCACATGTGTTGCCGACTCTACACCATTCTGTTATACTTTTATTTAATGAATTCGGTGGCGGACAATAAAATTTATTGTCTCTATGCACAAAGGCCAAACGATCTAATTAGCTTTTGTTACCTCTAGCACAAATTCTAATATCTGTGTCTCACATAACCGACATTGACGGGTTTGCAGTACAAACTTCCCTGTCCCGTCATTCCACGACACTTCGTCGTTGTGTCATAGTGCATAGCTCTGAAGGGTAACGATAGTTTTTTTAATGAATGTACATGCACGTGCTCTGTATGTCACACTGAATTTTGCTACCTTTGCGCTAAACTCATGTGGCAGGAGACGGTGTTTTCGTCAGGACTCCATATTATAATAATACAACTCATAGGTAGATAGCCAGGTAGATAGATAGATAGAAGCACCAAGCCAGGGTGTGAGACAGGAAGTGTGTCAGCGAGAATCAACCAAAAGGAAGTGAACCTGCAGCTCTTAAGTGAAGGAATGCTAGAAGTGCACCGGAAGCAGTACATACACACAGACATACAGAGTTCTAGAAGCTTCCACAACAGTATAGCCCACGTGACACGACCCCTGCTAAACGAGAATGTAGGAATCAGAGATCAGAAATGGGCTAGGCATAGAACCGACAGGTAGAGGAGAGAGCAAATAAGAAAAGGGGTCCGACGACACTTAGTAAATTACGTCCCTGTGTAATACATACTCGTACTCTGCTCAACTTAGACTATCTTTGAAGATAACAAATCAAGATCAACTCCCTGTATTCATCTTTAACTCCTCCTGCTCTTTGATTAGCACAATAACTTTAACCAAAACTGAAGACTTACATATTACAAAACCAAAGAGTCACATATATATAACTGGTGACAGTAACGATCGGCTCTACACCTACAAACTATCATTTCTACAATCAAAGAAACACAATCGAGCATACAGTAACAACGACGAGTTATGAGTGAGGATCAACAAGCTCTACGATTAACTAAAAATAAAAAATCTACAAGTTTACTCTATAGTCATCTTCACGCAACTTCAAGTATCAGCAAGAAGAATAAAAAATAAAACAAGTAAACAAAAAATAAGAACAAAGCAACAAGCCCTAGATCCCCAACGCTCTCTCCTACTGTCCCCCTACCTCCACCGCTGATGCAGGTTCACAGAGGTCAAGACGACGCGGGAAATACCAGAGGCACATTTATAACGCATCTTACCTTTCCTTCCTCACGTTACTCATCGCTACTCATTTATCCACTACAGCTACCAGTGTGGGAAGCCGACGTCACCATGTGAATCTGCTGAGACGACGTCACCATGCTTGTTTGCTGAGACGACGCCACGTCAATCAACGTGTTTCTGACACCACGCACTTCTCACCCACTGCTCGTTACTCATCCATATTCACATAGCTCCTACTCATACTCATTTATTTCCAACAGTGCTGAGTGGGAATTCGACGTTCAGTGGTGAGGTTCGCCTGTGACTACAGCTGTTAACCACTACAGTCAACACTGAAATTATCAGGCCATGGAATTTCCAGAGTAATATCGTCCATCAACACATCCCCACAATTATCGAGAGGGAGATTTTCCGTTAACTCTGAATTTATCTTCCGAGATCAACATCTGCTATCAACACGCCTCTCTGAGTGACATCATCTGTATCAAGTGGGTGTAATTATACTTACTCATTTCTTCTTAGTGCTTTAAATTAGGTACAATCACCTCCTTTACTTATTTTTATAAATACACTTATATACTCACTATGTATCATTCATTACAACGCATTTAGTCATCTATTAGGACATAAACAAAAGAAGTATTTCATAGCACTATACCTTAGGAACATGAATTCTTTTTAGCTGAGTGATATGACAGGAATATTTTTACATCCACCCGTGTTAGTAACAGATGATACACAGTTAGCACCCACTGCAGATACACAATTAGGAGAGCACCAGGGCAACACACCCACCCTATAAAATTCACTGCAAACTAAAGACAAAGAAACAATTACCTCAATTCTAGATGATAATGATGATTGGCAAACCCCTTCTGATGTAGCGAGTGAGGATTTTGTCTCTGACTTGCATACCTATGAAAATATACTTAATAGAGTTCACTGTTCAGGGAAAATCTATTCCACTATACCATCACACAACGATAAATAAGTCCAAGCTACATTAACAAAGCAACCAGTGAACATGATTAATGCAACCAATACCACAGATCAAACATCCCCACCTAGTGTTTACGTTTATCATGAGGATATAACTGCCCCAAAATTCTCTGGCACAGAAAGAGATCGTACTGATGTTATTTCATTGATCAATCAGTGCGAACAGATCTTCGTAAAAAGGCACATAACAGATGAACAAGAGAAAATTGCTATTTTTTCCTCTTGGGTAAATCAGGAAAGGTGCCCGACAGGAGACTTACTTAAGTCTGATAAGCTTCTCTGACCTAGGACATATGATGATTTTAAAACTGAATTTTTTGAAAATTTTTTCTGGAGATATGAACTTTTTGCCAGGTATAATCCCAAAATTACATAAAATTGTAGATCTTGTGAGGGAGCACACTACAAATCATGTGCTCAGCGAAATAACTGCTGATGTCTCCACCATTAAAAGAACATTATTAGCTGCCTTAGAAAACTCAAACTGGATAACAGGAGATGGAAAGATGTCCCCAGACCTTGTCATAGACATCACTGGTTATGTAGCTGCCTTGTGTAAATTACCTGATAGGACCCTCAAGATCGCCCAGGTATGTGCTTACTAGATTTAATGAATGAGGTAGAGGTGCAGTGTAGCAAAGCAGGGGTGATCGAAACACAGTCACATTCTGGTAGAATGAGAGTGCCTGAGACAGTACCAGCTGTGAAAACAGCTACAACCACCCCAAACAGAGAACAAAATTGATCACCACCCGAAAGCAGACAGAGCAAACAACCAAACGCATCGAGGCAACGACCTCAAACACCAGGCCACAGGCAGTCTTATAAATTTCCGTGCAGTCCGAGCAGATCTCGCACCACAGACACCACTAAATATGAGAAGTCATCTCGCAGATCACAGTCAGGAGATAGGTCCATTCTACGTTATTATTGTGCAAAACCAGGACACACAAAGAATGAAAGCTTTATTAAAACAAAAGAAGACAAACAAAAGACACAAAGATTTGATCCATACTGTAGGTATCACCGGTGCCAAGGGCATTGGACCAGTAACTGCAAGACAGTAGAGGAATTGTTTTCCATTTTCAAATCGGGGGAAAGCCAAGTCACGACAAAAAATGAGCAAATGTAAAGAAAAGCAAGTCTAAAAATCATATAGGAGGCATGCTGGGAAGTGAGTGTATCTTGATACCAGCTGTATGTGAGGATCAAAACGTTTCCTTATTTTTAGACACAGACTCTCCAGTGAACTTAATAACACAAGAAGAAATAATAGAATTTTTAGAAATAAGAGGAAAGTAACTTTTCTGGAAGAATCTGATTTAGACTTATATACAGTAGATGGCAAACAAATCACAGTAAAAGGTATGATACGGTTAAATATCAGTTTCACAGAGACTACAAGATCAATCTTTGCATTTTTCTACATCGTTGAAAACTTAGCAGTTAAAGCTCATATGTTACTGGGTTTAAGATGCATGAGAACAGAGAAAATTACTTTACTCCCACAAATGAATGGAATAGACTTTGATAATGAATTCATAGAAGAAATACCATCAGAATCCTCACCGATTAGTAAAAGAGATCCAAAACGAATTGGTAATATTAAAAGCTTAAACAAACATACACAAACAGATGAGTGTATAGATCCGCTAACACCACCCCTCTCCTCCAGCCTCCAGAACTAGAAACCCAGGTAATGGTACTGTTTCATCAGTTTTTCCCGCCCATCTCACCAATGATTTAGTTATACCACCTAACTCCTATATGAAAGTTACCATAAAGAGCAAATTACAGAATAGTACTGTTCTTGGCTTAGAAGAATTATGTAAAGTAAAAGGATTGTCAGTAGAAAACGCATTATGTCAGATCAACGATGATGGGCAAACTCAGATATTCCTAATTAATCACATGAATGTGGAAGTGCAGTTGAAAAAAAGGACTTGTACAGTTAATACTGAAAAATGTCCCACCCCTGTGATGGAAATAGTTTTAGTGACAAGTGAGATAAATAAAATCTACGGACAGAGAAAGCATAAAAGAGAATTTAATTCACTCAGGTGAATTTGAAGAAAATTATTTGTTAACCCTGTTGGAAAAACATAGGGACACCGTAGCATTACCCAGAGAACAATTAGGGTGTACTAACATGTTTAATCACAAGATTAACGTGCACCCAGATACACCACCAATTTTCGTACCTGCCTATCGAATCCCACAATCTCAACGTACACTCACAAACCAGTATGTCGATGAAATGTTAAAACTTGGAATTACTGAGCCATCAGTCTCCCCATGGAATGCCCCATTATTCTTCGAGCCCAAACGAAATGGAGAAATGCGTGCGGTAGTACACATTGCTAAGTGACATCCTACAGAATAATGGACCAGAAAATAATGTATTTTACACGATCGATTTGCTTAGTGGATACTGTCAAATTCCAGTAGATCAAGAGTCACGTAAATACACTGCCTTTTCCACTAATACAGTACAGGAGAATGCCAATGGGACTGAAGGCAGCCCCGGACACATTCAAGCATCTTATGAATTAAGTATTGTCCTGAATTTTAGGACGAGGAATATTTGTTTTTCTTCATATTATCATCGCAACGAAAGATATCACAGAACATCTCCAGAAATTAAACCTACTCTTACAAAGCTTGGTGATGCTGGTTTAAAAATTAAGCTTTCTAAATGCAAATTTTGCTTTAAAGAAATATAATTCTTAGGCCGCAGATTAAGTGCTGAAGGTATTCACACCTCCGATTACTAAACACAGGCGGTGAGAGACTTCCCTGAACCCATTACGACTGACGAAGTTAGACAATTTTTAGATCTAGCAGGGTACTATAGGTCATTCATACAACAGTTCTCTCATATATCCTTTCCTTTATTCCAACTACTCAAAAACAATGCTATATTCCAATGGGGAAAAGAACAAAAACAAACATTTAACTAATTAAAAAAATAAACTTACAAATGCACCATGTTTGATATATCCGAATTTCACAAAACCATTTATTATTTGTACAGATGCATCAGTTAAAGGATTAGGGGCTGTATTGATGCAAGAAGATGAAAGAGAACAGAATCAACCAATTGCATTTGCCAGTAGACAAATAAAAGGTGCAGATCGAGATTTGGTGTATGGTTAAGAAATACACTTACTCACCGACCATAAACCGCTAGTGGGTATGTTTAAAGAAAAACTCCTCTCTGGAAGGAGAGCAAGATGGAACCGTACAGTCGAAAACTACAATGGCCATATTCATTATATACAAGGCAAAATGAATCTAGCAGCCGATGCATTAACTAGGAACCCAAAGACAATCCATGTTGCGGCATTAGATCTCACAGGAAACAACCCAAACCACGATGAAATCGCGAAAGCACAAAGACTTGACTCAATATTGTCTAAAGTTATATACAAGTGAGAAAGTGGAGATGACATACACTTACCCAAACTACATTTACCACTAGAACAATTCACAATAATCAATAATGCCTTATACAGGATCAATCCAGGACAACCAAAACGCCAAAGAAATACTAACCAATTGGTAGTACCTAATGACATGATACCCCAAGTATTATGAACAATACACGATAGCCCACATGTAGGACATCCTGGAAAGGATAGGACATTCAAACAAGCCCAATTGTTATATTACTGGCCATCATTGTGAAAAGATATAAACAGTCATATAGACAGATGCGAAACATGTGCAAAACACAGAGGAAACCCAGTCACACCTGCACCTATGGGTAATTACCCTGTACCACATCAACCATGGGACGTTGTCGCGGTTGATTTACTCAAGATGCCATTATCATACAATAATAACCAATACCTATGTCATATAAAGACTTTGTAGTTACTTGTAGAGAAGTTATATATATTAGACTCGTGGACGAGCGGTTGTTATACTTGAGTAGCTTTGTAAGTAGATAATCTTCCTTCCCATTTGTCATTCAATGACAAGGAGAGGTAAAGAATAGTATGGGACTATTTTTATTTGTCTTGGAAATATTAACAAGTCTCTCACACTGAGCGAAGTATAAAGAGTCCCGCTAGCTATCTCCCTCTCTCTCTCTCTCTCTCTCTCTCTCTCTCTCTCAAGTTGCTAAGCCTTTCTTGCCACTCCCTGCCTCTTCTATGGCCTCTCTCCTTCTGAGCTCTCTTTCCTAAATTCTGGTGAAACAGGAGTCGTATCACGTGTGTTCCCTGTGGTTGGAAAGTTCTAGAAGCCTGTGTGTGAGTATGTGTGTATGTGTGTGTATGGTCAACAAGGCTTTGTTCACCTGGTGAATTGCTGACAACTAACTGCATCATCTCCTGACTGGCTACTTCGTAATCTGTCGTCAGCTTTTCCTCAGTGTAACTTGCAAGATCATTTCCCATTCCCAGGCTCGCATAGAGCTGTCTATCTATCTATTTATCTATCTATCTATTATGATTTGTAATTATAATATGGAGTCCTGACATATGCTCGGTCACGCGAAAATGGCGTACCATTGACAGTTAATAGTCATAACATATTAATACATATTATATACATATAATATTTATAGTAAATAGTGAATATTCAGTAATATTACATTTTAAACAAGTTGTATACATTTTGTGAGATTTGTATGTATAACAGACATACGAATATAATTGTGCAATGGTAATACTGCTAGGTTATACTGTACATTACATATTGAGTTATCACTTTAGTAATGTCTAATATTTCACCTAACTTGTATGATGATACTGATAATACAGAATTGTGGTATAGTTGTATGACTTATAACATTGTAGTAGCATTGTGGTAATACATAATTGTAACATTTTATGAATTGTTACAAAATATTGTGGTAATGCATAATTGTGTTGGCCTTATAACTGTAGTTACATTTTGTTAATGCAACTGTTATATAAGTGTCTTGGCCTTATAATTGTAGTTAAAGTTACATAAAAGTTACATCTTGTTAATGCAACTGTTACATAATTGGCAAAGTGTAACATAATGCAATCGTTTGTCGTTACATAATTATTACATATCGTTTGTAGGTACATAATTGTAGTTAAAGTTACATAAAAGTTACATCTTGTTAATGCAACTGTTACATAAATGGTACATATTGTTTGTAGTTACATAATTGTAGCAAGTGTAACATAATGCAATCGTTTGTCGTTACATAATTGTTACATATCGTTTGTAGTTACATAATTGTAGTTAAAGTTACATAAAAGTTACATCTTGTTAATGCAACTGTTATATAATTGGCAAAGTGTAACATAATGCAATCGTTTGTCGTTACATAATTGTTACATATCGTTTGTAGTTACATAATTGTAATAATTGCAGTCCTAACATATGCTGCGGTCGATGATATGATGTGCCATGCCACTAGCTTGTGGAGACAACCGTTTGCTTTTTTGTTTGTAGTTTATGTGGTATTTTGGCATTTGTAGTAACACTTACACTTATTTTCATTTGTTTGTTATGTGATCTTACTCTATTTCTCTCTTTTTTCTTTCTTACTTTTTCTTTCTTTCTTTTTTTTTTTGTATGAATTGATTTTCCATAGTTTGTTTTTCTTCGCTTGTGTACGCTTTTTCTATGTTGTTCATGGTTGCATAATTACTGGCTAATTTCCTTCGGATACTTTTTTAAAGTTTAGTTTATATTGCACAGGTATTACTGAAAATGATATTATATAGTCCCATATTTTGTTATTTTATATAAAAAAAAAAATATATATATACACTATATACAGTATTAACTAGATACACTGACTTGTTTTTCACTTGTACCTATCGTGGGTAATATGTGTGTCAGCACTGTGTGGAAATCACTGTCTTCACGATTGTGTTGAAGATGTTCACTCTTGCTAACGTCATTTGTGTTGGCCATTTTTTTTTTCTGGTTTTCCTTGTAACTTAATTTATCTGTTTCCACTAGGAAGCTTTAATTAATAAATGTTAAATACAGTTCTTTTAATCGCTCAATGAGTAACTGTGATGGTTTATTTTCTTTATTACTTTGTAGATGTAATAATGTATAGTTGTATATATGAAACACGTATTTTATGTAGGTATAAATGGTAACACTCGTTGGTAGTAAATAAATGTTATAATAAATGAATGAATATATACAGTGTAAAATATTTATTGTTGGTGATTATTTAGTGTTTGAGTTATGCAGATAACTGAAGTAAGTATGTGTATTTAAGCTGTAACTATACAGCACGTTTTATATGTTTGTGCAGAAGCTTATTGTCTATCACTGTGTATTGTATAGATGAAGTAACTATGTAACTCACTAATTTTTACCATGGTGGGAATGGTGTTAGTGATGGTGCAGGTGGTGAGTTGACTGACGTGGCGTCTTTTCAGCAAGCACGCATGATGACGTCGACTTCCCACACTGGTAGCTGTGGTTAGTAAATGAGTAGCGATGAGTAACTTGAGTGAAGATGAGTGAGTAAGATGAGTTGTGAATATGGACTTGGTATTTGCTTCGTCGTCTTGACCTCTTCACTCCTGCGTCAGCGGTGGAGGTTGAGTGGATGTAGCAGAGAGAGGAGGGTGAGGTCTGGTGGTTATGAGTTGTGAATCGTATCTCACTCTTCGTTTGTTTGTTTGTTTGTTTTTTTCTTCCTCAAGGTATTCGTGGTCCTTTATTCTTGTGATTTACTCGTTGTAGGATGAAGACTGCCGCTACTTGTAGGTGCGTGTAGAAGATTATACAGACGACTCGTAGAGTTGTTACTTGTAGTTGATTGTAGATGGTTGTAGTTCGTTGGTTCGTCGTAGAAATTTCAAGATTGTTTGTATCAGTACTTTGTTAAACTACTTGCAAGGCGTCCTGTGACCTCTTCAACTCTACATCAGCGTGATGATCGGGGAGACGGAGGGGGCTGGTTGGAGAGAATGCTGTCAGGAGCTGGTTGAGTTGTTGGTTGTGAGAGGTATTTTTTTGTTTTCAATCTTGATATTTTGTAGGAATTCACTGTTGATTCGTAGACGAGGTTCGTATAAGTTCGCTGCTACCAAATGTCATAAAAAGACTTTGTAACTCCTTTGTAGTTACTTGTAGAGAAGTTATATATATTAGACTTGTGGACGAGCGGTTGTTATACTTGAGTAGCTTTGTAAGTAGATAATCTTCTTTCCCATTTGTTATTCAATGACAAGGAGAGGTAAAGAATAGTATGGGACTATTTTTATTTGTCTTGGAAATATTAACAAGTCTCTCACACAGAGCGAAGTATAAAGTAGAGTCCCGCTAGCTATCTCCCTATCTCTCTCTCTCTCTCTCTCTCTCTCTCTCAAGTTGCTAAGCCTTTCTTGCCACTCCCTGCCGCTTCTATGGCCTCTCTCCTTCTGAGCTCTCTTTCCTAAATTCTGGTGAAACAGGAGTCGTATCACGTGTGTTCCCTGTGGTTGGAAAGTTCTAGAAGCCTGTGTGTGAGTATGTGTGTATGTGTGTGTATGGTCAACAAAGCTTTGTTCACCTGGTGAATTGCTGACAACTAACTGCATCATCTCCTGACTGGCTACTTCGTAATCTGTCGTCAGCTTTTCCTCAGTGTAACTTGCAAGATCATTTCCCATTCCTAGGCTCGCATAGAGCTGTCTATCTATCTATTTATCTACCTATCTATTATGATTTGTAATTATAATATGGAGTCCTAACATCTATTCGTAGCAACGGATCATTTTCCCGTTATGTAATTTTAGCCCCAGTTAAAGATAAAAGCACAGAGACAGTAGCAAAGGCAATAATAGATAATGTAATATGTCGCTTTACTACCCCAAAGGTACTAATAAGTGATAATGGAGGAGAATTTAATTCTGATATCTTACAAGAAATATGTAAACAATACAATATCAAAAAGGTTAGCGTTTTACCCTATCACCCAGCATCCAATGGGTTAGTAGAGAGACAAAACAAAAAAGTATTAGATGTACTACGACACATTCTCAGTGAAAATTATGCAAGCTGGGATGATTAGATTCCCAGAGTAGAAGCCTCAGTTAATGGATCTAAAAATAAATCTATAGGAGACACACCACATTTCATCATATATGGGACAGATAAAAAGAACTACCATATGAAATTCTAGAAGGTGAAACTGCCCATATATAACTACGATGATTAAACTCCGTTTACGTGAATTCCAGGACATACATAAAAGAGTAATAAAAAACAATTAATGATGTCCAAGGAAGAAATGACAAAGACATTTAATAAAAAAGCAAAAGACTCGCCTATCAGCTTAGGAGACATTGCCTATGGTATCATTCATACGAGAGACAATGAATTATCCCCGAAATCTGAGGGTCCATACAGAGTAATTAACATGAAAGCAAACAAAGTTTTAATTAGGTCCCTGTCAAGTGGCGAAGAGAAACAAGTTCATATTGACCATTTAAAATGAGTTTCAAGGGAACTATCCAATAATTATAGAGCCTCGGATACCACCAAGCAACCGAACATAACTCATGAAACCAATAAAGATAACAATAATTACAAAAATAAATTAAGGTCATATGCCAAACAATCAAACGTAGGTGCAACTGTTCCAGAAAAATCTAGAGTACATCATTTACATGATTTAAAAATCGATTTAAACTCCTTCTATAAATGAAATAACAAGCAACTTATTGCTCTCCGTTAGTCAAACGTAACGCACATCATCACTATCATCGACCATAGCACGACCACATTAGAAAATTAACATATTTTTTTTTTTTGTCCGTAGGTAACGATGAAGGGTCTTATGCTATGGATTCTCCTCTACATAGCAAGAGGATATGCTCACTTAGACCCCCAACACATAGTACGACAAGAATGCCTCATAGCTCCAACAGCCACGACGTCAATCGTAAAAGATGTCATGAGTACTGAAATCAGTTGGGATTACTTATACGAATTACCTTCTTATCTAGAGAACATCGCCAGACCCATGAGGATCCTGGACTTCATGACAGGAGGCTATGTTTCACAAGCACATAACACAAAGGAAGTGGATGAAATAGTGAAGTTAGCGAAATGGAAGATAGAATAGGCGAAGTTAACTATGCTCATCATGATCCAAGATCTCCCATTTCATGGAATGGAGTTATTGAGCGCCACGAACAACATTACACGTACTCGCCAAAAGCGCGGTTTATTCAATCTGGGTGGAGCAATTCTTGGAGACATCTTTGGATTGGCTACAGAAGAAGACCTTCAAGATATAGACAACAAATTTAATAAAATAGCTCAGGTACTAACATACTAAGATAAATTCATCGCCGGACACAACTCAGCAATGAAGACAATCGTGAAAAATCTGAAAAAGACGGAAAACATAGCTCTCCAAAGTGTAGATAAAATAAATGCCATGGAAAGGAACTTAACACTTTTCCAACACTTCTCCATCATCATGGAACACATTGACACAATTCTACTCAAGTCAGACAACACTAGAGTTCGTTACAGGGCACTTATGCAAGGAATTTCGAATGCCGGTAATGGCAAGATCACAATTGACTTACTTCCAGTTCATGAGTTACGTCAGATAATTAGTCAAGGCATACATAAACATAAATTGAAGCCTTTGTTCCAAAGTAGGGATTTCATGCAATATTATTCATACTTAGATGCAACACTAACACCAACATCAGTAGTAGTTCATATCATAACTGACGACCTGTTCACAATGCACAGAATGCATGCAAGAATTCCAAACTTGGAGTCAGTATTTAGTGGGGGTAAAGTGGGATTTCAAGTAAACCCCCCTGAATGAAGTGTATATAATTTGTATATAGTATTAATTTTACAAAAAAAAAAATGAATAACACATGATATAGAAGTATACCAGTATCATTATCTCTGTATGAAATAATAGCTCTTACCATAATATTGACTTTGAACTTTTTTTTTTTTTTGTATATATGCATATGACTGTTGTACATACACATCTTACAGTATGTAATACAATAACCAATTTAACCATATTGCATTTGTTCAATTATGCATACAACTTATTTAAAATGTAATACTACTGGATCATTGCAATATTAACATGAATATTATATCTATACAATATTATAATCAGTGTAATGTATTAATAGATTAGCATATGTCAATGATGGTTGCTGTCGGAGGACCGCCAGCTGGCGTGCCCGAGCGATGTCAGGACTCCATGTTTTAATAATACAACTCATAGATAGATAGAAAGATAGATAGATAGATAGATAGATAGAAGCACTAAGCCAGGATGTGAGATAGGAAGTGTGTCAGCAAGAATCAACCGAAAGGAAATGAGCTTGCAACGCTTAAGTGAAGGAATGCTAGAAGTGCACCGGAAGCAGTACATACACACAGACATACAGAGTTCTAGAAGCTTCTATAACAGTATAGCCCACGTGACACGACCGCTGCTAAACGAGAATGTAGGAATCAGAGATCAGAAACGGGCTAGCCATAGAACCGACAGGAAGTGGAGAGAGCAAATAAGAAGAGGGGTCAGACGACACTTGGTAAATTATGTCCATGTGAAATACATACTCTGCTCAACTTAGACTTTCTTTAAAGATAATAAATCAAGACCAACTTTCTGTATTCATCTTTAAATCCTCCTGCCCTTCATTTAACACAATAACTTTAACCAAAACTCTAGACTTACCTATTACAAGACCAAAGAGTCACATTTTTCTGACGTGCATGTGGTTCATTCTTTCATTTTCTTTTCACATTACACACAACCAAATATATCAATTTATGAGATACACAGTACAGTTCACCACTAAAAGTACATGCATGTGCTCTGCATGTCACGTTGTTGGGATTTTGCTACCTTTGTGCTAACTCAGGTGGTATGAGCCGATGTTTTCTTACGAGCAAATGGTTCACTCTTTCATTTTCTTTTCACATTACACGTAACAAAATATATCAGTTTATGAGATACACTTTATGCAGTATTTCATCATTAAAAGTACATGAACGTGCTCTGTAAGTCACATGTGCAATACCTCAGGTATCGCACCACGATATTTTCTAATGAGCACGTGGTGCAGTGTTTACGTTGTTGCATACAAGCATACAATAAACATATCACTATAACACTTACGGTTTATTTCACACAACAAGCATACGAAATAAATAAAACAATATAAAATAAAATGAAATATCCCTAAATCTCCTCTATTTCATCCCCTCTTGACAACGGTGTGCCGTGGCTGTAAGGTGTACATGACTCATACCCTAGCCAATATTTTATCACGTACACTCGTTGCACTGTACTCCTATTTTATTGCACTAAATAAAATAAAATAAAAAAATGTCCCTAAACCTCCTCTATTTCATCTCCTCTTGACAACGATGTGCCATGGCTGTAAGGCATACGTGACTCATGCCCTAGCCAATATTTTATCATATACACTCGTTGCACTGTACTCCTATTTATTGCACTAAAACTCTCTCCCACATATATCAGGATAAAACAATGATTTCATCAACACCTTGCCAATTATTCCATTCATGACAACGCTGTGCCGTAAGGCGGTTTCCCACCTTTCCCTACAGCTGCTGCACATTTCACAATTTCCTTGCTCAATAGCTATTGCACGCTATATTCACCTGATTCACTGTCACTATTTCAATGGTTGAATTCTCACATTTGGTGCAGGGTAGAGGCAGCATGGTTGTGGGGCCAAGGTGAAAAACAAGTAGCACAATCTTCGTTAGGTCAACGGCTAATAAAGGCCAGGAATGATTCACAAACACCTAATTTCTTATTGCAAACACGAAATCTAATCACAGTAGTGCCCAAAAAGTAAACACAAGCACTATTGGTATAGTGAAATATGATGCGCACCTGGGACGGGGGTAATAAAAAAAGTTTAAAGGGACACCGCCGTGCGCTACCTTCTCCCCTGACAGCTGGTGTGGTACTAAATAAACCTGTCCGCGCTCCTGTGGGTCTCAGGACCCACAGTTGCCAACTCATTACTTTTGACTAGAGCCTGGCAAGCTATGACGCCTTCAAAAATGATGCAGATCGGCCGAGAACTTTATTTTTGGCGAATTTTTTTGCTTTCATGACAATAAACGCATCAACGCATATATATGAGGAAAGACCCTAATGATGCCAAACGCGTCAACATTTACGAAGGGGTTTAACTGAGGGGTCAGGGCACATGTCCTCACTACCTGAATTCAACACACAGCAGGACATGGTAAATGATAGTTGCAGGATAGGGCAGGAAAGTTATGACATGTGGCCAGCAGACTGAAGTTGCAAGAGCCACTGGTGGCAGCACTGATGAAGTATTCAACTGAATCTCCACTCACACCAACTGTTCTTATCATTTAGCTACCAAGTTAAAAGTAGGAGAACTCAGCTTTTCCTTGGTCTGTTGGAAGACAAATGTATGCTGTGATGGTGTCAGAATTATTTTGGTATTATGTAGTGGTGCACAAGGTCGAGTAATTTTGGAAGTAGTGAGTCCGTCAAAATATCGGAAGCAGTTTCCAACAGTGACTCAGCGGGAATTACTACAATGGAGGGTGTGGAGAGATTGAAAAAGAGAGTTACTTAAAAAGAAGAGCAAGATATGAAAAGGCTAATAAGAAAAGGATAGAAAGGGTCGATGAGGAGTTGGAAGAAATCTGAGTATAAAGTAGTGGGTATGTAAGAAACTATTTTTGAAAGAGGTCAAGATGGTAAGACAGTGTGATATGGAAGCAACAGAGGAGTGAAAGATAAAAATTGTAGGCAGTTGGTGGAGAAAGGAGACAAAGTGAGCAGATAAACAGAAAACTTTAAGGAATTGTGGGATATAAAGATGCAATGTAGTGCAAGTGTAATTGTCTGGAAAATGGCTGGGAGATGAATAGACGTGAGTAGAGAGGAAGAGATCAGTAGTCTAGAAGTTTAAGAAGCAATGAAGTCAAAATGGGGAAAGCCACAGGAATTTATTTTGATGGGGTCTGTGGTGAAATGGTGAAAAACAGGGGACAGTTTGTGATAAAATGGCTATAGAAGATATGCAGATTGATCTGGGAGAGAGGTAGGGTTCTGCAGGATTGGTAGTCAGATATAACTGATCGCCTATGCAAAGGAAAAGTGGAAAGAGAGGTGTGTGACAATCATAGGGATATTTGGCTTCTCACTGTAAGAAGAAAAATATAAATATATGGTAGGATATTATCTATGGAGTTAGGGAAATATCTAATAAAATAGAAAAATAAAAGGGGTTTTTAGGAAGGGAAGAGGTTGCATAGACCAGATATTTATTCTAAGTTGTTTGGTGAAAAACTAAGATGGGAAAGAACTGCCTTCATGGTTATTGAGAAAGCAAATGAATGACAGTATGGACGGTCAGGTAATGTGGAAAGCGTTAAAAAATACAGAAAAGATGGGAAGTTGTTGAAGGCAGTGACAAGTTTTTTATGAGGGAGCAAGGAAGCAGAAATGTGTCACCAAAGCCTTATGTTATCAGTGTAAGACGAACTCTGCCCGAGTCTTACAGTATGTCTTTTGATCTGCGAGAGATTTTGGTGTTTAAGACATCAGTTTTTAGCCAGTTAATAATAACTTTCGCAGCTTTAGCTGCCTTGTCTTTACAAATAATGTTGACAAGGCTAGATAGACTGCCTAATTTAAGATGACTGTACTACTTTTCTTGGTGACAGATGTTGCATTAATTAGGAGTGGGACGATTTCACTGACATCATCTGAGGAATATACAGATGTTGTTGTACTTGTATGAAGGAAACGAAGTCAGGCTGGATTTTTTTTTAATGATGGCATTCCCGTCTGCAGTGACTTCAGGAACTCGCCATTCACGAGAAATGCTTCCCCTTTGCTTATGTTTCAGCCACAGGTTTATTAGTTTGAAAAGTGATGGAATTGAGTGATGTGAGGGTGGCAATCCTCTACAAAGCCTGCTGTTGGAGGGTGTGTGGACACCTCCTTCTTTGGCATTGCTGATAGGTAACACGAAAAAGGGGGAAGAGATTCACGATGGAAGAAGGGAATTTAGAATTATGACCAATACTCCTTTTTTAGCTACAACTTTTGCTGTTTTGTGGATCCAATTGTTGTTTAGGAGAGTGGAGGTTATGTCAAAGGCAGGAGCGACGCAAATGAGTGGCCTAAAGTAGTGCTTCGAATAATCCAGTTATGGCGATGGTGCTTGTACTCCCTTTTTTTTTTTATGCGATAGTTCAGTGAGACCAGACCGTCTTCCACCGAGAGGTTGCAGAACTCGCACACATTCATTTAGAGCAGTGTGAAACATGGTGGGGTGGAATTCAGAGAGTGTTGCGAGGCATGGAACACAGTTATCTCACTGCTCTGATGCTCTGGGTATGCAGGGTTCTCAAGACATATGTTGCTCCTCAGTTTTTATTAAGGAGAGTACTCAGTATATTTAGTCGAGTTGCTACTCGGTTGTCAAATTATTCAGCTAGGTACTGGTGCTTGGGCATGCACTCTACGTAATTTGGTTGGAAAGTTTGGGGTAGTGTTAGGTTTCTATGGCCAAAAGTAATGGTCTTAGTTGTGCCCAGTTTAACTTTAAGTCCGGCTCTTGGTATTGTCATAGAGCAAGGCAAGTGCTTGTTCTGCGTTGGTTTGGTACTTTAGGCATGTGATGTTATTCTGCAAGAAAATCAGGCGAACTCTTTTCAGGTAGTTTACGTCAGTATTCAATTCCATTAGAATTATGAAGTGCAAAGGACATAATTGCTGTTTGGAACAGATTGTGTGAGTACCAGTGGTATGAGACTATTCTCTCTCTCTCTCTCTCTCTCTCTCTCTTTCTCTTTCTGGGAAAAAATGTCATTAAAAGCAAATCAGTTTGCCATCTGTTCCCTTCTGTGCCAGTATAGTTAGTATAATAGCAGGACACACTTCCTCAGGTTCTTATTTCATGTCAATAAAAACTATCATTCTCTTGCATTCGTGGAGTGTCCCCAGGAAGGGTGATTAGACATTCAGTAGAGCCTGTTTATACCATATAAAAGAGACTTATTCATTGAGTTTGTGTTCCGATCAAGCCGTAATTAGATTTCATGCTGATGGAGCTGATCAGCGATGAAATATTGGCCTTGGACTATTTGGATCCTTGGGTTTTGAGTGGTTATGATGGAATCCCTTTAGTTATCAAACGTCTCTTAGCCAATGTGTCGCTAATGAGACTGTCTAATACATGACATCTAGTCTGCATTAGTTGTTGTGAAGTAGGTAATACTATTGATTCAAGAATCATTCCATGGATGATCTTTTATGCTGCTTGTAATTAACAAATACTGAAAGTATACCAGCTGAGTCTGATCGTAAACATGCACTAAGGAACAACTCGCACATCGTGCGGAGTTATTCTTTTACTTCCCAGATGTGTTCAGGCAGGCAGACATGGGAAATTTTGTGGCCGAAATTTGCTTTAAGAAGCTCTGCCTCCTTCCAAGGGATCAAGGTGTATTCGAAGACAGGATGGTTTGGTTTTCGACACGGACTTCAGTTTGCCACATCTCTCCGACAAAGGTGGTGTTCAGTGGAGTGATTACAAGCAACCCAAAACTCAACACTATTTAGTATAGTCTTTCTGTTACTTGTTGGAATTACCTGCTATCCGGAACTGGCCGTTTCATGAACTTCCTTGCAGTACTCATACGATGTTGAAACTCACGCCGTGGAATCAGTGTTCCTTGTACAGTATGTTCTTCCTACTGTAGCTACTTGCTCTTATGAAATGGAACATTGGCCTCCTATTCAAAAACAAGTTATTTTTTGTGCTCATGCAGAGATCAATTTATGGTGATTTTTTTTTTTTTTTTCATATTTGAGGATCGAAGTGATTTCCTCCTTTATTCTGAGGTTTTGATACTAACCTGGGTGGACGACCTATACAACAGTCCTCAGCCTGGGTGCAACTAGTGCGAAAGAACTCGCAAAACTTTCTCAAGGAAGATTTCGTGGCTCCCGCGGGATGGAGTAAAAAGAAAAAAAAAAAAAAATCGAACTGGTTCATTTTCGCACCTAAGATAATGGCAAATAAACTGTGTGTAGTAGAGGTATCGGATATCCACATCCGCAAATTATTCGCATTATTTAAAAAATCCACATCTGCATCTGGATCCGCATCCGCAGTGACGGTAATTTTAACATCCTCATCCACGTCCACATCCGTACTTTGAGAATGAGGATTTGAGGATATTACAAAACATATCAGTGCATATAATTAGTTAAAAAGTTATATATATATATATATATATATATATATATATATATATATATATATATATATATATATATATATATATATATATATATTGTGGTAGGTTGGGGCACTAACCATCCACTCACATGATGCAGTGCTGCTCTCAGGTGTCTTCCCTTTCCTCCCCTCCATCCTTTTTTCCTTCCACCCTCTTCTTTCTTTCCTTCATTCTTTCCTCGTCGTTCTGCCTACGGGTGACTTTACACTCCCTCATCTGTTTTTCTTTACTTCATTCTTTCTTCTTCGTTCTGTCTGTGGGTGATTCTACAGTGAGTGACAAGCCAAATTATTTCCTGTACATCAGGAAACCATTTACTATGCTGGGTGGTAACCATATAACCAAATTTTGGCACCTGGTGGTCTAGTGGGTAATTATGGCACTCCAGTCGGATTGGGCCGGTGAAGGTTTATATCCAAGGTATGTTTGGGGATTATTGCTCATGTAATGCCTCTCAGGGATGAGTGAGGCTGGTCACTCTCATCTTCAATGTCAGGACCAACTTGCCTAGCCCCGGGCTCCTACGCTCCTCATGGAGCAACGTAGGATTGGATGATGGATATATATATATATATATATATATATATATATATATATATATATATATATAGATGTCTATATATCTATATCTATATATTTATGTCTATATATCTATATCTATATATATATATAAATATCTATATATATATATATATATATATATATATATATAGTGGTAGGTGATGGCGACCATCATCTACTCACTTGATGTAGTGCTGCCTACATCTTCCCTAGCCTGTATCATTCTTTTTCTGTGCCTGCCCTCCTCTCTTCCTATTTCTCCCATCTTTCCTGTCACTTCTTATTACTTTTCTTTCATTTACAGGTGGCTTTACATTGAGTGATAAGCCAAATGGTTTCCTGTAAGCCAAGAAACCATTTACAACGCTGGGTGGTAACCATATAACTAAACCATACGTGCTCCCTACGTGTCAACAAGTGGGTTGGTGGAGGGATAGTGCCCCTCCCCGTAAAACAAATAACTCAATGTCAAATGGCCACCCCTTTCGGGATTATGGCGTCTGGCAATATACTGTATATATATATTGTTACATAGCCTATGATTTCATCATCCTTTGTATAATTCTAATGTACAGTATGCTGCATGTTTGATCACGATTCTCCTCGTGGCTTCCATAGTGACCAGGCTTGCGTGTTCTACCTCACTCCCCCCTTCTCCCCCTTATAGCAGAGTAAGTCGTTCTTTCTGTTGTTCAGAGCAGGAGTGTCAACTCTTCGTCCTCTGTGCCCTCATTTGGGCGTCCTTCTTACAAGTTGTATCAAGCTCTGCCGGCCCCTATATAAAGAGCTCAGTCTCTGCATTAATTGCCACTTTGATCTACTCATTTTGTTCACATCTCTGTCCTCCCCTGTATAGTGTATTATTACTGAGTGCGCTCAGGAAGTCTCCAGCCATCTAGCTGCTGTATAATTTGAGTATAAGTGTTATTACCAATTTACTTGTACTGTATAGCCTGGGGCGTTAATTCGCAGGCCTGGTAAGGTTTTTGTGATTCATGTAAAGTTCATATTGTCAGCCAGAGTTAATAATATTTTGTATCCGTAATAATATTATATCTTACTTTAACTGAGCATTATTCGGTTCTCTCATTTATCAGGGCTGACTTAGATAAATTTGTTCTTGCTAAATTCGTGTTAATAGAGGCTATTGCAATTAACCATATATGTAACCTGTTTTGCCATTACATTATCCTTAGAAGTCCTGAATGTTTAGTTGTTAGTTTGAGCATTAAACTTTAACTTGTAATTTTACCTTACTCTTTTGTTTTGAACCTGGAACTTTGCGGGACAGTAGTGATTTAAGTATTCTCACTTGAAGTGTTCATTATCTCTCTCTGTTCCGTAACATAAATTTGGCGACCTCTTATCAGGATATTCAGGATATTATCATAAGGATATTGCTTGATATTTTATGACTGTGATTTATTCATGATGTCTACTATTACTACTCTTGATGAAGCCAAAGATTTTTTGTCAACTGTGCAAACAGTGTGTAATGTAGAAAGCAGAACAAAGAATGAACTTAAGCTTGTTGCTCAACAATTGGGAATTGCTGTTCGCTCTCATCATTCTAGAGATCAAATTGTTGACATGATTAATAAAAGCTTGTTTAATGTAACTCCTCCAGATGAGCAAACGCAGATTGAAATAGCTAAGTTACAGCTAGCCCTGGAGGAGGCTCGTGCTAAGGAGGCTGAGTTTCAGGTTCGTGCTAAGGAGGCTGAGTTTCAGGCACAGGTACAGGCTCAGGCACAAATTGAACTTGCTAGGATTCAGGCAGACCATGAGTATCGCATGAAACAAGGTGGAACTGGATCATCTAGCTCTGATGATTTTGATGTGGCTAAAAATGTTAAATTTGTCCCTCCTTTTAATGAATCTGATTTAACAAAGTATTTTCAGTTGTTTGAGAGGGTAGCTACAGGTTTTAATTGGCCCAAAAAGTATTGGCCAGTACTCCTTCAGAGTGTTCTCACCGGTAAAGCTCAAGTAACTTATGCATCTTTGCCTCAGGATCAATCTGATAATTATGATATAGTTAAGAGCTTGATTCTTAAGGCCTATGAGCTTGTTCCTGAAGTTTATAGAGTAAAATTTAGGACAACTTATAAGCAAGATAAGCAATCCCATGTTGAGTATGCAAAAATCAAAGAAGATCTGTTAGAGCAGTGGTTAAATTCTAAGAATGTAAATTCTGATTTTGATAAATTTAAGCAGATGATTTTGCTGGAGAACTTCAAAGGGTGTATTAATAAAGATGTAAGCCTATATCTTGATGAGAAAAGAATAGATAATTTGTCTGATGCTGCAGTTTTAGTTGATGAGTATGTTCTCACTCACAAGAGATATTCTAAAGAAAAAAGGAAAGCTGAGAGTAAGTACGTTGCCTCTACTCAGAGTACAGGTAACAGGAAAGAGAATAAGGATGATGTTTCTCAGGGAGTAAATACCAGCTTCACCTCTATATTTCAGAAAAGTAAATGTACTTATTGTAGTAAGCTTGGTCATACTACGGAGAAATGTTTCAGGAGACAGCGTGATGTGAACAAAAAGGAGTCTTTAAATATTCAGTCAATTGGTCTAGTGTCCACCCTTGAGAGTTCCCAGAATTCTTTAACCGAGTTAACTGAACCTGCTTTGAGGGGTAAATTAAATTCGCATGATGAAGCTCCTCTTTTGAGCAGTAACGTGGGTGACACTCTCAAGAGTTCATGTGCTAATTTCCTCTTTGATGGTTTGTCAGTCCTCTGGACAGTAATGACAGGAAATCAGTTAAAATATATCCTGATACAGGTGCTTGCCAATCCCTTATGCTGACCAGTGTTCTAGGCTCTAATGTTAATTCCTCTGATGAAACTGTAATCTTACATGGTGTAGGGAATAATTACTTCTCTGTCCCTCTGTGCAGAGTGAATTTAGAGTCTGGTTTTGTTAATGGTTCCCTTATGGTTGGGTTGGTTGAGACACTCCCAATGTCAGGTGTAACTTTCTTACTTGGAAATGGTATTGGTGGAAGTCAAGTGTGTCCAGCTCCTCAGTTGTCTAGTGAACCAGTGACTGCGACCCAGGATTGTGATATCCCTGAGGTGTTCTCTGCATGTGCTGTCACTAGGGCTAAGTCTAAAGTTACTGGTGACTTAGAGGATAATGATGATGATGATGTTATCCTAGCTGACACTTTTCTTGCTAATTTGGACCACTCACCAGATGAGGCAGTACCCCGTAGTGTTGATAATTTGTCTCGTCAAGAGTTGGTTGAGTTGCAGGTTGCTGACCCTGAGTTGAAAGGTCTAGCTAACTCTGCTTGGGGTGAGGAAGAGTCAGCTGGTGCTTCTACTTGTTATTATATAAAGTCAGGAGTACTTATGAGGAAGTGGAGACCCCCAACAGCATCAGCCGACTGTGAATGGGAGGTTGTACATCAAGTTGTCATCCCTCGTGTTTGTAGGCAGGATATCATTAGAGTGGCTCATGATTCCAGTTTGGCAGGACACCTTGGAGTGAGGAAGACTGTGGCATGCATTTTGAAACACTTCTACTGGCCAGGTATCTTCAGAGATATTTCCTGGTATTGTAAGTCTTGTCACACCTGTCAAGCTGTGGGGAAGTGTAATCAGACCGAAAAGGTTGCACCTCTAGTTCCCATTCCTCCTTTTGAGGCGCCATTCACTCGTGTGTTGGTGGATATTGTGGGCCCTCTTCCTAAGACTTCTTCAGGATTTTTTTATGTGTTGACCCTGACTGATATGGCTACTCGTTATCCTGAAGCCATTCCACTTAGAAATATCTCAGCAAGGAACGTGGTTAAGGAAATGCTAAGGTTCTTCACCAAGTTTGGTCTGCCCAAGGAGGTACAGTCAGACTGGGGAAGTAATTTCATATCAAATGTTTTCAAGCAGTCTCTGAAAGAGTTGGGCATCACCCAGATCATGTCTTCAGCTTACCATCCCCAGACCCAAGGAGCGTTGGAGAGATATCATCAAACACTCAAATCGATGCTCAGGAAATATTGTTTGGAACATCAGAAAGACTGGGATAAAGGTCTTCCATTCGTTGCATTTGCCGCAAGAGAATCTCCAAATGAATCATTGGGCTTCTCACCTTTTGAACTACTGTTTGGCCATGAAGTAAGAGGACCCCCTAAGCTACTCAAGGAATGCTGGCTGTCGGAGGAAGATGACGTCAACGTGCTGGAGTATGTGATGAAGTTCAAAGAACAGCTGTTCACTGCTTTACAGCTGGCGAGAGAGAATTTAGGAGCTGCTCAGGAGAAGATGAAGACTTGGTATGATAAGAAGTCCAGGTTACGCCACTTTCAGCCGGGAGATCAGGTTTTGATTTTGCTACCAGTGCATGGGCAACCTCTTCAAGACAAGTTTAGTAGTCCTTATTTCGTGGAGAAGAAACTCAGTGATGTCAACTATGTCATCGCCATACCAGATCGTAGAAAGAACAAGCAACTTTGTCACATCAACATGCTAAAGTTATATCACAGGCGGGACGAAAATAACCCAGTCTGCACTGTAGCTGTTCCACCCGAGTCTGCAAGTGAAGTTCTCCCATGCAGTATGAGCCTGAGTGATAGTTTGGGGAAGAATCCTGATATCATGAATGATCTCCAGACTAAGCTTTCTCATCTAGCTCCCGAGGAAAGGCAGGAGTTTTCGGCATTACTGCAGGAGTACCCACAAGTGTTCCGAGCCACTCCAGGAAGAACCACTGTGTTGATGCATGATGTCGATATTGGAGACGCAAAGCCAATTAAACTGCCTCCTTACCGTGTGAATCCAGTGAAAGTTCCTCTCATCCAGAAGGAGCTTGGCTACCTGTTGGACCACAAGATGATTGAGCCCTGTCAGAGCGTGTGGAGTTCTCCTGTCACTCTATTCCCTAAGCCAGGTGGGTCACAGCGGCTTTGCATCGACTACAGACGTGTTAATCAGATAACCAAAACAGACACTTACCCTCTCCCTCGCGTGGAAGATTGCATAGACAAGATCGGAAAGGCTTGGTACATAAGTAAGTTTGATTTGTTAAAGGGATACTGGCAAGTACCTATGACTGAACGTGCTAGGGAGATCTCATGTTTTGTAACACTAGGAAAGACTTTTGCATGTTCTGTAATGCCATATGGTATGAAGAATGCACCAGCCACTTTTCAGAAGCTCATGAATGTTGTATCAGAGGGTTTGGCAGGGTGTGTTGTTTATATTGATGTATTAATCTTCAGTGACAACTGGAAAGATCACCTATGCCATGTCAGTAAATTTCTTGAGCGTTTGGTTCAGGCTAATCTTGTAGCTAATTTATCAAAGTGTGAGTTTGGTCAAGCTAAAGTTCAGTACCTTGGGTACGTAATTGGTGATGGACATGTTGTACCACCAGGAGGTAAGGTTCAGGTTATAAGTGATCTTCCCAGACCTAAAAGTAGGAAAGAGCTACAAAGATTTTTGGGAATGGTAGGTTATTACAGGAGATTTGTTCTTAACCTTTTAATTCTTGTATCACCACTTACAGACCTACTGAAAAAGGGAGTTAAATTTGTCTGGACCGATAACTGTGAAACCTCTTTCAGTAAACTTAAAGCTATCCTATTAAGTCAGCCAGTGCTCGCTACTCCAAATTTTGCTAAGCCTTTTAAGATGAGTGTTGATGCAAGTGATACAAGAGCTGGGGCTGTTTTGCTGCATGAGGATGATCAGGGTATTGAACACTCTGTATCTTATTACAGTAAGAAGTTCATTCCACCTCCAAAGAACTACTCAACTATTGAGATAGAGCTTTTGGCCTTGATTTTGGGTTTACAGCATTGTTCATTTTATTTGTGTTCTGGTTTTGACCCCATATTCATATAGCGATCATGACCCACTGAAATTCCTTAGTAAGTTTAAAGATAAAAATCAGAGATTGACAAGATGGAGTCTACTTCTTCAGGAGTATTCTTTAGACATACAACATGTCAAAGGGAAAGAAAATGTTATCGCAGATTGCTTATCTAGACTTTAGACAGATTGTTTTAGAGTAATAAGAAATTTCCTTTGTAAATTTCTTTTTCTTTGTGGGGAGGTGTTACATGCCTATGAATTCATCATCCTTTGTATTATTCTAAAGTACAGTATGCTGCATGTTTGATCACGATTCGCCTCGTGGCGTCCATAGTGACCAGGCTTGCGTGTTCTACCTCACTCCCCCCTTCTCCCCCTTATAGTAGAGTAAGTCGTTCTTTCTGTTGTTCAGGGCAGGAGTGTCAACTCCTCATCCTCTGTGCCCTCATTTGCGCATCCTTTTCACAAGTTGTATCAAGCTCTGCCGGCCCCTATATAATGAGCTCAGTCTCTGCAGTAATTGCCACTTAGATCTAATCCTCATTTTGTTCACGTCTCTGTCCTCCCCTGTATAGTGTATTATTATTATTATTGTGAGTGCTCAGGAAGTCTCCAGCCATCTAGCTGCTGTATAATTTGAGTATAAGTGTTATTACCATTTTTCTTGTACTGTATAGCCTAAGGCGTTAATTCGCAGGCCTGGTAAGGTTTTTGTGATTCATGTAAAGTTTATATTGTCAGCCAGAGTTAATAATATTTTGTATCCGTAATAATATTACATCTTACTTTAACTCGTCACGTTCCGAGGTTTTCCGCCCCTCCGACATCCCCCAGTCCCGAGCCTGTTTGGAATTTTTTTTTTTTGGCTAAAACTTCCTCTTAGGTTGAGAAACGAAGGAAAATCACCAAGAAAGGGCTTACCGTGGTCTATAAGTGGTCAAAACAGGTGAGGTCCCCCGAGCCAGGTAGCATATTCTGTAATGGACATGCCAGGCGCTCACGTTTTCTACGGTAAGGAATAATGGGAGAAACAACACACAACACCTCTATATTTATTGAATTTGAACTAATAAACAATAACAGTAACAATATAATGGATTTCAGACACATATATATGAAAAATAAGCATTGTACCATCGCTCAAGCATAGCGAGTTTGGTCCGAGTCGTAACATGCTATATGCTAAGTTTCTTGTATCAGTCAACATATCATTTTTTTCTACTTGTATACTTCTGTTTCAATGACATTTTACCAATTACAACTGTTTGTAAGTGTTTTCAGATGTTTTCATTCATTATGATGACATGTAGCATAAGTCTAGCGCACATCAGCTTAGTAAGCGCACTCGCTATGACTCGTATTTCAACATACCCAATTGTTTTATCACTTTCCTATTATTTTTCCCTTTACATAGAACCTTTCCTCCACAACTGTAAATGTTTTCAATTATTTTCATTCATTACGAGGGCATTTAGCGATATGCTAGCGCATATTCACGTGGCAACCACGATCTGAAACACTCGTGTTTCATCATCTACTTTATTTATTCACTCCAGTTATAATTTCCCACTTACATTACACACGTTTACACCCCTATACTCCACTGTACATACTTACTGGCATTATTTATTCAAGTGAGCGTGAGAATATCGCATGAAAATACCCTCGCAATGAATGTTTCGACTAACATAATACTCACACACTTATATACTAATTCTTCACATATATTACACACTTTACCACTTGCTGACTTCTATTTTCACTATTACGTGCCTTATTCATTCAACTGAGCGTCAGGATATCGCATCTCTATACACACGCTATGAATATTTGACTTAGAATATATTTCAGCACTTACAATAATTTGAACTTATATTATACCCGTAAGCATTTCCAATAATAATAATTATATAATTACGGGCCATATTTATTGCACTGATCGACAGAATATCGCATCATAAAACCCTCGCTATGTATGTTTCCACTTACAGCATATTTATACACTTACATACAATTTTTGCACTTACGTTATACCCGTATGCATTTTATACTAATATTTGGAGATCAACATGACTGATAATTTCACTGAGCCTCTGTCTGTCGCATTTACCTCATAGTTTCAGCGTCCTGTCGCATTCACACCATATCAGAATTGCATCAACGTGTGAAATTCGCTGAAACATGGGTGAATACAGAGACCCACGTCACACTCCACGCACTCATAGCGGGTGTCCTGCCTCTGTGTCGTGAGTCTCACCCGGGAATTGCTGTACACGTGACATCTGCGTTGGGGCCTAGGTCTGTTTGGCTGGGGAGGGATAGGAGTGGGGAAATGGCGGCCGGATATTCTCAGGGGAGTTTATGCAATAGGGGCAGTGCGGGTGCGATGTTGGGGCCTTTCTACAGCATACCGTGCAAACATTTCTCTTGTGAGCTCCCTCACAAACCCTTCAAAGGTTTCCTGAACTCCTGCTGTCATGGCGTGAAGGTGGTGGCAATTCAGAGCAGTGATGTCTAGCAAGTGAAAGAACAGTTTCTTATACCACTTCATCGTGGTCCTGGCACACTCTACCGTCGATATCATGGAGTCTGACTGGTCCACGAGGCGCATGTTTATATTATAGTCCATGACACACTCAGGTTTCCAAATACGACGCCTGTTCTCGCTACGGTAATCAACTGAATCAGTACGGTGCATCAAGAGGCGGTGAACCGTTGACAATAGGCTTACCTCTCTATTGTGATTCCACACAGTTGCAAGGATGTTGTTGGCTTTGACGAAGACAACCTCATTCCTTGCAAGTTTCCGCCCTACCTTGGCCATGTGACGCCGGTTCACCTTCACGGTTCCACAGACTCCAGTTTCATGCGTGTGAAGATAACGAGCGAGAAGAGGGCTAGTGTACCAATTGTCCAGGTAAAGGACGTGACCACGATGAAGGTAGTCTTCTATCATCGTCTTTACCACTGCTCCCGACAGTCCAATACTTCGATCTTCTATTATGTCTGTCTGTGCACCGGTGTACAAGACTATGTCTTGCACGTATCCAGTCCTACAGTCGCACATAACAAAGATCTTGAACCCAAAACGGTGCCTTTTGCTGGGTATATACTGCCTAAATGAAATATTGCCTCTCCACAACACGTGTCTCTCGTCTATGACGAGGTCTCTATAAGGATAGAATGAGGAATGAAAGGTTTGCCTCAGGTGATCAAAGATCAACCTAATTTGCCTCATTATATCAGGGTTGTTCGCATTTGCAGGATCATGAGCATCATAGAAATGGAGGCGACTTAGAATTTGTTGAAACCGATTACGGCTCATCACTTGACCAAATATTGGGGTAAACATAACAGGGTCCCTAGTCCAGTAAGCAGGAATTCTGTTCTTTTGTATAATACCCATCAAAAGGACCAGGGCAAAAAATAAGAACATTTCTGAAAGGGAGACAGGGTAATCATATATGATAGAAAGCCTACTCCTTGTTCCCAATCTTTCACTCTCAAGGCACTGGATGCTTGCAAAAAGGTTGGTATGGTATATAATCTGCTCCACAAATGCCTCACTAAAAAACAGGTGGAAAAAATCCAACCTGGTGGAATTACGGTGAATTCCTGGAGCAATGCAGCCAGAGCGCCCCTGCTTAGTGAAGGGGTGAATGAGGGGAAAAAAATCACTCCCATCCTCCCAATTCCACGCCACAAATCCCTCGTCCCCATCATCCCCATCACCGCCTTCGTCTGGGTGGGGAGGAGATCCTGGTTGGGAAGGTGGGGGAGAAGGAGTGCAGAGGGCTTCCCCACTGTCACTCCTCTTCCCTCTGCCTTTACCCTTTCCCTTTCCCTTACCCTTACGGCCTTGAGGAACATTAGGGGGCTGTGGGGATGAAGTAGGGGAATATTGGGGAGCAGAAACATGCTGGGGAGTGGTTCCTCCCCACCTTCCCCCTCCATGACAACACCACGAGCTTTCTCACGTGCCCTAGCTCGACCACGTGTTAGGGGATATTGGGGAGCATAGGACGTGCTTGGGAGTGGTTCCTCCCCACCTTCCCCCTCCCTCACAACCCCACGTGATAATAAACGCACCCACACTCGCCCACGTGATACACTACGCCGCCTCACACTATGTAGGGAGAGCAATGACTCACTCACGTCACTCTCACTTTTCCTAATCCTTCCTGTACTTTCCCTTTCACTCCCCACTCCCTCCACGGCACTTCCTAACTCCCCAAACAAAATGCTAGGCCCATACCTGCTCGTCTGACGTGGTGTGCGCTCTGGGCCACGATGAGTGATGACCTCACGTCCATACCACGTGGCAGCACGTCCCACGGCTCCGTCCTCGTCCTTGTCCTCGTCCTCGTCCTTGAATTCTGGTTCCAAATCATGTTGGGGATAGGCATAGAATGTTGCACATGCCTTCTTTGCCTGCTGCCCCTCTCTAGCAGCACGGTAAGTCATGTACTGCCGCTTCCTGGGAGACTGAACTTCCTCGTCACTGCTGGTGGTTTCTTCCTCCTCTGGCTGCAGATAATCTTTATCAACAACCTTGTCGTCCAGTGGGGAATCACTGTCGCCTGTAAAGGCGTCCAGGGTGGCTTGAATTTCGCCGTCTGAGAGACCTCTCTTAGCCATGTCTGAGCAGGACCGTTGCTACCAGGTGAGTGGACGAGTGGCGGGTTAGTGCGGGTCACGCGGGGTCGCCGAGTGTCCCCTCCTGGTGGCAGGTAGGGGAAGGTCATGCGAGGATACGTACCGCAAATCAAGCGCGAAATTTGAAAATTGTCGAAATTATGCACATTGCAATTGCACGACGTACCGGTATGTCGCCGGGACTGATAAATGCAAATCGTTGCAACGTATCCATACATCAACAGGACGGGGCGGGTTAACTGAGCATTATTCGGTTGTCTCATTTATCAGGGCTGACTTAGATAAACTTGTTCTTACTAAATTCGTGTTAATAGATGCTATTGCAGTTAACCATATATGTAACCTGTTTTGCCATTACATTATCCTTGTGAGTCCTGAATGTTTAGTTGTTAGTTTGAGCATTAAACTTTAACTCGTAATTTTACCTAACTCTTTTGTTTTGAACCTGGAACTTTGCAGGACAGTAGTGATTTTAATATTCTCACTTGAAGTGTTCATTATCTCTCTCTGTTCCGTAACAATATATATATATATATATATATATATATATATATATATATATATATATATATATATATATATATATATCCATCATCCAGTCCTACATTGTCCCATGAGGAGCGTAGGAGCCCGGGGCTAGGCAGTTGGTCCCGACATTTAAGATGAGAGTGACCAGCATCACTCATCCCTGAGTGGCATTACATGAGCAATCAACCGTCCCTTGGATATAAACCTTCACCAGCTTAATCTGACTGGAGCGAAATAATTACCCATAACCCACCAGGTGCCAAAATTTGGGTATATGGTTATCACCCTGCGTAGTAAGTGGTTTCCTGGTGTACAGGAAACAATTTGGCTTGTCATTCAATGTAGAGTCACTAACAGGCAGAAGGAAGAGGAAAGAATGAAGGAAAGAAAGACAGAAGAGGGAGTGCAAAGTCACCCGTAGGCAGAAGGACAAGGAAAGAATGAAGGAAAGAAAGACAGAAGAGGGAGTGCAAAGTCACCCGTAGGCAGAAGGACAAGGAAAGAATGAAGGAAGGACAGACAGAAGACGATGGAAGAAAAGAAGGATGGAGGACAGGAAAGGGCAGACACCCGACAGGAGCACTACATCGAGTAAGTGTATGGTGATATATATATATATATATATATATATATATATATATATATATATATATATATATATATATATATATATATATATATATATATATATATATATATATATATATATATATATATATATATATATATATATATATATATATATATATAATAATAATTTGGTTTTATGCCAGGTATCCCTGAAGGGCTAAGGCGTTGCCCCTGGGTAGAGGACTTTTGGACTGAAGTGTATAGCATTTTATGACTGGATGCCCTTCCTGATGTCTACCAATGGCCCTTGGGTGGATTCGATTCTCTCACCCTTCGGTCAGAGCGGAGCGCTCTAACCCACGTATATATATATATATATATATATATATATATATATATATATATATATATATACACACACACACACACACACACAAGAAAAAAGTTACAAACATCCAAACACATAAAAATCTCCTCTCCCATTCGCTACTCTCACCAAGCCATAAAACCATCTTGAACAAATATGGATTCAGTTCTAACAACAAAGAACATCGAGAAAACCTTATGTATTACCTCGATCGGTTAGTTATAAAAAACGTCAAAGAAGAGACGAACGTACACCTACATTCGTATAAGAATTCCATCAAAAAATTTTTAAGTAGAGGATTGGATCTAATTGAGAACATTCACTTTAATGATGTGGAGTGAATTGAGAATGAAAGACTGACTAAGAAAATGTTTGTAGGTGAAGTGGGGGGAGCGAGAGGGAGGGGGAGACTGAGGATGAGGTGGAGGGATGAAGTTGAGAGGTATATGAGGAATGGGGGAGGGCAGTGAAATGATGGGTGGCAAAGAGACTTGGAGGCGTTTTGTCTGTGGCCACCCTTTACGGGATTAGGAAGTCGGGCTATAGATAGATAGATAGACTTTAAACATCAAGGTTTCATAGCCTTAAAAGCCCTCATTAAAAACCTCAACAATATCCACGAAATTCAGTGGTAATTTATCATTATCTCAGTACTCAAGCACCAGTCGAACAGGAAGATACTCCCAAAGTGGATGGAAAGCTGATGACAGGGAGAGCTGGAACTCATGTTGCATCTGCCCTCAGGCCTAACTTCTGACCATCCTCCTTTGCTGAAAATATTTAGTGTTTCAGCAAAACAGAGGGTAGACCAGCATGCTCTCCTAGACATTTTAATTTGTCAGCACCAAACTACATGCACATTATACACCACACTTTCTAATCTCAACCCACAAAGAATAGCATCTCAACACCCAGCCTCGGAGTCCCGGGGGGTGGTGCGAGTATAAAAGACCCATCATTGGCTCGTATCCCAGTGATGGCCAAGTGAGATGCATGAAACCACTGTCTTACCCAATCCTTTTTCATTTCTGGAACATTCGCGGCCTTTCCTCTAATTTTCTTTCTATTGAACACGACCTCTCTTCCTCTAATCCTCACCTTCTCTTCCTCAGTGAGTCTCAAATGTCAGAGGCAACTGATAGAAAACCCTTCTCTGTATCTTCCTACTTTCTCTATACTCACTTCAAAGCCAGAGGTGACTGTGCATAGGTATGCAACATCATATCTTGTTCTCCTGTTCTTGAACTTGAATCTTCTGAATTCTCTACTCTCTACTATCTGTGTTGGTGTTCATAAACTATCTTCTAGTCCTACTGACTATTAAAATTTCTTTTACAGTCATACGTCCAAGATGGATTGCAGCTTATCAAATTCCTCTTTCTCTGAAATCTCCATTCAAGGTGATTTCAATGGTCACCACCATCTTTGGCTCTCGTTTCCTTTTTTTGATCCACCTGGTGAACAAGCCTACATCTTTTCTGTTTTTATTAATCTAGAGCAGCTTGTACAGCTCCCTGTCTGTATGCCTGACTGCCTTGGAGAGTTTCAACTTACTTGACCTTTTCTTTGCAACTAATCCTTGTGCTTTCAATGTTAATCTTTTCTCTCTGTTGGGCTTCTTCGATCAGAACCTTATCACCTTACCCTAACCTATCACTCCCAAGACGTGGCAGTTGTGGCACTTTGAATGTTGATTGGGTGGCCCTCGGGCAGTACTTCTTTTTATTTTCTCTGGAATGATTGTTGTTACCATGGCCGAGAGACATCTGAGTGTGCCTCACACATTATGGAGGCTTTTCTCTCTGGCATGGAACATTCATTCCATTCTCTTATCCTTGGACTAATGCAAAAAAAAAAAAAAAAAAAAAAAAAAACGATTTATTCACGTGTGTTCTATGCCGTCCTACAGAAGGTATCTGGGCCAACCAGCCCCTGATTTTTTTTTTTTCTGCTCAGAGCCATGCCAAATTTGTTTTTCACACTGCTGAGAATAATTTCAGTTATACTAAATACTGTGAACTCTCAGACTCATTTTCTTCCATCTTTTTTTGGCACCTTGTTGAAAACCTTTCTAACAACTTTCTATCATCATCCTTCCCTCCTCTTTTCTTCTCTAATGGCTCTGTAGCTGTTTCTCCTATTGAAAAAAAAAACAGAACTCTTCGTTCAGAGTTTCTCCTCCAGTTCTACCTTAGATGCTTCCAGTGCCCTTCCTCCATCACTTTTCCCTCTCTGACTACCTCAGAACTGACATTAAAATTTATTGATTGATGTACAGTATTTTCTGCCATCATTGGTCTTAGTGATAACAAGGCATTTGGGCTTGTTGGAGTCCCTTCCGTTATCCTCAGGAACTGTTCTTCTGTGCTCACAAGTGACTAGGTAAACTCTTTCGCCTTTGTAGGTCAACTTGTACTTTTCCTTCTTGCTGGAAGTAAACTCTTATTCAGTCTGTTCCAAAGATGAGTGACCATTCCCAGCCCTCTGACTATCGCCCAATTGCTTTAACATCCTGTATTTATAAAGTTTTGAATCGGTTCTTAACAAGAAAAAATTAAAACACAATTACTATCATAACTTTCTTTTCCAATCGTCAGTATTAGTTCCGCCAGGGACGCTCCACTGGCGATCTTCTCACCATCCATTCAGACTCCTGGTCATCCTCCTTTCGGAACTTTGGTGAAAGTTTCACTATTGTGCTTGACATCTCAAAGGCTTTCAGTCGAGTCTAACATAAATCTTTAATTTCCAAGCTGCCCTCAGATGGTTTCCAGTCTTCTCTATGCACCTTCATCTTCAGTGTCCTTTTTGGTCTTACTATAGCTGCTGTCGCAGACGACCACCGTTTTTCTCCTAAAGCAGTCAATAGTGTTCCTCCGGGCTCTGTCCTATCACCAACTCTCTTCCTTCTATTCATCAATGACCTTCTAAGCTGTACATCTAACCCTGTTCATTCATATGCTGATGACTCCACCTTTTATCTTTCTGTCTGGTTCTCACAGTGTCCATCTCGGCAGCTACTTCAACAAAGAAAGGATGGGGGCTATGGCACATTTAATGTCTGACTTGGCTCCTATTTCTGACTGAGATAAAAGTAATCTTATTGTTCTTAATGCATCAAAAACTCAGTTCTTACATCTTTCATCCCGTCAAAGTCTTCCACAAAGTACCCCGTAATTTTCCACAATATGCAGCTCAATCCTTCATCATCTTTGAACATACTTGTGTGTCATTCTTTCGTGATTTATCTTGAAAAGATCATATTTCCTTTCTTCTAAAATTAATATGCATCCGAGAAATTTGATGTGCTAAGCTGATTATGTGCCTTCTTTACCCATGATTAGTTTCTGACTTGATACAGGAGTTTTATTCGCCCTTATGTAGAGTACAACTCTCATATGTGGGGAGGCTCTCCACATACAACTCTTCTCAACAAGACTGTGTCAAGGTTTTTTCGTCTCATTAACTCTCTTCCTCTTACCGGCTCCCCTCAATCTTTTTGTGTTTGCCACACTGTTGCATGTTTATCTCCATTCTATCACAACTTCAATGGCCACTGCTCTTCTGAACTATCTACTTGCATCCCTCCACCACCACGGCGGGCGCGTAGCACCCATCTTGCAGCAAACTCTCATCCCATTTCTGTACATCTCTCATATGCATGAGCTATCTGTTACTCCAAGTCCTTCTTGTATGCAGTAAGTCAACTCTGGAACTGTCTTTCTCTGTCTGCGTTTCCTACTGCTTATGACTTATAAGCTTTTAAATGCAGTGTATACAGGCAACTCGAAATGAACGAATTTTGATTTTGGCTCTATCATTTTCTTTCTTTTTTCCTTTTTTATTTTTTTGATGGAACAATTTTGCCGGCTTCTAGCCTTTGAGTCCTTCTTCCTCACATAAAAGAACGAAAAAAAAACAAAAACATACCATATTTTATCATCATAAAGACAACTGTTTCTGCTTTGCAGACCGTCTAAAATCATGGAATGATGAAAGCTTAACATTATCATTATCAACACATTCTTTTATATAAATCTCAGCATGGAATTCAGATCAAACGCTCAAGTAATTCTCGCCTTTTAAAATTGATCCATCTCGTTTTAGAGGTCCCAATAGGAATGACTCTTTCATGAAAAACACTTACAGCATTTGCTATAAACAAAGCTTTTCACACAATAAACATACTTGCAAGACAATGACAAGAAACTATTAGGCAACTTCCTTTCAGACAGACAAGACCAAGTAAACAGCTACTGCTAATGATTCACTTTCAGAATATTTCCCATTGGTGTTCCACAGGACTAATTCATTCCACCTTCACCTTTCAACCGTTTTTTTTTTTTTAATGACCTAACAACCCCTATTCACTCTGTAACATTACTGTCCTCACGTGTTTTATAGCACTTCAAAACTTTTTGTGCAGCAGATCACCTTCAACTTACACATTAAAGCAATATCTTACAAAACACTAACGCTAGCTAGCAGCTATAACCTATTTTCATGTCAGACATAAATCTCAAACATATATCCAAGCAACCTATTTGAATAAGGTATGTCCCTTAGTACGATCACTCTAAATCTTTTCCTTATTTACTCTAGATATCTTTTCCTGTTACTGAATCAGCAGCAGTGCAAAAGGTTTTCGTAAACTCAGAGTGGCGAAAACACTCATTTCCAACACGTTTGAACGGGGAAATGAAGTGAGGACAATCTACATGTAATTCTCTTGTGTATATTAAATTTTGTCACCCCAGGTGTACTATCACAGTTTAATCCACAACTTAAAAATAGATACATAAATAAAACTGTGAAGAAAGAGTAGTACAGACCAAGTGAACCTTCAGAACAGGGTGAACTAGTATCAAGAGTTAAGACTGCATGCATTAAAATATGTAAGTGTTCCCAATCCCAATCAACGATTGTATTACCATAAGAAGCACACAGTTCATCTCTCAAGTAGAGAATCCATCTCATCCGTACAGTTAATCCTGTAGGCTTCACGACCCCCACAATAGAGATAAAAGCAAAAATATTTTTTTCTGCACTGCGCCGTGTTTCGAAAACATCCCCCCTCCACCTAGCACCATAATTCACAGCCATCTACTGGTACACAAACACAAAATCACCAGATCCTTCAGTCAAATATCCTCCTTCATAATACCGACAGATTTTCACTCCACAGAAACTGCCCATCCTGAAAAGCAGTAAATTGCTTTATTAAGGCTAGAATGTAGCCCTTATCCTTCTTTAAGTCATTACCAACACGACCTGATATTCAAAAGTAATCCACACTGCCCTTAAAATGTCCAATACACTTCTTCTCTACATGCACCTCATCCTCACCACACAACAACCCATCAACATATCACTAAAAAGAGACCACTGAGAGTGCCCGGGTGATGTGGCTGGATTTCTACAATCTGTCAGGCTTAAGATTAGACAAGACTGGCTTTACAGCAACAAAGTTTAAGTGTGCCTTAATGTCACTCTATCTCTAACCGTTCCTTTGAGCTTTTTTCACTAATGTTTATTCCATCATCACTTTCTTCTAAATTCGTAGCTTCCCCACACTCTGTAATTGCGAATGAAGGAGAAAATCCCCCCCCCCAAAAAAAAAAGTGCGAGTGGTCGGACTGGAACGTTATCACACTACTCCTTTGCAGCTGTTTTTCTTACTCTCCACGGTGTTACTTCCCATACCACCTCCCGCATCTCCACCACCTCCCTACTTCTCTTAACTTACCGTTCACCCATCATTCACCTAACTCTCCTTCGCAAATCCCTAAACCATTTCATCTTTACCGCTAAACACTATTTTAATTCTCCGCCACATACGGAATCGTTCCATCTATTTCCTTCTCTTGAATTACCGTGAACTCATCACGTACTTGAATTTTCCCTGACAGCGTTTGTCCTTCTCCACATCTTCCACCAATTATTATTATTATTATTATTTGGTTATTCTGCCGTTTATTTCTTCTGTCAATACATATCCCAGTATAAAATCTGACCATGGTAATATCAGTACGGTAGTTGTGTACGCTCCGACAAATGAGGCTGCTGATGAAATGAAAGATGAGTTTTATGAGAAGTTACAAGGTGTGGTGGTTAGAGTGGCAAGACATGATGTGTTAGTTTGCACTGGTGATTTCAGTGCGATTGTTGGTAGTAGTAGGGATGGCTCTGAAGATTGTATGAGTAAGGAGGGTGTTGGAATAAAGAACGAAAATGGGGTGCAATTTGGAAGTTTTTGTTTGGCAGATGATCTTATGATTGGTGGAACTATCTTTGAGCACAGAAAAATGTATAAAACTGTTTGTAATTCACAATATGGTAAATATTGTAACTAGACTGACCTCATTGCAATTAGCAGAAGGCATAGGGGTTATTTGCAAGATGTTTGTGTAATGATGGAGGCAGATATAGGTAGTAATCATCAGCTTGTTGTGTCAAAGAATAAAATTAAACTTAAGAGAAATGGTAATGCTAATTGTACAGAAGGTATTAAATATGTTTTTCATGGGCTGAGAAATGACGAAAACAAGAAGGAAAAGATCGGTGGGAATGTTGGAACCGGTTTCTAATCCTGCAGACTTTGATGGAATCTGTACAGTAGATAATGATATTAATCAAATGTGGAGAGAAGTGAAAGAAGTTCTGCATGAGAGTTTTAAGGTTATTGTTAAGAAAAGGGAAAGGCGAGAAGGAAAAAGTGGATGTCACTTGAAACATGGGATCCAATTCAGAGAAGGAAAGAGGCAAAGTTAAAAAGTGAAGCACAATATGTTGATGGCTAGGTAGTTGAGGTTCTTAGAGCAAAGTATTTGGAATTTACTTTTTTTTTCGAAGAAGAAGGAACCAAAGGTCGCGGGCCCGCAATTATTGTTCCTTCCAAGAGAAAAACAAAATACAAGAGCGAGCCAAATTCAAGATCCGATCATTTCGAGATGCCTGGACACACTGCGTTTGAAAGACTGGAGATCATAGGAGGCAGGAAATACAGACAGAGGGAGACAGTTCCAGAGTTGACCTATTGCATAAATGAAGGACTGGGAGTAACGGTTAACTCTTGCAATAGAGAGTTGGACACAAAAGGGATGAGAGTTTGCTGCTAGACGGGTGCTACGCGCCCGTCGTAGAGGTGGAGGAATGCATGCAGGCAGTTCAGAGGAGCAGTGACCATTGAAGTAGCGATAGAAAAGAGATAAAGATGCAACAATGTGGCGAAGAGACAGAGGTTGAAGGGAGTCAATAAGAGGTGGAGAGTTAATAAGACGAAAAGCCTTTGACTCCACCCTATTGAGAAGAGCTGTATATGGGGAGCCTCCCCACACATGAGAGTTGTACTCCACACAGGGGTGGATAAAACCCCTGTGTAGAGTCAACAACTGTGCGGGGGTAAAGAAGGAACAGAGTCAGCTTAGCATACCTAATCTCTTGGAAGCAGATTTTACAAGAGATGTAATATGATCTTTCCAAGATAAGTCCCGAGTAAATGAAACTCCAAGCATGTTCAAGGGTGATGCAGGATTAAGCTGGATATTATTAAACGTTAGTGGGTATACCTGTGGATGATTTTGTCGGGTTGATAGGTGTAAAAACTGAGTCTTTGATGAATTAAAAACAACAAGATTAGTTTACCCCAGTCAGAGATTCGGCCCAAGTCAGACATTAGGTGTGCCATAGCCTCATCCCTTGTTTGCTGAAGTAACTGCTGAGATGAACGTTGTGGGGACCGAATAGAAAGGTGAAGGGTTGAGTCATCAGCGTATGGATAGGGTTAGACGTACAGCTTAGAAGGTCATTGATGAATAAAAGGAAGAGAGTTGGTGATAGGACAGAGCCCTGAGGAACACCATTGTTGATAGATCTAGGAGAAGGACGATGGCCGTCTACAAGAGCGGCTATGGAACGGCCAGAAAGGAAGCTAGAGATGAAGGCACAGATAGAAGGATAGAAACAGTAAGAGGGCATTTTGGAAATTAAAGATTTATGTTAGACTCGATCGAAAGCGTTTGAGATGTCAAGTGCAATGACAAAACTTTCGCCAAAGTCCCAAAAGGAGGATGACCAGGAGTCTGAAAGGTAGGTGAGAAGATCGCCAGTGGAGCGTCGCTGACGGAAATATACTGACGATCAGAAAGAAGGTTTGTATAGGAAAGATGCTTTAAAATTTTTGTACTAAGAATTGACTCGAAAACTTTTGAGTTACAGGATGTTAAAGCAATTGGACGATAGTTAGAGGGTTGGGAATGGTCACCCTTCGTTGGGACTGGTTAAATGAGAGCAAACTTCCAGCAAGAAGGAAAGGTAAAAGTTGATAGACAACAGCGAAAGTGCCTAGGCAGGGTGTAAGCACAGAAGCACAGTTCTTGAGAACAACAGGAGGTACTCCATCAGGCCAATATGCCTTATTAGTATTGAGGCCTGTGATGGCAAAAAATACATCAGCTGATGAAATTTTAATGTCAGCCATGAGGAAGTCAGAGGGGGGAAGTGATGGAAGAACAGCACCAGAATCGTCTAAGGTGGAATTGGAGGAGAATGTCTGTGCGAAGCGATCTGCTTTATCAGTAGAAGAAATAGCTACAGAGCCATCAGAGTAGAAAAGAGGAGGGAAGGATGATGAAGTAAAGTTGTTAGAAAGGTTGTTGGCAATGTGCCAGAAGGAGTTGGAAGAATTCGAGTTGGAGAGTTGAGAGCATTTAGTACGGATGAAATTATTTTTAGCAGAGCGAAGAACAGACTTAGCACGATTCCTTGCAGAAACGTTATAAAAGATGTGATTCAGGCGTAGGTTGGCTCTGGTACCTTTTATAGGCCCTCTCCTTGTTGCAGACAGCATTAGAACAAACGTGATTAAACCAAGGCTTTCTTGCATTAGTCAAAGGAAATGAGAAAGGAATGCATGCTTCTATGCTCGAGAGAATAACCTCCGTAATGCACAAGGCACACTCAGATGGCTCCCGGACATGGAAGCAATAATCATTCCAGGGAAAATCAAAGAAGTACTGCCTGAGGGCCTCCCAATCCACAACTCCAAAGTGCCACAGACGACGTTTCTTTGGAGGGTCCACAGGCAGTAATGGAGCGATAGGACAGGTTAAGGTAATAAGGTTGTGATCGGAGGAGCCCAACGGAGAGAAAAGAATAACAGTGTAAGCATAAGGATTAGTTGTAAGGAAGAGGTCAAGTATGTTGGATCTCTCTCCAAGGCGGTCAGGGATGCTGGTAGGGTGCTGTACAAGCTGCTCTAGGTCATTAAGGATAGAAAAGGTGTAGGCTTGTTCACCAGGTGGACCAGTGAAAGGAGAGGAGAGCCAAAGGTGGTGGTGAACATTGAAATCTCCTAGAATGGAGATTTCAGAGAAAGAAGAAATGGATAAAGACTCGTTAGGCATGATTTGAAGAGATTATGTGATGAAAAGGCAACTGAAACAGAATTTAAGTAAAAATGACGGTCAGAACACGCAAGCAGCGTATCAGGCCATAAAGTAGTTAACTGGAACTAATGACTAAAGATTTGGATATAAAAAGACGGTTGAAAGATCATTTTTAATCTGTTCTAAAAAGACCAATCCTAGCTGAAGAGGATGTTTTGCCAGCAAAGAGAGATTTGCAAATAGAAACAGAGGCTATACCTTAAAAGAGGTAGCAAAATCTATTAAGGATATAAGATTTTTAGGGCGCTAGAAGAGAATGGAATATTTCCTGAAACACTTAAGGTGAGAAATAAGTTGATGAATGCTCTTTTAAAACTTTTTAATGTGACTTGGGATAATGGTGGAATACCACAAGAGTAAGAGAATGGAAATACCAAAAGAAAACGGAAATTTAAATGCGTGTGGACATTGGAGGGGGGTAACTTTGACACCTGATGTTGCCAGAGACTTTTCCAAAATCTTATTAACAGAATAAAACCAGTAACTGATGAAATTTTAAGAGAAGAACAACTGGATTTAGAAAGGGTAGATGTTGCAATGATCAGATACAGGGTGCTTATTGTAAGGCATCTAATGCAACAAGCTAATGAGATGAGAATGCCACTTAGTATGTTCTTTGTAGATTTTGTAAAGGCGTTTGATAGTGTTTCACGTGAAGTCATGTTAAAAATTGTGAAGTTCTACGGTATACCAGAAAAGTTTGTAAATAACATTAGAAGCCTGCATGAAAGCACTTTTCATAAGGTAATGGTGGGTGGTTCTTTGAGTGATCCGTTAGTAGATAGGTCAGGAGTGATTCAAGGAGTTCTTTCACCTCTGGTGTTTGTTTTGTATATGGATTATGTTATGAGAATGACTGTAATGGAACAGGTGCAGGAATTAACTGGAAAGAAAACAAGAAGCTGATGGATTTGGACAATGCTGATGATATTGTACTGATTTGCACAAGTATTTAAGAGATGGAGGAAGGAGAAAAGGTGAGATTGGTAATAAATTGTGGAAAGACTGAAATTATTAGCATGAACGTGGAAAAACAAATTAATTGTGTAACTGGAAATAATGTGAAGAATGTAGAAAATTTTAAATATCTGGGAACGACTGTACCATCTAACGGATTATTAAACAATTAAATTGAGGAGAAGATTAGACAGGCTTGGCCAGCTCTTGGAATGTTGAAATCTGTATGAAATAATTATATGCTTTCGATACATACCGAAGTATAAATTTTCAAGTCCATGGTTAGACAAATTTTAATATATGGCCATGAGTCATGACACAGTACAGTTGCAACAGATCAGACATTACTAGGATTTAAGAATTAAATACTATGAAGGATTCTTAGGGTAAGGTGGCAAGACAGTTGCAAATGAAAGAGTAAGTAATATTACGAGAGTGAAACGTGTTGACGAATATGTGAGACAGTTTCGATGGAAGTAGCTGTGGGCCGTGGCACATATGTAGAAAAGAAGGCAGTTTAATACAGGATGTACCATAGTGGACTGCTAAGGAAGAAGAGGCAGAAGTAGGCCGAGGGAAACCTGGTTGACGCCAATGAAAAGAGAAGCAGGGGAGGAGTGTTGGTGGGACCTGAAGGAGATGGCAAGAGACAAATATTGGTGGAGAGAGTTCATCGAGGCCCTATGCATCCCGCGGGATGCCATAGGAAATGATTGGTTGATTGGTAACTATCAATTCCATCATGAAAACTCTTCACCATACTTCGTCATAAAATAACTTAGAACTATCACTTCACCCTTTCATCTTTAACTCACCACACACTTTACCACTCAGTTGTTTTCCAATCCAGTATTCACACTGATGATCTATTAGCATACTTTACTTTTGTAAATACTAATTTCCTTCAATAAGATCACGTATTAATAGTAGTATGCTATAATTTTGCTAATCACAGATTTATTTGATAAAAGGAGGCTCCTTAACCCTGCTCAGGTAGATGTCGGTCCGTGTCGCATAGCAGGTAGACGTGGGTCTCTCAGACCCAAAACTGGAAAAATTCGGGAAAAATGTTTATGTTTCCTTTATTCCATACTGAAAATAGAGTAATTAATGTTTCTGCAACACAAACATGTAAAAAAATTAACTGTTCTTTTCTTTTTATATTTTTAACATATTAAAGAAAAACTGTAGGAAAAACAGTATATAAGTTTTGGCCTTCCAAAAAAAAAAAAAAAAAAAAAAAATCTGAATGGTTGCTTGTGTGGTCCCAAAACTTGGTATGGGATGGTGCTTCATGGTGTGAAGAGGGGCTGCCAGACACTGCATTCATATCTGCAGTCAGGGAGAACATAAAACCTCACACACCTCAGGGAGACGTGGGTCTCACATACCCAGCTTATACTCACATACCCTTATACTACGGAAATAGAGAGAGTGCTTGAAGTAACTCCCTCACCCCTTGCATGGATACACAAAGTTAGGAAGCTACTGAGAAGAACATGGCTCCTGGGTATTTAAAAGTTAATGAGCTAGAAAATGGGACGGGGAGGGGGGGGGGATCTCTCAGACCCATCACTACCTGAGTGGAGTTTATGCGAGAAGGATTAAAGATGGCCATATGTAACCCCCTACTTGAAAGACATCTCTGAAGCCATTGTGTTGGTGAATCAAGCTGCTTCCGGTGTTCCACAGTAAATGTTCTCCTACGTCAGTCTACATATCGAAGTTAGCTAGGAACCTAGCCATCTCTCTCTCTCTTTCTCTCTCTCTCTCTCTCTCTCTCTCTCTCTCTATATATATATATATATATATATATATATGTATGTATGTATGTACTGTATGTATATTACACTTGCAACTGACTGGTTGCTTGGAAAGAGCAGCCGAATAAGGAATATCAACACCGGGGCTTGTAGGAACATCTTTAATGGTGACGTTTCGCACTATCTCATTGCACCATCAGACCTAAAACTAATTTATTTTAGCTATGGCAAAAATATTTACGTCTCTGAACAAACTTTGCTTCGATAATAACTAAAAAATATTCTGAGACAAATGGATATCCAACCAGTGTCATAAACAAGTAAAAAAATAAAAACATATTCATACACTAAAATGCACAATCGAGTTGAGTCAAACAAGAACATTCAGATATATTTTCAAGATAAGAATACATTCAGATCTTTAAAAACACAGCAGCTGAACAGAGGAACTATTGCCACTGATGGTGGGTTGCCACTGATGGTGGGTTTGTAGAGGTGTGTATAATGCATGTCCATGATGGGGAGGTCAGAGCTGTGCTGGCTTCTAGCAAGGACTCTGAAGGAGGTTCGCTTGACAGGGTGATCGTGTGTGTGTCAGTGTTGTCTGATGGCACTAAAAGGTGGTTTAGTGATTGGTCTACCTGTTCGAGCTGATGTATCGAAGTGTTCGTGTATGGGTATTTTTAGGTGTCTCTCTCTCTTTCCGATATATGACGCCTGGCAGCTATCACACGTATATGTGTAAACAACAGAGGACTCTAGGTGTATGAGTACCTTGCCTTTGAAACAAGCTACTTCTGAAGAGTGTACCTATATTTCTTGTACTGAAAATGACTCCGAACTCCGTTTGTGGAAATGTGTAGCTGGGTAGTTTGCGTAGCTTGTTTCTCAGGTGAAAACTATGTTTACCTCTATAATCAAGCTTTAAGTAAATACTGTGTTTCGGGACAGTTTGAACTTTTTGAGCCACAGGGGTTAATAACTTGTTAATTGGTTTGCCAATATAAAGGTCAGAGAAAAATTTAGGGAACCCGTTATTATAAAGCATATTTTTTTCTTATGTACTGTAATTCCTTAAGGAGCTGAAAATAATCTGAACAAATATGGTAGGTTCGGTTAGTCAGAGTTGTTACTAAATTACGTTTATAATTTATTGGGATAAATTAGTTGAATTTCGTATATAATCCCGTGCCTGTTGGTTTCTGGTAAACATTGGCAGTGAAAGTAGTGCCTGTTCTGGTGATATCTATACCTAGAAATGGAAGCTTAATATCCTTTTCTGTCTCAGGGGGAGACGATCTCCATGAGGTACAAACCGAGATATATATATATATATATACACACACACACACACACACACGACGTGCTACCCGAAAGTTCCAGTAATTTGAATATTGTACGAAAATAAGTTACCGTACCTCCTAGTTCTCACTGTCACCTTCGAAGTAGTCCCCTTGAGCATGTATACAGCGTTTTTTCCACGAGTCCATGCATCCCTGGAAGGCTTCAGACATGATGGACTTGAGCACCTCCTGCGATTCTGTCTGGATCTGATGTGGGGGCGGGGGCTTTGTCATGATGCAGGACCCAATCCTTGTTCTTCCACTGTTCTGGACGTCTGCGGCGGATGTTCTCCCTCAGACGATACAAAACTTCACAGTAAAACTTTCTGCTGACAGACTGACCGTGTGGGACGAATTTCTTATGAACAATCCCTTGGATATCGAAGAAAATGATCAACATCGACTTGATATTGCTGCACCATTGATCTGCCATTGCAAAACCACCAAACCACCGACACACGTTACGTTAGAAAGCGTTGCTCAACAGCACGTCCGCTCACAGACGCAGCCGGGGCCACACTGTCACTAACGCACAAGGGGTGCTGCTGACTCCTCCTAGCGGCAAAAGGCAAAACTGCAAACGGTTGGCTCCCTCTGTTCAAAATACTGGAACTTTTGGGTAGAATCTTTATTATATATATATATATATATATATATATATATATATATATATATATATTGCCAGACGCCATAATCCCGTAAGGGGTGGCCATTTGACTTTGAGTTATTTGTTATATATATATCTATATATATATATCTATATCTATCTATCTATCTATCTATATCTAGATATCTATATCTATCTATCTATCTATATATATGTATATGTATCTCTCTATCTGTCTATCTATCTATCTATATATATATATATATATATATATATATATATATATATATATATATATATATATTGATATTGATATACTGTAGATATAGACACAGATAGATAGAAAGATAGATTTGTGTGTGTGTGTGTGTGTGTGTGTGTGTGTAGTCCTAGACAAAAATGATGTGCCTGTAGCTCCTTTTACGTACAAAAAAAAAATAATAATTATAATCATCATCATCATCATCATCCGGACCTCCTTTCCCACCCAAGGGCAGGGTGAGGAGTAGCAATGTTCAGACAGCACAAACTTGCCCAATCCAAATAGGCCACACTTTCATTCACTCATCATTCAAGCCCCCGGAATCTTGGCCCTACCGGATACGCCAAAAACATTCACCACATTCTGCAGCTTCACACAAACGTATCCCATTGAGTCAATAATAAATAATAATAATCAGCAATGATCGGTTTTAAAGTAGTTCCCATCTCATCTGACACACAGCTGCATATGGCATATTGCCTGTTCGTAGAAATTTCTTATGTTATTCTTGCATTCTTCTGAGGAGCTCTGTCGCTTTTGTTTTCACATCTTCGATGGAAAAAAAAATCATGGTTTTCTTTTAGAACAAACATTATTTTGGGTAAGAGGCTGAACTTACAGGGAACCAGTTATGTTATTTTCCAAGCAGTTATTCACAGACCTAACAGTGCTGCTTGACGCATTGTTAGTAGGGCAAAATACATCTGGCAGAGCTCTTCAACAGTCGTGCAAGTGGTGATCTGTTAAATTGCTTTGAAGGCAGTCATGCCTTAATAACATAGTGCACAGCTTTTTTCCTGCCGAACCTTGTATAAATCTATCCTGAATGACCTAGGAATTCTTGTTCAGCACCCCACCTGTATCCCTGACAGCCTTTGTGTGACTTTCAACATTATTTGGCATTTTCCTCATAACTAATCCATCTGCTTGTTCTGTTAATCCTTTCTTTCAGTTGGGATCCTCTGATCACACCCTTATTAATATTATCTGTTCTGTTGCTCCAGTAAGGCCTGTGGATCCTCCCAAGAGGTGGCTGCCGTGACACTTGAGAGCTGCAGATTAGAAGGCTCTCAAAAGAAATTTATTAGTTTCCTTGTAATTATTATTAAATCCATTCTTGAGAGCCATCTTAATGGCATGGAGGCATACATTCCTCTTTCTGACCTTCTGAATAATGCAGAAAAGCCTTAATTTAATCACACGTGTTTTAGTGCTGTCCGCAACAGGGAGTAAGCCTATAATAGGTTCTGGCGCCAAGCCACCCGTGGATCCACTCTGTTTAGTTTGTTCTTCACTCTGTTAAGGATAATTCCATTTTTTGTTCTAAATGCTCTGAACTCTCTGACTCAGATTCTTCCTGCTCTTTTTGTCACCTTGCCAAAGAAGTTTTTAACGGCGTCACTTCATCCTCCTTCCTCCCTCCTTTCAGCTCTGGTAGCTTTATAACTACAGTATATCTTCTGCTGGAAAGGCAGAAATTTTCTCCCAGGATTTTTTCTTCAGTTCTACCATGACGATTCTCGTGCTGTTCCTTCATCTCCATCACCCTCTGATTTCCTCATGACTGGCACTACAGTTTCTTCAAGCGATGTACAGTACATACTTTCATCCCTTACTAGAGTTAATACTGATAAAGTGTAGGGTCTGACCGGGACCTACGTGTTGTTTTTAAGAACTGTGCTTTTGTACTGAGACCTTGCCTAGGTACTCTTTTGCATGTGTCTGACGGCTTGTACCTTTAGTTCTTCCTGGATGCTTGCTTTCATTCAGCATGTCTCAAAGAAGTGTGACCGCTTCCAGCCCTCTAACTATCCCCTAATTGCCATAATATCGTTTTCGTTCCTTTAAAAAAATTAATTTATCCTTTACCGTAAAACTTCAAAGTGCCCTTCCTATAATAGCCTGCTTCGACTGCCAATATGGATTCTTCAAATGATCCTCTAGTGGTGATCTTCTCATCTTCGTTTGTGACTCTCGATCATCCTCCTTTTGGGACTTTCGCGAAAGCCTTGCAGGTGCACTTAGCATCTCTAAAGCTTTGACCCAGTCTGGCACAGATCTTCAGTTTCGCCGATACCCTCCTGCCGTTTCTATTTTTCATCAGTAGTTTACCTTCCGATTCCCCCAGAGCTGCTATTGTGCCCGACCAGTTATTATTATACAGCTGGCAGCAGTAATGTCCCTCAGTGTTCTGCCTTGTCCCCAACATTCTTTACTTCGTCAGCTAGCTTCTGAGCTGCACATATGACTTTATCAACTCCTATGCTGGTGACTACAACCTTTCTCTCTCCACCCGCTTCTCACCGCACCCCTCGCAGCAGGTACAGTACTTCAACAATCATGGGATGAGAATTCGGTTTACCTAGTTTCCGACTTAGTTCATATTATTGATTGGGGTAAAAGTAGCCTTGTTTTTATGTCTCAGAAGCTAAGTTCCAACACCTTTTGACCTGCTAAGATCTTTCACAGGAATGTCCTTTAATACTTAACAATAATTTATACAGCATAATCCCTTATTTCTCAACATCACTGAGGTTTCATTCTCTCAGGACCTATTATGGAAAGGTCACAGCACCTTTCTTGGAGAACCTGCTTCCAAGAGATCAGGTGTGCCAAGCCGGCTCCATGCTTTCTTTACCCACGCACAGCTGTTGAATTTACACAGGGGTCTTATTTACCCTTGTATGGAACACAGCTCGCACGTGTGGAGGGTTCCCCACATACAGCTCTTCGAAACAGGCTGAAATCAGTGGCTTTTCATCCAGTCAGCTCCTCTCTTTTCAGTGACACTTTTCAACGTCACACTGTCGCCGCACTGTTGCATCATTATTTCTTTACTATCACTCTTTCAACGGTAACAGCCCTTCTGAACTGTCTGCTTGCATCCACTCTCCATTATGGTGGTCGTGTAGCACCGTCTGGCAGCGCACTCTCGCCACATTCGGTCAAACCCTCAAATATATGAGATAGCGAGTGCTCTTAGCCATTGATCTATGAACGAGGCTAACCCTGGAAATGCCTTCCTGAGATTGTCTTTCCCACTGCTCATGAACTTCAGTCATTTAACAGCAATGTATCCAGTCCTATCGAAATGAAAGATTCCTGAATTAAGTTCTCTGTTAGTTTTTGTTCCTTGGAGGAAACCAGTTTCTGGGCGTCAAGCCTTTTGCTTCCATCTTCTTTATATATATATATATATATATATATATATATATATATATATATATATACTCCCATCCACTGTTGACAATTTAGCCATTAATCCCAGTTCTTGACTCCCCTCCATACCTCCCTTCCATTACCCTCTCCTCCCGCCTTCCCCAGCTGTGCCACGCTACGCAAACCTTGCCCGAATTTTTCCACTCATTTCATCCATTGAAGTGAGCCCAATGCCCTATTCTTATACAAAATCATATATATACAAAAGAAAGAAGGTAATTGATAGTGCCATACACCTGGAATTGGCTAATTATCACCTGGCAACACAGCACGTGCAGTCATTCGCTAATTTTCCCTGTTTATTTCCCCTTGAAATATGCCGTATGACTTTTTCTCATAATAAAAATATATATAAGAATGGAAGGGAGAAGCCTAAGTGATATTTACATTCACCTGGAACTACCTAATTTATTATGTATTGTCTAGATTTCCTGCCAATCATTTCATAGCATATATATTAGCAGCTGTCACCATTCTGACGTTGTCAACCCTTGGCGGCCCCATATCCGCCTCGTCATTCACTTCAGTGTTGTCTCCTGAGATGAAACCATGTCGCACTCGCGCCCCTCCATTTCCGCCGCTTCTAGAGGGCCCTGTGACCTCTATCCCTACTAAACCTCGTGTGGGAAGGGGTAAAGGACTAAGTGACTCTGTTGTGGAACGTGAACTGGCTAATTTATCTGTGATAATGATGGACAGTGACTACAATCCTTCTGGAGAATCGTGTGATGAGCCAGTGGAGGAAATGGTGATAAAGTCCCAGTACGAGTGCTTCAGCGTGGCTCCAAGGGAAAGGAGCCCTTAGTTACTGCAAGTGACAGTGTATAACATAGTGTAAATAAAATAGAAAATGTGAATAGAAATGTAAATAATTACTATTATAAGAATATGAGTACAAATACTTGGAGTAATGACGGTGAAAGTGAATGCTTTGCTCTCTAAGCTAGTTTACTGAACGAGAAAGTGAATGCCTGGAGTGAAAATAAACTACTATTACTGAAGGAAACTTATGGATAAATACTGTAGATATATACAAGTGTAATAAAGTAATAGGAATATAAAGTGTGAGTGTTTATGAATAATATAGGACAGAATACCAGTGGAGAACGAGCGCGGGTGGGAAGCTCGTACGTGCTCGTAATTTACATTGCTTTCGCAGAGTTTTTATTTTTTTGGAGTATGGATTCCAAACTACTTGAAAATCATAGAATAGTGTTTCTAGTGATAATATCAGGCTGTGGTAATCATATTATGGGTTGTTGGGAAGTGTAAAGTGGAGACTTTGTTACCCAACTTCAGAAGTCTCCACAAGTCCTACGGTAGTCGACGAAGGCTCAACAAACATCCCAGGAGAAAGCTGAAGGTATGTGCCATAGGCATACATAATTATAATATTCTAGGCCTAATAACTGATTTCTTGCAAATATTTTTAAAAAGTCAGTCGGAGTGCGAATATCTCCGCGTGAGATGCACGGACCGCCTTCGACATGCCCGCGCTTAAGGGGTTATGCATTCATCCTGGGTTCGCACTAACCTCCAGTCCAATGTGGTATATTTATTTTCATGTTCTAGCTGTCCTGCTAGATACGTCGGGTCGGCCTCACTCTCGCTGCTCCACCGAATTCTTGAACATCAAGGTAAATCCACTCGGACTGGATGGTTCCTTTCTAAACACTCTTATTCTTCTATCAGAGAGCACTCTCACCTTGCTGATCACCCTTTCTCTTCCGCCGATTTTCAACTAACCTCATGTCAGTTGTACTCTGACCTCATCACTGCCGAATCTATCCTGATTGATGAAATATGATCCAGTCTCGGTAGTTCGACAAGCACCACCACACTGTTCACTCAGTAACTACTTTAACAGGTCAACTCCTACACTTTGTTTTCTTCTTTTTTTTTTTCATTTTTATATTTAGCACAGTTATCCTTTGTCTGGTTTTCTGATTTTGCAAGCAGTAAGCAGTAAGCTTTTATATCGCTTCCCTCTTTTTATTTTTCCTTCTTTTTTATGTAAGCTTATGCAATGTATCTTTGAAAAAACACAGGTTTACACACACACACACATAAATATATATATATATATATATATATATATATATATATATATATATATATAATATACATATATATATATATATATATATATATATATATATATATTGTTACATAGCCTATGATTTCATCATCCTTTGTGTAATTTTAACGCACAGTATGCTGCATGTTTGATCACGAGCGTGTTCTGCCTCAGTCCCCCCCTTCTACCGTTATAGTAGAGTAAGTCGACATCTCTGTTATCCAGAGCGGGATTTTCAGCTCTCTGTCCCCATCGCTTCTTTTGCGCGTCCCTCTTACAAGTTGTATCAGGCTCTGCTGGCCCCTATATAATGAGCTCAATCTCTGCATCATTGCCACTTAGATCTGCTCCTCACTTTGTTCACATCTCTGTCCTCCCCTGCACAGATATTATTATTGTGAGTGCTCAAGAAATCTCCAAACATCTAGCAGCTGTGTGTAATTTGAGTATAACTGTTGTTGTATTTTTTTCTTGTATTGTGTAGCATAAGGTTAATTCTTGGGCCTAGTGAGGTTTTTGATAAATGTTGGGTTGTATGTCAGTCATTTTTGATAATAGTTTGTATCTGTAATAATTTATCTGGCATTCACTGAGTATTGTCTGGTATCTCATTTTATCAGGGCTGACTTAGATAAATTTACTCTTGCTAATTTCGTGTTAATAGAGGCTATTGCAGTTAACCATATATTTAACCTGTTTATTTGCCATTACATTATCCTTATGAGTCCTGAATGTTTTGTTGTTAGTTTAAGCATTAAACTTTAACTTGTAATTTTACCTAACTCTTTTGTTTTGAACCTGGAACTTTACGGGACAGTAGTGACTCTTCGTATTCTCACTTAAAGTGTACATTATCTTTCTCTGTTCCGTAACATAAATTTGGCGACCTCATATCAGGATATTCAGGATATTATCATAAGGATATTGCTTGATATTTTGTGACTGTTTCTTATTAATTATTTCTACTATTACTACACTTGATGAAGCCAAGGACTTTTTGTCAAATGTGCAAACAGTGTGTGATATAGAAAACAGAACAAAGAATGAACTTAAGCTTGTTGCTCAACAATTGGGAATTGCAGTTCACTCTCATCATTCTAAGGATCAAATTGTTGGCATGATTAATAAAAGCTTGTTTAATGTAACTCCTCCAAATAAGCAAACGCAGATTGAATTAGCTAAGTTACAGCTAGCTCTGCAGGAGGCTCGTGCTAAAGAAGCTGAATTTCAGGCAAATGCTAAGCAGGCGGAGTCTCAGGCTCGTATTCAGGAGGCTGAATTTCAAGCACGTGCTAAGGAGGCTGAGTCTCAGGCTAAGGAGGCGGAATCTCAGGTTCGGATTCAGGAGGCACAGATACAGGCTCAGGCACAAGTTGAACTTGCCAGGATTCAGGCAGACCATGAGTATCGCATGAAACAAGGTGGAACTGGATCATCTAGCTCTGATGATTTTGATGTGGCTAAAAATGTTAAACTTGTCCCTCCTTTTAATGAATCTGATTTAACAAAGTATTTTCAGTTGTTTGAGAGGGTAGCTACAGGTTTTAATTGGCCTAAAAAGTATTGGCCAGTACTCCTTCAAACTGTTCTCACCGGTAAAGCTCAAGTAACTTATGCATCTTTGCCTCAGGATCAATGTGATAATTATGATGTAGTTAAGAGCTTGATTCTTAAGGCCTATGAGCTTGTTCCTGAAGCCTATAGAGTAAAATTTAGGACAACTTACAAGCAAGATAAGCAATCCCATGTTGAGTATGCAAAAATCAAAGAAGATCTGTTAGAGCAGTGGTTAAATTCTAAGAATGTGGATTCTGATTTTGGTAAATTTAAGCAGATGATTTTGCTGGAGGACTTCAAAAGGTGTATTAGTAAAGATGTAAGCCTATATCTTGATGAGAAAAGGATAGATAATTTGTCTGATGCTGCAGTTTTAGCTGATGAGTATGTTCTTACAAGAGATATTTTAGAGGAAAAAGGAAAGCTGAGGGTCAGTACGTTGCCTCTACTCAGAGTACAGGTAACAGGAAAGAGAATAAGGATGATGTTTCTCAGGAAGTAAATACCAGCTTCACCTCTAGATTTCAGAAAAGTAAATGTACTTATTGTAGTAAGCTTGGTCATACTACGGAGAAATGTTTCAGGAGACAGCGTGATGTGAACAAAAGGAGTCTTTAAATATTCAGTCAATTGGTCTAGTGTCCACTCTTGAGAGTTCCCAGAATTCTTTAACTGAGTTAACTGAACCTGCTTTGAGGGGTAACTTAAATTCTCATGATGGAGCTCCTCTTTTGAGCAGTAACGTGGGTGACACTCTCAAGAGTTCATGTGCTAATTTCCTGTCTGATGGTTTTGTCAGTCCTCTGGACAGTAATGACAGGAAATCAGTTAAAATATATCGTGATACAGGTGCTTGCCAATCCCTTATGCTGACCAGTGTTCTAGGCTCTAATGTTAATTCCTCTGATGAAACTGTAATCTTACAAGGTGTAGGGAATAATTACTTCTCTGTCCCTCTGTGCAGAGTGAATTTAGAGTCTGGTTTTGTTAATGGTTCCGTTATGGTTGGGTTGGTTGAGACACTCCCAATGTCAGGTGTAACTTTCTTACTTGGAAATGATATTGGTGGAAGTCAAGTGTGTCCAGCTCCTCAGTTGTCTAGTGAGCCAGTGGCTGCGTCCCAGGATTGTGATGTCCCTGATGTGTTCCTGCATGTGCTGTCACTAGGGCTAAGTCTAAAGTTACTGGTGATTTAGAGGATAATGATGATGATGATGTTATCCTAGCTGACACTTTTCTTGCTAATTTGGACCACTCACCAGATGAGGCAGTACCCCGTAGTGTTGATAATTTGTCTCGTCAAGAGTTGGTTGAGTTGCAGGTTGCTGACCCTGAGTTGAAAGGTCTAGCTAACTCTGCTTACAGTGAAGAAGAGTCAGCCGGTGCTTCTACTTGTTATTATGTAAAGTCAGGAGTACTTATGAGGAAGTGGAGACCCACAACAGCATCAGCCGACTGTGAATGGGAGGTTGTACATCAAGTTGTCATCCCTCGTGTTTGTAGGCAGGATATCATTAGAGTGGCTCATGATTCCAGTTTGGCAGGACACCTTGGAGTGAGGAAGACTGTGGCACGCATTTTGAAACACTTCTACTGGCCAGGTATCTTCAGGGATGTTTCCTGGTATTGTAAGTCTTGTCACACCTGTCAAGTTGTGGGGAAGTGTAATCAGACCGAAAAGGTTGCACCTCTAGTTCCCATTCCTCCTTTTGAGGCGCCTTTCACCCGTGTGTTGGTGGATATTGTGGGCCCTCTTCCTAAGACTTCTTCAGGATTTTCTTATGTGTTGACCATGATTGATATGGCTACTCGTTATCCTGAAGCCATTCCACTTAGAAATATCTCAGCAAGGAACGTGGTTAAGGAAATGCTAGGGTTCTTCACAAAGTTTGGTCTGCCCAAGGAGGTACAGTCAGACCGAGGAAGTAATTTCATGTCAAATGTTTTCAAGCAGTCTCTGAAAGAGTTGGGCATCTCCCAGATCACGTCTTCAGCTTACCATCCCCAGACCCAAGGAGCGTTGGAGAGATATCATCAAACACTCAAATCGATGCTCAAGAAATACTGTTTGGAACATCAGAAAGACTGGGATAAAGGTCTTCCATTCGTTGTGTTTGCCGCAAGAGAATCTCCAAATGAATCACTGGGTTTCTCTCCTTTTGAACTACTGTTTGGCCATGAAGTAAGAGGACCCCTTAAGCTACTCAAGGAATGCTGGCTGTCAGAGGAAGATGACGTCAACCTGCTGGAGTATGTGATGAAGTTCAAAGAACGGCTGTCCACTGCTTTACAGCTGGCGAGAGAGAATTTAGGAGCTGCTCAGGAGAAGATGAAGACTTGGTATGATAAGAAGTCCAGGTTACGCCACTTTCAGCCAGGAGATCAGGTTTTGATTCTGCTACCAGTTCATGGGCAACCTCTTCAAGCCAAGTTTAGTGGCCCTTATTTCGTGGAGAAGAAACTCAGTGATGTCAGCTATGTCATCGCCACACCAGATCGTAGAAAGAGCAAGCAACTATGTCACATCAACATGCTAAAGTTATATCACAGGCGGGACGAAAATAATCCAGTCTGCACTGTAGCTGTTCCACCCGAGTCTGCAAGTGAAGCTCTCCCATGCAGTATGAGCCTGAGTGATAGTTTGGGGAAGAATCCTGATATCATGAATGATCTCCAGACTAAGCTTTCTCATCTACCACCCAAGGAAAGGCAGGAGTTTTCGGCATTACTGCAGGAGTACCCGCAAGTGTTCCGTGCTACTCCAGGAAGAACCACTGTGTTGATGCATGATGTCGATGTTGGAGACACAAAGCCAATTAAATTGCCTCCTTACCGTGTGAACCCAGTGAAAGTTCCTCTCATCCAGAAGGAGCTTGGCTACCTGTTGGACCACAGGATGATTGAGCCCTGTCAGAGCGAGTGGAGTTCTCCTGCCACTCTAGTCCCTAAGCCAGGTGGGTCACAGAGGCTTTGCATTGACTACAGACGTGTTAATCAGATAACTAAAACAGACACTTACCCTCTCCCTCGCGTGGAAGATTGCATAGACAAGATCGGAAAGGCTAGGTACATAAGTAAGTTTGATTTGTTAAAGGGATACTGGGAAGTACCTATGACTGAATGTGTTAGGGAGATCTCATGTTTTGTAACACTAGGAAAGACATTTGCATGTTCTGTAATGCCATGTACAGATTGTTTTAGAGTAATAAGAAATTTCCCTTGTAAATTTCTTTTTTCTTTGTGGGGAGGTGTTACATAGCCTATGATTTCATCATCCTTTGTGTAATTTTAACGCACAGTATGCTGCATGTTTGTTCACGAGCGTGTTCTGCCTCAGTCCCCCCCTTCTACCGTTATAGTAGAGTAAGTCGACATCTCTGTTATCCAGAGCAGGATTTTCAGCTCTCTGTCCCCATCGCTTCTTTTGCGCGTCCCTCTTACAAGTTGTATCAGGCTCTGCTGGCCCCTATATAATGAGCTCAATCTCTGCATCATTGCCACTTAGATCTGCTCCTCACTTTGTTCACATCTCTGTCCTCCCCTGCACAGATATTATTATTGTGAGTGCTCAAGAAATCTCCAAACATCTAGCAGCTGTGTGTAATTTGAGTATAACTGTTGTTGTATTTTTTTCTTGTATTGTGTAGCATAAGGTTAATTCTTGGGCCTAGTGAGGTTTTTGATAAATGTTGGGTTGTATGTCAGTCATTTTTGATAATAGTTTGTATCTGTAATAATTTATCGGGCATTCACTGAGTAATGTCTGGTATCTCATTTTATCAGGGCTGACTTAGATAAATTTACTCTTGCTAATTTCGTGTTAATAGAGGCTATTGCAGTTAACCATATATTTAACCTGTTTATTTGCCATTACATTATCCTTATGAGTCCTGAATGTTTTGTTGTTAGTTTAAGCATTAAACTTTAACTTGTAATTTTACCTAACTCTTTTGTTTTGAACCTGGAACTTTACGGGACAGTAGTGACTCTTCGTATTCTCACTTAAAGTGTACATTATGTTTCTCTGTTTCGTAACAATATGTATATTATATATATATATATATATATATATATATATATATATATATATATATGTGTGTGTGTGTGTAAACCTGTGTTTTTTCAAAGATACATTGCATAAGCTTACATAAAAAAGAAGGAAAAATAAAAAGAGGGAAGCGATATAAAAGCTTACTGCTTACTGCTTGCAAAATCAGAAAACCAGACAAAGGATAACTGTGCTAAATATAAAAATGAAAAAAAAAGAAGAAAACAAAGTGTAGGAGTTGACCTGTTAAAGTAGTTACTGAGTGAACAGTGTGGTGGTGCTTGTCGAACTACCAAAACTGGATCATATTTCATCAATCAGGATATATATATATATATATATATATATATATATATATATATATATATATATATATATATATATACATATATATATATATATATATATATATATATATATATATATATATATATATATGTATATAATACATATATATATATATATATATATATATATATATATATATATATATATATATATATACATATATATATATATATATTATATGAAATACCCTCGCAGCAGGGCGAACCAGACATCACCACTCCAGGAGGAGAGTATGAGGGGTTGATACCCACCCCACCAGGAGATGACAGGGAGGCTGGCTTACCTGACACACCATCCAGGCAAGAGCGACATATCTCCCCCGTGACCCGACACCCCTTTTCCTCGCAGCCAGACCACCCAGCAGCGTACAGGAAAAGTACACTACATTCCGGTGGATGGAACACTCGCCAGAATCGGGGTGGGACTTGCAGTGGCAAGATTCCAAGCAAACCCTTGGATGCCGAGTCCCCTGGATTGTCCTCCTATTTATCACAGGACTCAGGAGGAGCCTCAAGGGTTGCAATTCCCCAAGGAAGCAGCGGCAGAGTAGCACCCGCCGGGTATACTGTGGGTGAAGACACCATTGGTCATCCACCCTCTGCCATCCACCTTCGGGAGCTGGCACATCGGAATGTCCACCAGACGACCTTCGCCGGCACTCACAGGGATGGAGGCTGGCCCTGGGTACTCTGTCAGAGGTACCATGCAGGACAGAGCGCCAGCTGTCCCCCAGTGCTGCCCCAACCCCGACGAAAGGAGGACAGGCACTGTCCCATCCTCCTGACATCCCTGGGACAGGAGTCCCAGGCCCTACAGCGGGATAGCAGTCTCCTTCAGTGCTGTGGTTTTAGCCAGGAGAACCCATCAGGTGCCTTCTCCCAGCTGCCAGGGTCTGTGGTGTTAGGAGGGGTCTCCTCCGACTCCTCGTACACCCCTGTCCCCTGTAAGAGCACAGGCAGTGTCCAACAGGGCTGCCTGATGGAGGGAAAGTCCCAAGGACCTCCCTCGCACACCCCAGACCGGAGTTTTGGCAGGGCCTCCCCGGCCCACCAAGTAGGAGAGCCGGCCCTCGGTTGCTCTCCCTCTGCAAGTCCCCAAGCTCCTACAGAGGGAGTTGCCTCTTGCTCCGCCCACCCCTCCTGCAGCATAGCGAGGTGCCCCTCTCCCCGCCTCTCTCCTCGAGAGAGTGGGATATGCTCCCTTCCAGGAACTCCACCAGAGACCAGACTGGGCGTGACGTCCCCGAGACCAGGTGTCCTGTCCTTCCAGCTCCGTCCTCCCTAGGTGCTGTCGGACTCCACCAGGATGAGAGGCCGCAGTCCAGCCCTGCCGGGCTCCTCCCACAGATGAGACCACAGCTCCCGGAGTCAGTGGGCCTCCCCTGACACCTATTGCAGCAGTTGGATCTGCCCCAGTGCAGGTGGCTGCAGTCTGTCCCTGACAGTCACTCTTGCCGGACAAGTCAGCAGCTCAGCAAGGTCGCCACCCTCCCCACAGCTGACCCCAGGCCAAGGCTGCCCCAGGTCTGCCCCCGGGACCCTGCAATTGACTTGGCCAGCACTGAGCAGCACGCCTCCTGGCCCTCTTCGGCCCTAGCCCGGAGAGCCCCGCCTCCTGCCGGGCTGTCACAGCTAGGGAGCCGCCCACCATGCCACCCACCAACTCCGCCATGACTTGTGGTGACCTCACGGACCACCCACCCCTGTACTATACCCCGGACAACCCACCCCCTATGCTCGGCCTCCACCTGAGGCTCCCAGCGAAGGCCCTCCTGCCACCCGTGATCCGTGCCTTCCATTCCGCGAGTACCGTGAGTACGAAACCCTAAGGTTGTGTCCCCCCCCCCTAGTGTTTGTGAGCCCTACCCCAATGAGCTAGCTCCTGTCCCTCCCCATTGTGCTGTTGTGCTCCCCCGTGTTTGGGAACCCTTCCCCAGTGGACTAGCCCCTGTCCTTCCCCCTGGTGGACCCAGTGTTGCTCCCCCCCTTTTGTGTGCTATTGTGAACTCCAGTACTTGTAACCATACACACGGAGTGTGCAACACCCACCCATGGCTCGTCCTCAGATGTGAAACCTCCCCCTCCCAGTGCTACACACGGAACGTTTACATCAGTGCAATCCCCCCAGTGTCGCCCCTCCCATGCCCCAAATCTCCAGTCCCGAGTAATCCGTCTTGTAACAGACCTGATATTACCCTTTTTGCCCCCCCCCCGAGCTTCCCCCTCCCCCCCACGCAGATAGATTCTAGGTACTATATCCTCTCGTCCTATGTAACGTGCCCATAATATAAGGTTAGCTAGAGTATTGTCCATGTCACATGGATGTATATAACTAGCTAGGAATCCATCTGTGTCACACAACCACATATACCTAAGGACTTGAGTATATAATGCTGTCTATGTTACACGTCTGACATATTGAGATATACTGTACTATACTGTCTGTGAATATGAAGCAAGATGTATCTGGTGTATCTGTGAAACTTACCTGTGACACTGTGTGGGAATTCCTCTATATCACGGAAGGTATAATATCGTGTAAAGGTCATTCTTGCTGAACTAGGTGGAAAGGAATTGTTGTAATAGTTATTGTGAGTCATTGTATGTTTCTCAGTTTTGTTCACAGAATGTGTGTATGTAGTTGTCTATGGATAATATGTAAGTGTGCCTTTTGACCAATGGTGTTTGGACTTTCCCTTCTTGCCTGTACTGACCCGGTTGGGAACAAAGAACCCATGACTGCACCGTATCTGTGACCGAGAAGTCGGGACTCAGAATACGCTGCATAATGTGTGTGTATATATATATATATATATATATATATATATATATATATATATATATATATATATATTTAAATAAATATATATATATATATATATATATATATATATATATATATAAATTATCAGCCAGTGGAAGTCTACTGCTGAACAATGGCCTTCTCAATCCTTTTCCATGAATTCCTTGACTGAGCCAGTCGCTGCCACATTTTGCCTGCAAGCTTCTCGATCTCATCAGTCCACCTCCTGTCTGGCCTTCTTCTGCTACGCTTACAATCTCTTGGAGTCCAGTCAGTCAGCCTCTTGCCCCATCAGCTGTACATTTTTCTTGCTACATGTCATAGTTGGTATTACAGTTCCTTATATACATTTCTTTTCATAGATTTTGGTAAGCTACTTCTCGTTATATATTTTTTTTTTACCGAATGCTCTCCATCGAATTGTAATGCATCTTTTTATTTCGCTATTAAGGTCTTTCATCAGTTTTAGCGTTTGTGCCAAGTAATTTTATTCCTCGACTTCTTCATGAATTTCCTAGTTTATTCTGATCACGCTCTTTGGTGTATTTGGATTAAACATTGCCTTAGTTTAACTCCAGTTTATCTTTAACCCTACATTGACACTTTGTCAAGATCATTTAACTTTTCTTGCAATGTCTATTCTTTTTCAGGGATTAGAACTGTAATGCTAGGTGAAAAAGGCCCGACTCCTCAGTCCTAGAACACCTAACGTGTAGCGGGGTCCTCTTTCGAGACCGGGGCTTAGTGCAATATAGAGAGGTAGGACACAAAAACTCCAGGCAATAACCTTTACACGTATATTACTACAGTCAGACACAGGACAAAAACAGCAGATATTACAGCACAGTATGTGACAGAAAAAAAAAAAATTAACTAGGATATTAGTATCTCACAGGATACCGGCTTAACAGGTACTGATGCCAACACTGTAATTTTAGTGCACAGGTGTACAGGGAATACAGGATTGTGGCGAGCGTGGGAGCGCGGAAGGGAGACTCACACGGGGGGAGGGCGAGGGGTTACGCACGGAGGGTCAGAACAGGGTTATAGTAATATTGGGATGGAGTAAGTATTATTAATTTGAACTTAGTATTTTCTGATAGGAAAGGGATTTTGACAAATGATTCTAATTCTCGTCCAGGTTCTTACGTACACACTGACTGCTGGGAGGCGATTCTTTAAGGGAGGGTGGAGGACACTGAAATTCACTGTGTTTATGGTAATGCAAGTGGAAGAATATTATTAACACTTTTTCTCTACTGCTTCCTGGTAACAAGGGACATTTGTATATTTTGCTATAAAGAATATCCCGGGGTAGTAGCCTTACTGATTTTCTACAAGGGCGTCACTCATGAGTCTGATTCACCAGAACTTAGTTTCTGCACTCGTCCTTATTCATCCGCCCGTGATTTCACTCACCCCGATATTCAGCATACACTAAGTCACTGTATCACTGTTACACTAATTCTGGGGCAACATCACACTTAGCATAAGCCACTTAACTAATTCTGGGGCAACACCACACGTAACATAATTCACTCATATAGTGGGGGTGGCGGGGAGACACGCCGGTGACAACTCTGCCGGAGTAGGGGCACCGCCAAGGGAGGGCATGCCGAGAAGGCACGGGACAACTTGCAGGGGCATTCTCTCTCGTCCAGGGCTGCAGGTGGCGAAGGGACCCGTAGTCTTCGGGCTAGGTACAGGAGTGTGGCCCTCAGGACTGGGTCCAAACAGGTCCAGGAATCTCTGGCTCAGGTCTTGGCTGGAGGTGGAGGTCTTTCACCACTGGGGCGTGGAGACATAATGCCCGGGCGTCCTGGGGAGGGCCTGGAATAACCGAGGGCTGCGGCCCCCAGAGTCAAGGGGCGCCGTCAGGGAAGGGCTGCAGCACCGACCTGAGTTAGAGTCCATCAGGTGGGTCTTCTCCAGGGCCAGGCATAGGGAGCAGAGGCTAAGGGAAGCTGTAGGGCCTCTCTGGGGTCCTTTGGTGCTGGAGGTCTGGCCTCTCGTCTCACGCTGGGGCGATGACACTTCTGACACCTCTCTCTGGTCGTGGGGCCCGGCTATCGGCCGTGGCTGCCCAAGGGCGCAACTATAGGGCACCAAGGCCTGGCTATTGGCCGTGGCCTGAGTGGGGGACTCAGCTCGCCTCTGGACACCTTCGGACCGGCTATCGGCCGTCTGATGAAGGTCGGAGTGGCTTTTGGCCATCTCCTGCAGGAGGGAGGGTGAGCGGCTATTGGCCGTCTTGGGGGCAGCACCTTCGGAGTGGCTATCGGCCGTCTGGCGAAGGCAGGAGTGGCTATCAGCCGTCTCCTTCTGCTGGAGGAGGGAGCGACTATCGGCCGTCTCTGGGGCAGCACCTTCGGAGTGGCTATTGGCTGTCTGGCGAAGGCGGGAGTGGCTATCAGCCGTCTCTTTCTGCTGGAGGAGGAAGCGGCTATCGGCCGTCTCCTGGGCAACACCTTCGGAGCGGCTATCAGCCATCTGGCGAAGGCGGGAGCTGCTATCCACCATCTCCTGCCGGAGGAGTGAGTGGCTATCGGCCGTCTCTGGGGCAGCACCTTTGGAGCAGCTATCGGCCGTCTGGCAAAGGTGGGAGCGGCTATCAGCCGTCTCCTGCTGGAGGGGTGAGCGGCTATCGGCCGTCTCGGGGACAACACCTTCGGAGAGGCTGTCGGCCGTCTGGCGAAGGAGGGAGCAGCTATCGGCCCTCTTCTGCAGGAGGGGGTGTTGGGCAGCTATCGGCCGTCCCAGGAAGGACACCTTCTGACGAAGGTGGGAGCAGCTATCGGACGTCTCCTCGTTACCCTCAGGCCGGTGAGACACTGGTTCCCTTCTGAGAGGCAGGCGGCTATCGGCCGTCCCTAAAGAGAAGGCACCTTCCTTTAGATGGCTGGAGCGGCTATCGGCCGTCTCCTGAGGGGCGCTGATTGGAGCTGGACAGACAGCTCCACCCTGAGCTGATCTGGCGGTCCCACTCCCTGAAGGTAGTGTCATCTTCCTGCTACGGCGACGGTGCGGCGGCTGGGTACTATAGGGGTGCACGGCCCGGGCTGACATATGCCATTGTCGCACGGCATCCCGTGGTTCTGCTGTGGCTACTCCGTGGGGTCTCGGTGGGGGTGTCGGTGAGTTTCTGGGGGCACTGTGCTGTATCACGCATTTCAAGAACAGTGTCATCTGCAAATCTTAAATGGTTTAGGTCCCTAGATTTATGGTTACTCATTTGCGCTCCGGGTCTACCCTTCATAAAATACTTTCTAGGCATGCTGTAAATAATTTTGGTAAACTGTACCTCTCTGAAACACGTTTTTCTCAATCTTTATTTTTATTTTCGAATACTCATGTAATTTAACTGTAACAGTTCCCTCTTTACATATGTTTTCGAGCAGTTTTCGATGTTCTCATCTACTTGTTCACGCAGTGAATTTATAATTGCTCTTTGCTCCACTGAGTCAAAAGTCTTTTCGTAGTCAACAAAACCTAACCATAGTGGGTTATTATTTTCTGTAGTTTTTCAATTAGCTAATTCACTGTGTGTAGATCAGTAGTCCAATACCCGTTTCGGAATGCTGCTTGCTAACGAGGCTTGTTTTCTTCCAGATTTATTGTTATTCTGTTCATAAGAATTTTAGTGAAGAGTTTCTAAATATCTGATAAGCTAATGGGTCGATAGTCATTAAGATCTTATAAGTAGCCTTTTTTGTAAAGCAAAATAAATATTGCATTTCACCATGTTTTGGGAATTTGCTTCGTCTTTGTACACTGAGTAGATGAGTGGGCGAGCCTGTTTTGTACATGTACGCCTTCATCCTAATGTAAATCTACTACTATTCCATTTTCTCTCGGTGGCTTCCCTCTTTTATACTTTTAAGAGAAATGTTTACTTCGTCTGGTGTTACATCAGGTATTTCACCTGTGGCCACAGAAAAGTTTGCTATTGACACTAATGTCTTTGGTGCATACAGTTCCCTACAAATTTCTTCAACACTCTTTACCATACTATCTCTGCATTTAACGACTTCAGATTTTTTGTCTTTCAATGATATAATTTTTTTGCATTCCTAGTGCCATTTTACGTCGGACCTGTTAAAGACTTTTTCATTTTTCGATGGTGTCTTTGAGCTGATCCATATTTTTCTTTTTTCTTCTCTCTGCCTCCTGTTGATACGGTTATTTAATTCCTCTCTTTCTGTTTCATTTTTGTTTTTACTTTCTTCTCCTTCTTATCATGTGATTGCGGGTCTTTTTTTATTAATTGTTGGCTTTGGTTGTATTAGCTTTCCCTACTACATCCACTGCTCCTCTTAGCACTTTTGTTAATCTCATTCAACACATCAGTGTCACCCTCAGTATTACTTAGAGCCTGAAATCTGTTCGTTATTTGTAACTGAAAGGCTGCTTTGTTTTCGTTTACTTTTATTGGTCACATCTTTTTATTCTTAATCAGCTTCTTTCTTTCACTCTGAAATTGAACCTTGCTATGTAACCCACCATTCTATGGCCACATCCTATATCTTCACTGTTATTAACTGTAGCATATATGGTCGGACAATTCTTATCTGCAATAGTGAAATCAATTTCATTCTTTGTTTCTCCATTTGGGCTTCTCCAGGCCCAATTCCTCCCTGTTCTTTTGGAAAAGACTTTGTTCATTATTCTCATGTTATCCATTTCAGCAAAATTTACCACCATTTCACCTCTGCCATTCCTATATCTGATTCCAAACTTTTTCATATACCATGTTTCACAATTTTTCAGTTTGCCATGTTTTGCGTTGAAATCTTCCATTGGTAAAGTATATGTGGTCTTTTTATCTTCCATAATCTAGGAGATGTCGTCATAGAATGTGTCTATTTCTTCATCTGAGCTTTGAGACGTCGATGCATATACTTATAATACTTTCAAGGTGTATCTTTTGAATATTTCAATTACAATCCATGCTACTCTGTCATACACACTGCTGAATTTAACAATGTTCTTTGCAAGGTTTCTGTTAATTAGAAATCCTACACCACTAACTCTTCAATTTTCCCTTCCTGTGTAGTAAAATAGGAGGTTGCGTTTTTGAAGTTCAATTAATTTTTCTTTCTCATGTAGTGGGGTGTTCGTAGGGAACCTCATTTTCAGAAGAAAGAGGACAACAAGCGTTGACGTAAGCAGCATCTTTATTCAAACGTTTCAACATTTAAAATGTCATCATCAGTGATCTAAAAATGGGAAACAAAAAAACAAGTAAAAAAACACTAAAATCACAATATTGTGCAAGTGAAAATACACACAGAGACATACGGTCTACAAATGACAAAAATAAAATAGGGGGATGGGAAAGAATTCGTTCGTTCGTTCAAAGATTCCCTGGACCTATAGTGAAGGCCAGGCCATACATTAGCCCCGTCAGTGAGGTATGGGCTGGTTAAAAAACAGTAAGGGGGTAGAACAGGACCTGGGGATTGCCCAGCACACACGTCCTGTCTCCTGGCTGGCTTTGTGGTGTGTGTAGGAAAGGATTCTAAAACAGTTACGTAACATAAAGAGGTACTGCAGACATAGTATTATTTAGAGATGGATTATGGGACTTTTATATATATTGATTTTAGCAATCTTAAGTTACTATATGATGAAGAAGCTAATAATTTAAAATACTTCTTTTTAAGTAAGATATCACAAGATTCACAATGGTCTCTTACGGCTGAGTGAGGAGGGGACCTGAGTCGTCGGCCTGTCCTGCTCGACTGACGCATATGTTCGTCTGTCCTAACCTTGAAAGCTTAGTCTATTAATACCAAGTCGGTTCACTTTCCGTCAGAGCGCAGGGAGGCGTGGCTTGTGTGACGTCAGCTGGCTTAAGTAACAGAAATGTATAAATGGGGAGACTCAAATTAAACATTTATGTTAAGGAAAAATGAAGAAGGGGAAGAAGTGCAGACTCGTTTAACTCTATAATATAGCAGTAGGTTCCCTTACATCCCTACACCTTCCCTCACTTCTCCGGACTGAAAATGTGTCATGGTCTGATGAGTGGAGCAAACATACACTCACCGTCATGGACAGGAGTCAGATGAACACTGGGGTTTCATGCCAGAGCCAGTCGACGTCACTCCGATGCTCCGCCCCCTGCGCGAGCTTGGAGCTGTTTTAGAAGGAAGTGATCCGATTTGGTATTAGTAGACTTAGCTTGAAAGCACGGATTGTGCTACCAATATACCCAGCCTGGGAACCTGGGCAAGTGAAACAATATACAACAGACGAACAGAGGTCTGTCGGAACAGGGTCTTTAACGTGAAAAAATGAGCCAATTTTGAATGAATTACTGAGTATAATCTTAAAGACAATTTAAGGATAAATTTTAACAAGGCTGTGAATCAACCGGTTTTTCATTTGAACCGAAATATCACCCAAGTAGGGTAAACTGAGATAAATTACCTCCTTACTAGCAGTAGAGATTTGTTGTTTAGGCATGTAGTGGTTATTAAGGAAATTCCTTACAAGACTTTAAGATTATACACAGTAATTCATTCAAAATTGGCTAATTTTTTCACTTTAAAGACCCTGTTCCGACCGACCTCCATTCGTCGGTTGTATATTGTTTCACTTGCCCAGGTTGCCAGGCCGGGTATATTGGTAGCACAATCCGTGCTTTCAAGGTTAGGACAGACGAACATATGAGTCAATCGAGCAGGACAGGCCGACGTCTCAGGTCCCCTCCTCATTCAGCAGTAAGAGACCATTGTGAATCTTGTGATATCTTACTTAAAAAGGAGTATTTTAAAATATTAGCTTCTTCATCAAATAATAACTTATGATTGCTAGAATCAATATATATAAAGTCCCATAATCCATCTCTAAATAATACTATGTCTGCAGTACCTCTTTATGTTACGTAACTGTTTTAGAAACTTTTTCCCATCCCCCATTTTATTTTGTAATAAGTAGACCGTACGTCTCTGTGTGTATTTTCATTTGCACAATATTGTGATTTTAGTGTTTTTAGACTTGGTTTTTTCTTTCCCATTTTTAGATCACTGATGGTGACATTTTAAATGTCAAAACGTTTGAATAAAGATGCTGCTTACGTCAATGCTCGTTGTCCTCTTTCTTCTAATTTTTCTTTTGTTTGGGCATCACATTATCCCAAAAAATCTAATCAATATCAGTCGTTAAGTTATCAAGTTTGTGATCATCTACCAGACTTCTTACATTCTATGTGTAGAACTTCATGGATTTCATATTGTTTAATGTTCCTGATTCTCATATATATATATATATATATATATATATATATATATATATATATATATATATATATATATATATATATATATATAAGCCTCTGTGGTAAAGTGTGCGTTTTCGTACACTGGAGATCGAGGGTTCGCGCCCCGCCAGGGTAATAAACCTTGGAGCGTTCTTCTGGTCACGTACTGCATTGGCGGACACAAGGGGTGCTGTGGTTGAACCAGTGTCGCATACTATAAAGTTTCCTTGCACCCAGTCGGCTTGTGCGGGCCGATTGCTCTTGGTTCACAGACTACACACACATCCAAAGCCACTCCAACACTACAATTACACTTACATGCACTTCTCACCCTACATACAAACTCTACTAGACAGCCTAAGCCACTTGGTAGAGATGCATTGGCTGTATCGTCCCAATTTCGGTAGGGATAGGCTGGTCCTGTAGTGGACACTCAAACGGCTGATGAGATGAGATTATATATCTATCTATCTATCTATATATATATATATATATATATATATATTGTTACGGAACAGAGAAAGATAATGTACACTTTAAGTGAGAATACTAAAAATCACTACTGTCCCGTAAAGTTCCAGGTTCAAATCAAAAGAGTTAGGTAAAATTACAAGTTAAAGTTTAATGCTCAAACTAACAACAAAACATTCAGGACTCATAAGGATAATGTAATGGCAAAAAACAGGTTAAATGTATGGTTAACTGCAATAGCCTCTATTAACACGAAATTAGCAAGTGTAAATTTATCTAAGTCAGCCCTGTTAAAATGAGATACCAGATAATACTCAGTGAATGCAAGGTATATTATTACAGATACAAAATATTATTAACAATGACTGACATCCAAACTTTACATTAATCACAAAAACCTCACTAGGCCTAAGAATTAACACCCTACGCTACACAGTACAAGAAAAAATGCAATAACACTTATACTCAAATTACACAGCTGCTAGATGGCTGGAGACTTCCTGAGCACTCACAATAATAACTGTACAGGGGAGGACAGAGATGTGAGCAAAATGAGGAGTAGATCTAAGTGGCAATAATGCAGAGACTGAGCTCATTATATAGGTGCTGGCAGAGCTTGATACAACTTGTAAGAAGGACGTGCAAATGAAGCCATGGGGACAAAGAGTTGACAATCCTGCTCTGAACAACAGAAAGAACGACTTACTCTACTATAAGGGAGGACGGGGGAGTGAGGTAGAACACGCTCGTGATCAAACATGCAGCATACTGTACGTTAGAATTACACAAACGATGATGAAATCATAGGCTATGTAACACCTCCCCACAAAGAAAAAGAAATTTACAAAGGAAATTTCTTATTACTCTAAAACAATCTGTCTAAAGTCTAGATAAGCAATCTGCAATAACATTTTCTTTCCCCTTGATATGTTGTATGTCTAATGAATACTCCTGAAGAAGTAGACTCCATCTTGTCAATCTCTGATTTTTATCTTTAAACTTACTAAGGAATTTCAGTGGGTTATGATTGGTATAAATGACTATGGGGTCAAAACCAGAACACAAATAAAATGAAAAATGCTGTAAACCCAAGATCAAGGCCAAAAGTTCTTTCGCAATAGTTGAGTAGTTCTTTTGAGGTGCAGTGAACTTACTGTAATAAGATACAGGGTGTTCAATACCCTGATCATCCTCTTGCAGCAAAACAGCCCCAGCTCCTGTATCACTTGCGTCAACAGCCATCTTAAAAGGCTTAGCAAAATTTGGAGTAGCGAGCACTGGCTGACTTAATAGGATAGCTTTAAGTTTGCTGAAAGAGGATTCACAGTCATCAGTCCAGACAAATTTAACTCCCTTTTTCAGTAGGTCTGTAAGTGGTGATACAAGAATTGAAAAGTTAAGAACAAATCTCCTGTAATAACCTACCATTCCCAAAAATCTTTGTAGCTCTTTCCTACTTTTAGGTCTGGAAAGATCACTTATAACCTGAACCTTAGCTCGTGGTGGTGCAACATGTTCATCACCAATTACGTACCCAAGGTACTGAACTTTAGCTTGACCAAACTCACACTTTGATAAATTAGCTACAAGATTAGCCTGAACCAAACGCTCAAGAAATTTACTGACATAGCATAGGTGATCTTTCCAGTTGTCACTGAAGATTAATACATCATCAATATAAACAACACACCCTGCCAAACCCTCTGTTACAACATTCATGAGCTTCTGAAATGTGGCTGGTGCATTCTTCATACCATATGGCATTACAGAACATGCAAAAGTCTTTCCTAGTGTTACAAAACATGAGATCTCCCTAGCACGTTCAGTCATAGGTACTTGCCAGTATCCCTTTAACAAATCAAGCTTACTTATGTACCTAGCCTTTCCGATCTTGTCTATGCAATCTTCCACGCGAGGGAGAGGGTGTCCGTTTTGGTTATCTGACTAACACGTCTGTAGTTGATGCAAAGCCGCTGTGACCCACCTGGCTTAGGGACTAGAGTGACAGGAGAACTCCACTCGCTCTGACAGGGCTCAATCATCTTGTGGTCCAACAGGTAGCCAAGCTCCTTCTGGATGAGAGGAACTTTCACTGGATTCACACGGTAAGGAGGCAGTTTAATTGGTTTTGCGTCTCCAACATCGACATCATACATCAACACAGTGGTTTTTCCTGGAGTAGCACAGAACACTTGCGGGTACTCCTGCAGTAATGCCGAAAACTCCTGCCTTTCCTCGGGAGCTAGATGAGAAAGCTTAGTCTGGAGATCATTCATGATATCAGGATTCTTCCCCAAACTATCACTCAGGCTCATGCTGCATGGAAGAACTTCACTTGCAGACTCGGGTGGAACAGCTATAGTGCAGACAGGGTTATTTTCGTCCGGCCTGTGATATAACTTTAGCATGTTGATGTGACAAAGTTGCTTGTTCTTTCTACGATCTGGTATGGCGATGACATAGTTGACATCACTGAGTTTCTTCTCCACGAAAAAAGGACCACTAAACTTGGCTTGAAGAGGTTGCCCATGCACCGGTAGCAGAATCAAAACCTGATCTCCTGGCTGAAAGTGGCGTAACCTGGACTTCTTATCATACCAAGTCTTCATCTTCTCCTGAGCAGCTCCTAAATTCTCTCTCGCCAGCTGTAAAGCAGTGGACAGCCGTTCTTTGAACTTCATCACATACTCCAGCAGGTTGACGTCATCTTCCTCAGACAGCCAGCATTCCTTGAGTAACTTAAGGGGTCCTCTTACTTCATGGCCAAACAGTAGTTCAAAAGGTGAGAAGCCCAATGATTCATTTGGAGATTCTCTTGCAGCAAATACAACGAATGGAAGACCTTTATCCCAGTCTTTCTGATGTTCCAAACATATTTCTTGAGCATCGATTTGAGTGTTTGATGATATCTCTCCAACGCTCCTTGGGTCTGGGGGCGGTAAGCTGAAGACGTGATCTGGGTGATGTCCAACTCTTTCAGAGACTGCTTGAAAACATTTGACATGAAATTACTTCCCCGGTCGGACTGTACCTCCTTGGGCAGACCAAACTTTGTGAAGAACCCTAGCATTTCCTTAACCACGTTCCTTGCTGAGATATTTCTAAGTGGAATGGCTTCAGGATAACGAGTAGCCATATCAATCAGGGTCAACACATAAGAAAATCCTGAAGAAGTCTTAGGAAGAGGGCCCACAATATCCACCAACACAGGGTGAATGGCGCCTCAAAAGGAGGAATGGGAACTAGAGGTGCAACCTTTTCGGTCTGATTACACTTCCCCACAACTTGACAGGTGTGACAAGACTTACAATACCAGGAAACATCCCTGAAGATATCTGGCCAGTAGAAGTGTTTCAAAATGCGTGCCACAGTCTTCCTTACTCCAAGGTGTCCTGCCGAACTGGAATCATGAGCCACTCTAATGATATCCTGCCTACAAACACGAGGGATGACAACTTGATGTACAACCTCCCATTCACAGTCGGCTGATGCTTTTGGGGGTCTCCACTTCCTCATAAGTACTCCTGACTTTATATAATAACAAGTAGAAGCACCAGCTGACTCTTCCTCACTGGAAGCAGAGTTAGCAAGACCTTTGAACTCAGGGTCAGCAACCTGCAACTCAACCAACTCTTGACGAGACAAATTATCAACACTACGGGGTACTGCCTCATTTGGTGAGTGGTCCAAATTAGCAAGAAAAGTGTCAGCTAGGATAACATCATCATCATCATTATCCTCTAAGTCACCAGTAACTTTAGACTTAGCCCTAGTGACAGCACATGCGGGGAACACATCAGGGACATCACAATCCTGGGCCGCAGCCACTGGCTCACTAGACAACTGAGGAGCTGGACACACTTGACTTCCACCAATATCATTTCCAAGTAAGAAAGTTACACCTGACATTGGGAGTGTCTCAACCAACCCAACCATAAGGGATCCATTAACAAAACCAGACTCTAAATTCACTCTGCACAGAGGGACAGAGAAGTAATTATTCCCTACACCTT